>NC_052539.1:22047369-22347554 GCF_016699485.2 Gallus gallus | reverse complement strand
CTGATAGCCTGCATTTAGCACCTTCATGAGAACTGCACGTGGAAGAACTCTTCTGAAATTAAGTAGTTACTTAAAGAAACTTCATTTAAGTGCTTTGCTGCAGGTTCAGATTGCCCAGCCTCTTGGATGAACGTGTTCTCCTACAAATTGCTTTGTTACAATTCAGCCGTCCTCTGTTTTAAGAATATCACTGAGAATGTATAGGGGCCAAGACAGAATTATTCTGGCTCTGTGTTGTGACGTGATTTGTCTACAGTTTTGAACATTTGTCACAGCCATTGAGATAATTTGGCATTTAATTAGTTTGCCTCTCACACTATTTCATTTTTCGTGTTTATGAACAAGTAGTAATAGCTTATCAAATTCTAAAATTCTTTCACAAGTTTTCTTCTACTTGTAGGTACTTTTTTTAGAAATTCAAATTAGCCTTATTAATCCATAAATTATTCATCAACCTTTTATTTATCTCTCTCTCATATTTTTCTTTTATCTCCCGTTAATCAATTTTTCTGGTTTTTGATCTATAGGTGAAGTTCACAGTTTAATTACAACATCTGTAAATACTGATTATTGATTTTTAGTTGCTCTGTTATATTTGTACAGGAAGGAGAAGTCTTGTCTTAATGTACCACTTCCTGACTGCCGTGGCCTTTCTGGAATGAGAACGCTCCTTTTAGAGCGTCTTTCCTGCTGAGGTCTCTTTTGGTTTGGCAGTACCACATTGCACGACCATTTAAATTATGTTAAAATGAAACTTTTTTAACTAGGAAGAGCAGCGCTTTGTAAGGTCTGAACAATTTGGAATAAATATGTGTTATCATAGAGTCTTTAAAAAGATGTCTTCAAAAAGACATTATAGATGAAGGAGAAACTGTCTGCATTTTTATTCCTTTGAACAACATGACATTCAGAGCTTTCTAGAGGTTTCTAGAACTGTTTTTGTTTATATGCAGCAATGCTAATAATATATACGTTAAGAACATATTTTTAAATAGCATTAGAATAAGAATAAAAGATTTCAGGAAGGACTGGATGTGGTCTTATGAACCAAACCAATTAAAAATATGTATAGAGATTGAAACATCTGATACTGTACCTCTTAACAGTAATTTTGCTTCAGGTAGAACAACCAAGTCCTGGTACTGAGCTTCATGCCTGCTGTTCCCTGCGAGAAGGCACAATGGAATCTTGGTCCAAGGTAACACCTGGTCAGTATTTAATACTGCTATCTCTTATTAATGCTTTTGTTCTCTCCAGTAGTTTAGTCAGGTGGGTTTTTTGTTTTGGTTTGATTTTTGTTTCTTTAAACAGTCACTAATAGAGAAAAACCCGCTCCTCTTTCTTAGGAAGAATAAGAGCACTGAATAACCCTACTGTTGCAAAAGGTGGGTTTGCATATTTCTTTACCTCAGGGAACTTGGAACATAGTTATACGTAATAGGAAAGTGGGAGCAGAAAATACCAGAGTCCAGGCAGACGCTGTTGCAGTCCGCCTGTTTTGATTAGTTGCATAGAGGAGCAAATCTGCACCTCAGTCAGTGGGTGTGTTGGTCAGCTTGGAGTGTTGATCATTTTGAAATTCAAGAGCTCTGTTGCTCCAAAAATGAATACGGTTTATATCAGCAGTTTTCTTTAAGTGGGTTTGTGGCTTAAAATTGTTAGTGAGCATCCAGGATGCATATGTGTGTCCTCTTCCACTTTCACTGGTGGCAGTAACTGAGTGTTTTATAGAGTGCGGGACAAAAAATTGAAATCTTATATTTTTTCTTTGTAATAGTACTGGGTGCAGGATATTAAAGGTTTCTCATTCTTGTTGGGATCATGCATATCAATCTGTTGTAGTGAGGTAATGTAATAGACCTACTATCATCTGATACCATTATGTACTTACAAATGAGTTGATGGTATCTAGCCAGTGGTTAGGAGAATGAAACCTGCTTCACCACTAATATCCAAATGGTTTACAAGTTGTATTTCTGTGTCTTGAGGCTTAACTCTAATTTTTGTAAAGCATAAATTCCTGTGATTACAGCACAATTTAGTCTGGTTTTGCTTTTGTGCAGGTAAATGATAATGGGTTGTCTTTATGTTGCTTTTATGGCATAGAAGCATCTCTTTGAGCTTGTGTCACAGTATTAGGACTGCTCACTACAGACTGATAGAACTGATGAAGAAGGCAGACATAATTAAGTGTCATTCCCTTTGGGGTGAGGTGCATATTGACAGTGGTCAAACATCCTGAACTGGTGTGGATTTAATAGTTCTTCCACTGTTGCTTCTGTGATCTTCATACTTGCGTTTGTGAGTCAGTGGTGAGGGAAGGAACGAGGAGGTGATCAGAGGAGAAAGAGGTGGCTGTAGAGAAGCTTGTTCCAAAAAGTGTGGGAAGGTAGAGTAATGTAAATGAGACTTTTTTCAGACTGATAGAGCTTGACTTTTTATTGATTTAGACAAGTAATAGCTTAGCAAAATGTGCTACTTCTGTCTACGTAGAAGGTTGTGCTTGCACTGATTTAATGTTATTAACATTGTATTGAGTAAAATGTGAAGTCATTGTTTTCATCTGAAGATAGAGAAATATTACTGGGAAGACTGTTTAGAATTTCACAGTCTGTAATAATAACTTGGTTTATTAATGTTTGGGAGGAGATGTAAGCTATTTTGTAAAAGATGTTATAAAATTCAGGGCATTCAAATTTCTTTTTTTCCAATTTCTTCAAGGATACAATTTTTTTCTTTCTCCAGACCTTTCTCTTCTTGGCAGCTACAGACCCAAGAGAGCCAAAGTGAGTATTCTGTAGTACTGTTGTTTACAAACTGGTTTTTGGGGGGAAGCTGAGTGAGAAGGTTTGTTCTGTGTAGGTATTTTTGAAACTATCTACCGCACTAACGAAAGCAACACAAAGGATATTTAAAATCTGATATAAGTCTGTTTATCCCTGCTGATGGGTTATTTTGAAATACAGAGCATTGTTTCACATTTGTAAGATGTCCATGCCTATAGGTAAAGGACTTCTCCTTGGCATTAAGGCTTGTGATAAGACTGTAGCAGAGCCTTTAGAAGCGGCTTATAGTAATCTTCCCAGTCATTCTGAGATCCAACCTTTTTCCAGAATATTATGCAAAGGTAGCTCAAGCACAAATGGCAAGCCACTATTTTGTCATTTCACGTTTAATCGTTAAGATTTTGGCTGCTTTGTAAAAAGTGGATCTGAAGATAATGTCAGGGATCTATCTTGTTCTGTTGTAAACGAGGGTAACCCAAGGAGACGTCTGCACAGTGCACTTCAGATTAAGAGGTGCTATGAAAGGAGTAATTGGAGGGCTAAAGGTTGACTGGAGGATGAGCAGGTAGACGGGAGTTTTTCCTGGAGAAGGAAAAAGTCATGGGAAAAAATAAATCTAAACAAAGGTCTCAGACTGAGGGGAGGTCTGAGGCTTATTCGTTTAGACTCTGGGGCATCACTCTGATTCTCTGAGGATCCTGTGAGATGGAAGGATTTAAACTCTGCAGTCAGAATAAGAAGATAGGTGGCCTGAAAATCATGCTTTGCTGTAATATGGCATGTTAGATACCAGCAGGAAACACTTGCTAGTTTAAACTAGGATACCTTTTGTAAAATGGGGATCTTTGCTCTTCTCCAGGAGGTAGATATTCCTGCATGTATGGAAAGCCTGTAACCTTTTAGTTTAAAAAAGAAAACTGTACATCTTGATAGTCATAATACATTTTAGCAAGGTTTTGTTTTTTCTTGTTGTTTTTAACAGGCAAGATCTACTCATGGGAAAGACTGTGACAGTTCTTCTGGTGTTTGTAATGAGGATGTGATCTCCGGTTCACCCAACAGGCTGGCCCGTTCTGGTGGTTCATTAGTGCATTCAGCACCTTCAGCATTTCAGAAGCATTCTCTAAATTCTGTACTAAATCGATCTTCTCTAAGGGAAAGGTAATGACTTGTTTTTGTTTGTGAAATTCTGGAGTCATTAAAAAGAGCAGATGATAACAGTACTTGCATGACTATAGGTTTCGTGTTTGGAGGTATACAGGATGAAAAGACAGGAAATCTTTCCCCGTCAACTGTCTTGTATTTGCCTTTTTATCAGGAGCTGTGTTTGCCATCAACTCTCCGCTTAATAAATACAATACAAATAATATGGCAATGAAAAGGATCTTTGACCTCTCTGTTGCTGGCCTCCCTGAAACAATAAAGCTTCTGATTACGTGTCCCCAGTGTCCACCAAATCTTAAATTTAATTAAAGGAAAAACTTAAATAGGTAAATAATTAATGTTTCAGAGGGCATTAGACTATCAGGAATACAAATATAAATACATGACAAGCAGGATGTTTTAGAGCTATTTGGAAACCTTTTTTCCTTCTGTCCTTTTCACCTTAGTGTACGTATGTACTTCTGGTTGCGCTATAGTCAAATATGTGACTACTTTGAGTAATGTCCATGGGCCAGCTTTAATATAGTGTATTTACAGACTGAGATGATTCTTCTGCTTTGTTTTAAGCTGAAGTATTGGCCTTTGTAGCAATTCTGTGTATATTCATTTCTGTATATATTCATTTTTCTTTTTTTTGTCCTCCAATACTAATATCCCATAATTTGGTGGATTTCAATCCTTAGGTGAGTATGTAGGGCACGTATAGAAGTTCCAAGTGTCTTGTGAGAGTGAAACAGAAGAAATTTCAACAAGTAACAGCTTTTTCATGTTTAAACACTCCAGTCCTTCAAGGAGAGTATTCCCTACTTCCTGCTGAGTAGAATGTGTCCTTGGTACACGATGTTCCTGCTGTACATCTTGCTTAATAGGTTACTAGATGGCTTTCCAGGGGTAGAAAAGTTGTATACAAATCTGGGCCTGAATAACCAAGTTCCTAAAACAATTTGAAGATGCTGGGGATCAACCTGATGTCCTGTCCCTGATTCTGAAGTATTTATCTAAAGCTATACTCATGTATGTATTTTGACAGCAAGTTCGCACTCATTCCAGAATGACAGTGGAATGACAAGCATGGATCAGAGGTCAATGTATGGAAATGCATGCAAATGCAGTTCTATAGATTATAGAAATACAGAAAATAACAACTATTGGGTGTATGGCAGATTGAGAGTATTTGCAAGAAGACAGTCTTATCTGACAGTGATTTGATGGTTATTTCCTCAATCGTATTTTGAATTACAAGGACAAATAGCTTCACGTATACATACTATATTCATCTGATCAATCCATGGTCGATACAGAACTTGACAACTTACCTCTTTCTTCCCTTTTTTGTTTTGAAGTGAGTATGAAGTGAGTGTCTGTCATTTTGGGAGTACTCCCGCAGAACCCTGCTTGTATAGTTGTTAAGCCACTGCAATGCCTTTTGATGATACAGAAGTTCGGGGTCTTGCATAATGCCCTCTTGGGGATTTTGCACCCTTTGTAGCAGTTTCCACTCCTTTCATGTGAGCCTTTTTGAGAGATCTCAAATCAATGCTCTCCCCTTTTCCACTGAAGTTGAGCCAGAAGCAGAACTGTAAACAGATTTACTGTTGGACAAGGCTCCAAAGTTTTGAATATTTATTTTTCGTATTTTATTCTTACATTTTTTTTGTTATTTAGGTCACTTCAGGAAAGCATTTGCTGTGTTGCAAACTGACTCAAAATAGGGTGATGAGGCTGTGCATCTTCATGTCCTATTTTGATATTATCTCCTATGCAGAGCAATGATGCATGTATGTTCTTTCCTGTTCATGATGTCTGGCCAGCTTCAGTCAATGTGGTTAAAATGTTATTTGCCCCCACAGATTGGTTGTTTGTGCATAGATGCTTCATGAAAGCATTAGAACTGCTGCAGAAGAGGAAAATTTGACTTCAGTTCTTGCTTTCATAGTGTCAGTATATAGTCATGCATGCCTAGAGGGTGGTGGTTTTCTTGTGGACTTGCAAGCTTAGCCTTCCTTGCAGCACTGAAATCTGCAGCAAGATACAAAGCTAAAGTCATCCTTCTGTGAAGAAGAGTAAGCTAGTGATAGAAGTCCTGTGAGTGGAGCTATATGATGGCACAAAAGAAATTCTTCTCTCAAGAGACTACAACAGTCATAGCAGTATTTGATCATTTTTTCTATGTTGAGAAACAAAGCTATTTTTCATGCAATTGAGATCAATGGATTTTCTTTATTGATCTGAAGAGTAATCACTTCCAGAGCAAAGGCCATTCCCATGTCTTTTTGAGGTTCTGGTTGTTCTGCTGAAATGTGATCTTACCTGCTGTAAAATATAACAGAAATCCAAGTTCTGTTTGAAGCAAGACAGAGGTTAACTGTTTGGATCAGATAACTTCTGTAATATTCCTATACTGGTTTTCTACCATCTTTTTCTATTGTCTTTTTCCAAGTACTAGGAAAATATCAGCATGAAATGCCATACTGGATCCTACTAAATCCTGACCGCAGGTAGTTTACCTTATATTTTAGAAAGTGGAATGCATCCTAACCTAAGGTTTACCTCTCTGAGAATGAATGCAAAGTTCTGAGAGCTTTCTGCTACAAATTGGAACTCTAAATAATTTAGCAGACTTTTCAGAAGGTGCTCTGGGAAGAGACTGCAACTTGGTCTCCTGCTTGATTTTAGCCAAATATTTTGGAAGTTTTGGAATTGAGTTTCATAGTAAAGTCGTTCTCAAATCTTTTGGGTTTATCATTCTCACCTTTTGAGGAAACTTTCATATTTTGCATTCTCTAAGTTGAATTCTGGGAGCAGCACTCATAGATCAGTTATTGTATACGATAGACTGCAAACACTGTAGTACAGAAGCCTTGTTTCATGTTTGTAACCAACTTCTATACTATTTATCAACTTCATTGCTCAGTAGGTAAATTCGAAAGTGAGTGATGTCAAAACTTTTTTTGCATATGAATAAACATATTCAGAGAAGTGGGAAAGCTGCCAAAGAATACAAGAAAGTGCAGCCCATTACTGGCATCCTCAACATCTAGGACAAGAGTGGCTAGAACTTCTGGTGGGATTGTTGGGTCTGTGGTTGAGATCTTGAGCTGCAGTGTTGAGCTTGGAAGCTGTCTGTCTTTTGGAACTCATGTAATACAGAAGGATGATTTATCTTGCCCCAGTTTTAAAGGCTAGAGCTGAAGCTTAGGAAGGGAAAAGAAAGCATTTGTGAATTTTACATCCCTGCGCTGAAGGGGTAACAATGAACAGGGCTTTTGGAAATAAGGGAAACTCTTTAGAATGAGTTGCATTTTTTTTTTCTGTTGGTTGTTTTTGTTTGTTCTTAATTTTTTACTGAAGAGGAAGAGCAGCTGTCAGCTTCTGCTTCCAAATGCTGAAGCTGTTTTTTGATTTAAGGCATTGGCTGTGCATGGTTGTTTCTGCTTCATAGTAGGTATTCTGGCATTGTGCAAGCAGCCTACTTCCTTCACTTCAAATATTGTGAGAATGTAAGGATTTTCACATTGTTACATTTTCGTTACAATTCATATAAGAGTATGTACCAATATAGTCTCTGAAACACTTTTGCACTTGTACAGCTGCATCTGTACTAAGGTTTATAGCCATCAGGTATTTTAAGAAAAGGCAGAACAAAATTGTATCCTTTATGAAGTAGACCAGTGAAACTGTTAAGTGCAGCTCAGCCATTCTGTTGTGCCTCCATTGCAGACCAGCATATATTGAGAGCCAAGTTCATCTTGGTTCGTGTCCTTTTGAGTGAGTATAAAGTAACTTCTCCACTTTCTGTGCACGCTCATAAACATCCTGACTGTAAAATCTGTGACTCTTTTTCCATGTCAGAGTTAAATATATTTGGGTTTCCTGAGAATCTCTTTTGCTCCATGCACAAATTCTTGTAAGATTGTTGTTTTCAAGGTTATACTTAGCTTAAGAGTTATTTCTTTTCTCCCTTCCCCCCAATTACAGTAGCATCCTCTCCAATTGTGAATCTGGTACCACAGTACTTCATTGATTTCTGTCCTCTGATAGTTTGTCCTTGTATGTGGTTTTGCTCAGCATGAAGTCTGTATCTTTGAAGCTGATGAATTCTTCATGGAGGCCAGATGCACAGAGTTGTTCACAAGGCTGGGAGGTGTGATGGTGAGGGAAGGGGTCACAATAGGCATTGCAAATATCTGCAGCAGCCTTTTGCATTAATTCTGCCGGTCTGAAATGTATCAGTATCTCCTGCTGAAATGTGATATTAACATTTTTTTGCTATGTGCAAGTGAATGATTGGATTGTCTGACATTTGCAAATTCCTATTTATTACTGCTCTCAAGTTTGCAAGCTGCTGTTTTACTGGAGTACGTGGATGGATGTGTTCTGTTTGTATTTCCAATGGAGTATTTTGTCCTAATGGATAAAATTGTATGCAAAAAACAGCTTTAATCTTTAACACAAGACCTAGACTGTGCTTGGCTTCTTTTTTCTTCTATCAAGGTAAATGTTGTCTGCATGACCTTAAAAAAAGCCTTATCTCATAAAGAGTATAAATGCCTTTAGTCACATTACAAGGGAAAATGGTTCTGTTTCCTTGATTGTACTCGACACAACATCTTTGAAATTAATCTTGAGAAGTTCTCTGATTGATCTGGCTTTTTCTAGGTCACTGAGCTATATTTCCAAAGTGTTTATACAATCTATTGGAATCAATAAACAATTTAAACTGATGTAACTGCAGAATGTTTGCAAGTCCCAGAGAAAATTGGAAGTATGACAAAGAATACAGCTGTAGAAGTTTATTTTGTTTATCAGGACAAACAGTCATTGAAGTGAAATGACTTTCCTTTCAACGTTGTAGTACAATACTGACACCTTAATCACATAAATAAGTAAGCAGTCTTTTTAAAAACACTGTATTGGTCATGTTAGGCAAACGGAATCTTGTTACTTATGGCTTAAGGAGCTGTGCTCTAACGCCTGTTTTTAAAACATTTCCAGTAGGAGAGTTAGAGTATCATAAAAAGGTTTCACTTCAGATTATGGGTGTTACATTTCAAAGCAGGAATTTATTCTAGTTTGCATTTTGGTGGATGTAAACATTAACGTTATGACTTTAAATGTGGTTTAGACTCAATAGTTATTACTAAAATTAGACAACGGCAACACTAGCAAAACTAATTAAAATAAGCTGATACTGCTTTTAATCATACTTAAGGTTTTCATTCTATTTTTCCCTTGATAAATTAAGTTTGGGATGTATGTGAGTGGCCAACATTTCTTATACCACAGCGCACACTAGTGGATTGATCAATGAAATCACCTGGAGAAGGAAATCTAATGATTCTTGATTTAAGTAATTTGATTTTCTTCTTGCAGACGTAGCCAGATATTTTCTAAATGAATACAGTGGCAAAGTGTGTTTTCTTTTTCCAAAAGTAAATGCACCTATCTCCAAGGATATTTGTAAATTTGAGATTAATAACAATGATCTGAAATCTTACATAGGAATTTCATAAAATTTATTTCCCCAAGGTAATCTGTTCCAGCATCTCACTGCCAGCAAGCTGGATTTGGAAGAGCAGCAGCCACTGTATAAATATGAGGGAAATGCCAAACTTCATGACTAGCTTTTATTTCTTAAATTGAAAAGACCCACTGCATCTAGAATGCAGGTTTTTTTTTAAACATGTGCTTTGGATGTTCCTTTAATATTAGTGTTTGTAAGGGCTAATTGAAAGCCATTAGATGCTTTTAGGAGCTTTTTCACTCCTGCCTGATCTGATTCATTCGAAGTAGTGTGTTTTAGCATGACTACAGGGTTGGGGTTTTGTTCAAAACACTGCTAGTGGCAGAGCACACGCCTTGTAATGCTGTACATCAAACTGAGTTTGACTGTGTTAAGGAAATGAATGTTCCTGCCTGCCTAAATGACTTAGACCTCTATTTTCTATAAAGTCAATGCTTTCTTCTCTTAACAAAATTCACGCAAACAGCTTTTCTTTTAGGAAAAATTATGTGAGGACTTTTAATGCAACAAATCCTTACATTCTATATGCGGAGTAATTGAACTATATGGATTTGCCATACATGCTGTTGGATTTGAAATTAATTGTAAATGTTTAAGATGCTGATATGGATGTTGTTATAGCCAGCTCTGTGAAAATCCACGCCTGTAATGAACCAAAGATAAACAATGTTGGATGTCATTAGAAATACAGAAAATACATCCCCCCTATAGATTATATGATTCATCCTCACAATATTGTGCCATTTATTGGCACCCTTTCTTGGAGAAAAATAGGAGCGTTCAGAAACGGATGATTTGATTTAAGGAAATTCATAAATGGACTGAAAATATTGGGGCTGCTTAGAATAGAGAGATTTTGGAGAGCTAAGCAATAATAACGGAGACTGTGTTAATTATACACCGGACAATAAAAGAAACGGAAGCAGAGAACTACTCACTTTCTTCCTGTATTGTTGTATAATAACAGAAGATATGAGAAGTGGACAGAAAGGCTCATAGCCCCAATCCAGCTGATCTACAGCTGGCTGCTTGGCTGGTGACCCATATTCATATTTAGCACGAGTTTTTGTTTTATTTTCTTGGTGCAAATCAGGTTCTTGGATGTTAGGAAACATAGAAATGAAGATGCACAGTCCTGATTTGGCACCCTGTTTCTATTTGCTCTGACATTTTTACTTACACAGTCTCTTAACTCCTTTTTCCCCACTGAATTCATTCTTGGTGTTTTCTCATTTGTTTGTTGGTTGGTTTTAATAATACATGTTTGAGTGTACTGAAGTCTGGAGATTGGTGTGTCAATAATCCTATCCTTAACATCTCGATTGCATCCCCTAATAGTCTGAGAATGACTGTTGTGAATTTTCTGCCAGCTTCTGAGAAGGATGAGAACCTTTTCTTTTTTTTTTTTCCTTGAATAAACTGGGGGAAAAAAAAGTTCTGCAAAACATAAAAGAAGATCCAAAAGTGTCTGTGGATTTTAAGTCAGCCATATCAAGCAAACTACTTTTATTTTTGATGTTAAAAAAAAAAAAAAGAGCAGCTTAAGATGCAGTTGCATCCTATGAAATCATGATTGTGAATCTGCAGTTTTTGAACTCCGTGGGCTTTCCTATTTGCATTGGGGTTATCTTTCTGTTGATTTATTCCAGTGGAAAGAATTTCTTGTGCGTATTATTTGCTTTAAAAAGAGAAAAATGAAACCTGATCACTGGGAATAGCATAACTGTATAGCTTTTCTCTTCTGTAGGAACAAACAGACATTACAGAAATATTACTTGTTACAAAATCATCAACATTTTCTGTGCTTTGTATCTTATGCTGGAATTGTAGATGCACGTTGTTTATGCAGTGCTTCAAAATGTTTATTTCCTTGTACTCCAGAGGCAAAAAAATCAAATCTAAACATTGTGTATGTTCCAAATAGAAGGAAGTTATGCATGCTTTGTAATTTTTAGAAAATAAAATAAAAATTGGAGGAAAAAGCATGTTAGATCTTTTCAACTTGCAAATATTTCTTCTTTTTGTGTTTTTTTTTCCTCTTGCAGGTTTAACTCTGGTTGGCCTCCACCAGCAAATGGAGATGAGATCCATAAGAGAGTGAAAAATATTTTAAGGACACACAGTGCCAGACAGCGCCTAGTGTTTGTAAGTTTGACTGCACACTAAGTCCTTTCTTCTTTCTAAGATGATTGAGGAAGACAATTAATTGTGCTTATACTCTTGAATTTATTATGATGTCTTTTGAGGCACACTCGATTGTAGAAATGTGAATTTAAGCTGAACTCTTTCTTACTGTTTTCAGCAGTCTCCTTATGTGAAGCTTTTATGGACAGGTGGCAATCTCATAAGGGTATAGAGGACAATTAAATTTTCTTTATACCTGATTCCTCTGCTTTCAGTGTAAGCAAAAAATGTTAGAGATCTATTATAGAACACCATGGCTTAACATGTTGCGCATCTGCACATAAACAGCTGCTGGTGTCCAGCTGTTTGTAGAGCTAATATTATTCTCCAGTTGTGTGTAGATTTTTTTCCCTCCCTTTAATTACCTGGCTCTAAATGAAATATAACAACATTAAGCCTGGGATCAGAATATTTTGTCCTTGAGTCTGATGGAGTTTTGAAGTCTGATTTTAGTCAGATAGTCATTTTTTGCCACTGCAATTTTGAGAAACCCACTCATAGCACAGGATCTCCCTCAGCAAAGCATTTGTAAAAGATTGTTCATCTGCAGACAACTTAGGGGTCTCGAGTGTGAGATGAGGTAAAAGAAAGGTGAAAGGATATAAGGGTGAGAGTAGGTAAGATAGAGATAAGGAGCTCTGATGAAATTATATTTTTTTGTCTGACAATCTACCACACTGATGTTATTGATTGGTTCACAGAGGTGAACCTCTCAAAGTGGGGAAAGATCTTTTTTTGCTTCAGTTTTCTTAGAAAAAGGAGTGTTGACAGAAATCTGGTTTGCTGCTGTTGTCCCCAGCTGTCCACCTCACCCCTCTGCCAGAGTTTACTGTGTCTATGGGAAGCATGATAAAGTGTGGGAGAGCTGTGGTCTCCCCATCTCACATTTCAATGCAGAAAAGGTGGGTGTACCAGTAGTGCACCACCAATAGAGCTCTTCTGGCTGAGATGCAATGACTCCCATAAACTCTTGGCAGAGGGCTGGGGCAAAAAAACAAGGTTGTTGTCTTAATCTGCTGCTGCATGATTTACTGAAGAACATCTGCCTTGGCTCTGAAGTCTTGATTTATTTACTTATTTATTTCCCCAGCTGTAGCTATCGTGGGCAGCTACTTGTGTTGTCTCTGTACTGTCCTAATCTGATTATTTTCTCAATTCTGGTCAATCTTTATTTTCAGTTTAGTTGATGTGCTTTTCATTTTCAACCATGAAAAAGGTTTTTCTCATGCAAGCTAAGATTGTTTGATCCAATCTTTGTTGTGCCTTCCTTAGTTCTTGTCCAGAAATGATGATTTTGTAAGCTGCCAAAAATCTAGACTGCACTGTTATGCAGTGGATGAATGAGGTAAACCGGTCATCTTGAAAGTGAGGGTTTAGCAAAGGAAACGTAGAGAAACATTTAGATGAGGGACATGGTTTAGTGAGAGGTGGATGGTTGGACTGGATGATGTTAGAGGTCTTTTCAAACCTTGATGATCCTGTGTACTTGCAATGGGGTGAGTGGATTTCTGGCTCCAGTTTGCGTGCTCTTCCAAACTTTGAAAGGTTAAAAAATATCTCTTACTCTGTTTTATTCCAAAGAATGTAATGCTAAACAACCATTCCCAGAAGCATCCATCTGTGTTTTCCAAAATTTTGTTTCCATAGTGCTCTGTAAAAATAGTGTGACTGGAGCTCTGCTGCAGTTCCTTAGGGTGTCCGCTGTAGCTTTCCACTGTGACATTCTGGCAGTATCATAATATTTCCATCTTATTTTTTTGCTTTCCAGAAAATAATTTGCCTCTGGCAAATGCTGAAGAGTTTTATTTACTGCTGCACCCCGTTTTCTCTACTCAGTACTGTGTAGCCTGTGACTGCTGAAGGAAAAGTTTTCCTGTTTCCAAACATGCTTATTACCTGTATTGCAGTGCAATAAATTGTGTTAGATTTTTCCACATCCACACTCCAGCCATTCAGCTAGTTCTGCATCTTTTTGCTGTCTACCACTGGATTTATTGTCTTTTCTCTCAGGCTTGTGTTACCAACAAGTTTGACTATTTTAACTTCACAATCCTTTTTTCCAGTTATTTCTGATGTAGTGTAAACGGTAATTCTGTTTACTAATCTTTGCATCAATTAGCTTCTGCTACAAGCATCACTGAATGCCTTCTCTTCAGTAGCATCCTTGCCTTTCAGAGCAGAGTGAACATGGTTGTATTTGTGTGAATGGAATTTCTACCATCCTACCTCAGGTGGGCAGCTGGATTATTTCAAATGAGATATTCTGTCTCATACATACCTGAGAGGGTAAATAAGGGCTTATTTAAGTCTAGATAGCATTTTGGAAGGTAAGATTGCTTTCTAGCAACTCCTAAGAAATCCACTCAAGGGTCCTTATGTGTATTAGAGGTATTTTTAAAAAGTCATTTAAGCATGTTCTCTGCCCTGTGTATGGAACGGGAAATGTACAGATGTGCAGAATACTTCTGTTAAAATGCATTACATGAATAATGGTAGCTTAGTGGAAAAGCTGTTAGCAGTAAGTTTTTGGTTCTTTCTCCCATCTTTTACAAGAAACAAAAGTAAAGCAGTAAGCAGTAGGTTTCATAGCATTTAACCCGCATGTTTTTGGGTTATTGAAGCTAATGCTGTCTGCATGGTTCTTTAGATCTACAATGTCTAGAAATTCTTTCCAGTTTATTACCTGAAAATTATTAGTTGAGTTGTGCTGAACTTAATTAAAAGTGTTCATAAATAGCATTTGGCTCATTACACTTTGTCCCTTTTTCCCCCCAAGAAATGCAAGCACTTTAATAGTTTTCTAAGTGGAAAGAAAGTATTTTTGAAATGAGATCATTGTAATCAGAAACCAAGGTAATGAGAATTTGATTTCTGTTTTTTTTTTTTTCAGGATGAAAGTAACTCATCAAAAGGAAACTTGACTAAGACAAGGGAATCTTCACATAAAGCACGCTTATCCTTAAGTGATCTGCGGAGCAGGTATGGGGTTTTTCTCTGACCACGGAAGAACTGTCATTATAATATTGCCCCTTAAATACTAAAAAATTCTTTTCCTATTTTGAGCTGTGTTACATTAGATTTATCAAGGCTTTTTGCCTAAAAGGAAAATACAGATAACTATTATTATACCATTCATTCTGTTTGGCTTTGTGTCATTGTACTCTTTGTTAATTTCTGATAATTTTTTTTGTTACTGGATGTGGTCATAAAAATAATCCATGGGCAGAAGCTGTTGGATTTTATCAGCGGGGAGCGTAAATAACTGTAACTTAAAAAATGGCTGTTTAGTTATCTTTTTTTTAAAGTTACAGGAGTGCAAAAGTAATTATAAGCTTTATTTACTAATAAGGCTTGTGGATAACTTTTGTTTCTTTGTTTTTTTCCAAAAGACATGCTTGGAAAAGAAGAGCATCTGAAAAAAACAGTGCAAATATGTAGAACGTGGTCTAGTGATTCAGTGTGTCATATTTCAGAAGACATTTTGAACACCTTGCTTCTATAGGTTAATTATTGTGTTGCCCTCACATTTATAATTAGGTTTTCTTTTGAAAATGTTACTTAAAAGGCACCAGTTGATTTGATTTATTTTTTTTGGTCTGCTTCTGTAGTATAAGTTCTCATTACTGATAATCTCTATGTATGTGCACAGTATTTTGTAGAACAGTTTGTGTACTTGCTAAAGGAAAGGTATGAAGTAATGCAGAGCATTTTTAGGGTTGTATGGATTCTGTTTTTCTTTAGGACAAAGCTAGAACCGTGGTGCTGAATTTGAGAGAGCTTTGGCACTTGAGGAAAAAAAGGTTTTACTTTGCTAATTGAATGTAGTGCAAATTTTTTAATGTAGGCTTCCTAAATCATCTCTGTATTCTATGAAAAGGAGGCTTACTTCAGTGTGCAGGTCATAGTAAACTTTGACTTGTAATTAGTGTGTTCTAAAAAGTTTGTTTACTTGTTGGCTTTTATTAATTCCTGTAACTTACAGCTTCTTCTATGCAAGGAATCTTAGTTAGTCTTGCATTTTTTTACGTGGATGTGGAGCTGCTGCAGAAGCTGTTAGTATTTCTGTACCTGAGCTCACTCTTGTATTCTGCGTGTAGCCTTTTTGCCTCCTTATCCTCTGTGCAGAGAGATGCTGCAATTAAATTGTGTAGGATGTGTTTCTGAGAGAGAAAGTGCAAGTTTTTGTTCTGAGGCAGCTTTGGGAGTTTGAGGTTGATGCTGAGACTGCAGACTATGAAACAAAAGAAGAAACAAATCCTAATACTAGAGAATCAAGAAGTGATGGGTTATGAAATGTGGCACTCAGCTTGGGAAAAGACCATTCCTTGGGTTTAGAGGCCAGCAGCACTAATCCCATTCACTGAAGGGCAAGACATAAAAGGACTCGAGGACAGTCTGATTGCTGAGCGTTCACCACAGTGCTCATAAACAGGATACAAGGACGGAGACAGAGTTCACAGAAGGACATGGTTCTGTCAACCAAACGTTGGCAGTAAAGCAGGTGATTCAGAACCGCTGGGAGTAAGGAAGAGGTCCATGTTTTGTGAAATATTTAGTACATGATTCACTCAGAAAAGAACTTCTGGGACTCTTAAAGGAGATGTATGACGGAACAAAAGCATCTGACAGGTATTTCAGAGCAGGGAGTTGCGTGCAGAAATCCTGCTGTTAATATGATTTGTGAGCGTAATTCCCAGATTGTTTAGCTCAGGTTGTCAGTTCGTTTTCAGTCAAGGCAGAGGAGGGACTTTTCTCTAGGTTGGCTCTATCTGTGTCCACACCAGTGCTAAGCATCTGGTGTGCAAGGAGTAAGACAAAGCTGAAGCATGCATGCTTTCAATTCTTTGTCAGAACCAGAATAAGGACTTTGTGGAAGTTGCTGTTGCTCTTAGAGACTTTCTTTTACTGCAGTTAAATTGGTTGGATTTTGAGTGTCTCTGTGTAGATTAAGCTTTCAGTAGATGAAAATGAAAGTACAAAGCTGACTAACTACAGGAGATGGGCTCCAAGGAAAATGATGCCAGAGCTGTTTATTGTATATTGGCAAGTTCCATCCTTCTTTGTTGGACTGAGAATTCTGTGTCAGAACTAGGGTGACCCAGGCTGGGGAAAGGAGGGGGTAAAAGTTCAGTCGTTGATGGGTGCCCAGAGCATTGACTTGTCTACATTTAACGTAGGCCAATATAACTTTTCTATTGATTTTACCATTTGGTACGTTGGTTTCATTGCTTCCAAACTGTAGAGAGCAGATCACCCTCTCCAGGATGATGAGTAGGTTTAAATTTTCCTCATGCTGTTGGCTGACTTAAAATGTTCAGGCTTTATCTGCAAAAGTGGGAAGCTGACCTTTCCTGCTCCTTTAATATTGCAGCCTAATAGCAATCTTTTTTAACGAGGTATGGGTTGATATCAGCATAATACTACTTCTCTTTTCTGTGGGTGAATAGAAGCTTAGATACGTGAGTTTAAAAAACTCATACTACTGATCTTTGTCGTCTTGACTCAATTTTCCTTCTTTTAAATTGAAAATCTTACGACTTAATGCAGCTAGCTACAAGTATTTGTGAGTCCTGTGACACAAGCACTCTTCCAATTCTATCATATATGCTTACTAGTGTGAAGTTCTGAAGATTGGCTTGACCATAGCAGATTAACAAATTATATGTATATAACAGTCTGAAACTTCCCTGTGAAATATAAGCCATTTCCCAAGTGAAGATGGTCACCACCAGCTTCGCTTCTCCCATTTCTCTTCCCAGACTGAGGACTTTACTGAAAGGCTGGGGATAGCTCAGTCCTAATTTTTAAGTGTCATAAGTGCCTGAATATCTGAGCAGATGTGACAAATGTCACCTCAGTAGTTATTTTCTGCTGATGATCTTTCATCTACTTGTTTCATGCTTTATTAGAGGAAAATGGCTCACTTCATTATATAAGACGATCCTTTGTTTTGAGAGTCTCAAGAAAAGGCATGCAGTCGTGAAGTTTAGATATACATGCTTCTGATTTGCCTGTGTTTTGTAATGATTTTCAGAGAAAATTTTATTTCATAGATAAGGGAAATAATTTCTCTAAGTAAACAGACTATGTTTGGTATTGAAATGGTGACAAATAAGACGGGGTGGTGAAGGAGCGCTCGATTGCCATTATGTTGTAATGTGTTTGGTAGAATACTTAATCCGAGATGCTTCCGATAGAGCACTTTACTGCTGCAACCACAGTAATTTAATATACCCCTGATAGATTGTCTTCATATTGAAATAGCTGCTTGTGGTTACATTTTGACCTTCAAAGGACACAGAAATCCAACTGTGTTGCTCTTGCATGGGCTCGGTGCCTAGTCACACTGCCTATCAAAATACAGCAAAACGACTGCATGCTCTTTGAGAATTAATTCCTTCTGTTAGGGAGGTATTATCAAGTGCACATGGTCAGGTAGGGGAGACTTTGTGTGAATGAATAGATGAGGGGTGGGCTCCCATTTCTGAGAAGTAGCTGCAGTGCAGATTTTGTTTCTATTTGGGAAAAGTAATCTGTGGTTAGCAGCTTTACACTTGGATTTCTGCTGGCTTTGTACTTCTGATTCCTCTCATTTATCTTGATTTGGTCATTATTTCTTATCTTTTTCTTCTGTTGACAGTTCACCAATGCAGCAGAACATCACTGTTCACTTGGATAATGGTGAATTCTGGTCTAACCGTGCAGCTGTATGCAAAGGGAAGCCTCACAGAGCAATCTTTGAAGACAGCCTTGGAAAAATATATAGAAACATGTACCGAAAAGCTTCTGGCACCATTTCAGACCAAAAAGCATACTCCTGATAGCAATTCAGCTGAAAATGCACAGTACACAGTGTTGATATTTCTTACCAAAACTTTTTTTATGTGACAAATATTTGTACTCTATTTTTAAGATGTAGTTATGGCTGGGCAGGATTTTGGAGAAATGGAGTTTTGGTTGGGTAGCCAAATGAATGCTATTAGCAGCACCCCCACCACCCCAACACCTCTGCTCCAAATTAAAAACAAACAAACAAAAAACTTAACAAACAACAGGAAAAAAACATCTAAGCCCCTCCACAGTTGATGGGAATGATGTTGCTCCTTTGAGACTCTCAGAAGATAGCCATTTTAAAGACTAATATGTCTGCTGGATGTTCCTGCCTGATGTAGGTCAGGTTTCAGCTGCAGTCAATTATTATATAAATAATTAAATCTATGTAGTAACGTAAGAAGCAGTAAGTGTTCAGAGAGGGGAGGGCAAGTGTGAGTGTTGATATAACCAGCCTGCTTTGGGAAAGAGGGAATTTGAATTGTTTTCTAGAAAATTGGCTTTGGATTGCTTGGTTTTTGAGAAAGGCAGGGAGAAGACTCCAATAGTCACCTAAAGGCATGCTTTCAAAGAGGTTTCAAGCACCTTTAGTCACAAATTTTCAAATAATGTCAAATTTTAAAAGAAACCTACCCAGATCAGCAGTCTTTGTATTAGAAGACAGGCTTTCTTTACGTACCCCGCATGTTTGAAAGTTTCCAGGTTTTCTTGAATGTAGTCCTGACATTTGCAAATATAGTTGTAGTTTTTAAAAATACGAATGGGTAAGGAGTGGGGAGGGGGGAAGACTGAAGCAAGATAGTCAGCAAGCTCATATATCCAGTACAGGCCTTCTGAAGTTCATGCATCACAATCCCACCTAATTTGGAGCCCGTCCTTCCCAGCCTGCTGGGATCCTGTTGGCAGAAATCGCATCCTTTCTGCTAAAGGCCACCAAATGTTCATCAGCAGTTCAATGCTATCCCAAGGGATGGAACCTTTTCAGCCTTGCATTGAACAGATCCCACATTAGCAAGCCAGGGCAAGTTGCCCATCTATTGAAAAGCCGAATGCTTTAAAAGGGCAAGTGTCCATCTCCTGCTTCCTTTTAGAATGGGGAGGGGGGGAAATGCATGCATATTCTGGCTTCTTCCCTAACTAAGTGAACAGGTTCAGTTATACCAATGCCGTTTTACCTGTTATGATTGGATAAAAGATAAAGCTTGCAGTACAGATGGCAGAACATATGACTGTTACCTGCCAGCATGCCTAGATAAACAAAAAGTTGGTCTACTCTGCCTTCCGTCCTTTAATGCTGAGACAACATAATTGATTTGAGAAAGCAGTTGGTGAGCAATTATGCTGGTGGGAAAGCATGCTGAAAGGCTGTGTGCTTCTGCTTCAGGAAAGGGGACTCTCAGAGGAAGCGTCTTCCATACAGACGTTTCTATTCCTTGTAACAGTTAAGCAAGTTGAAATGGATTAACACTGATCACTTCCTGTCCCTGCTGCCATTTAACACATTAGTGCTTTCAAAGGGCATTAGCTGCACAGCCTTACTCTGTGGATAACTGTTGAGGCACTCTGTGAAGAAGTAGTATGTTTTTTTTTTGCAGGTGTGAAAAGAAAAACGTACCCGAGTCATGCCACTGAAGACATAGTAGCCATGGATTATTGTGTTACCGGTGCTTGGTATTCTGTCATTAGTCCCATGGCCCCAGATTAGTCCAGAAAGGAATAGTTTCTGTCTTCCTGCTCTTGGAAGATAAGTTCAAGGCACAAGCAGGGAATGAGAGAGGTTGGAGGCCACTATGAAAAACCAGGATAAGATTTTGGAGGGATCCAGAGGACCTAATTGAAGAATCACAGCATATGGTAAAATGACAACTTCTGATTTTTCATCACAGGCTAAAACTAGATGGGAGAAATAGAAAGCTGAATTCTGTCCAGTGTGAACATTCTCACTGAAGCCTTTGTATGCAGCATAACTAGTGAAGCAGATAAGCTCTGAGTGTCGCTGGCCCTGCTCCAGCTGCAGAGAGAGATGGTGTGTACGTCTTTCTGCATCAGCTGCTGCAGGATATGTGTTTCTCTCTTGGGTCAGAGTCATTCCACAGCTTATATGCTGTGATACTGCACAGTTCTCCTCCAAGCACTGTGCTGGAAATCCAGTTTGGTTAATGGAAAGCTTTTCTATGAAATGTGACTTAAAACCCAAAGTACTCTATCTGTCCATAAAATCTGCAAGCCACTTGTTTTTTAAAAGCTTTTGGCCCCTTCCCTGTTTGCTCGGCTAACCCTCCAATTAATATGCATACAGCTCAAGTGCACTGAGCGCTGCTGCTCCTTTGCTACTGCAGCACGCGATAAGTATAGGTTCAGGCAGCGAACCAACATAGTAATAAACTGTAATTGTTTAGTGCACCTTGCCTTCTAATACAATTTAAATCCCTTCTATCAAATGCAAATTTCTAGGTTCCTGAGTGGAGCTTTAAATAGCATTTTCTATGCTCATTCCTTATCTTTTGCCATCCACAAAGTGGTCTGTTAGTGACATTGGGATGGCATCATTCCACCTCCATCATTTTACCTCCTAAAGGAAAGCTGCCTACTCAAATCTAGAAATAATGGGCTAGATTAAGAGAGAATTAGTGGGGTTTTTTTTGTACAGCCTATCTCTTTCTCTTGCCCTCCCCAAGCTATTATAACCCATGTGTATTATCGCCAAATGTTTTTTCAGCATCCAGTATTGCTTGCAGTATGCAGTCTAATCAGTGTAATATTTTAATCACTTTCATTTTAATAAATCAGAGTCAACTTCCAGCATGCTCCCTTTCTTACAAAGAACTTGATATAGCTTAGGACCGTGGAATGGCTCACTAGGCATATAGTTTGTCTACCCATTGGGTTGAATGCCAAATCCTTTGCTGAGTAGCAGTTGCTTTGGAAATCACTTAGTCATTGACCTGTTGTGGGCTAAAATGCAAGAATATCCGACTTAGTAATGATTTGCCTTATCAAAGTTTTCAACAAGAAGCAGAGAAGCTTAAGTTGGTCTGCTGGGGACAAGAGGCAAAGGGGTGGATGGAGTGAGGAACAGCCTTACGAGATTGATGGGCTGCAATCTGTATGCCAGATCTGAAGAGGCTTTGAAGAGGGGGGGCTGTTATTTAGATTGTACATCGTGTTTGAACTTTACTGTTACTTAGTAGCTTGCCAAAATGGAGAGAAATCTACCTATTGGGGTTGGGAACCTATTTCTGGGGATAAAATAACAGAGGTTTTAGCTCTGCTCAGTATTAAATAGTCTGTGCTAAATTCCCTTTCACTATTACCTCAGCTGTAAAATGGGAAGTTTGTGCTCTATTGAAGCTTAATTAAATGACTGTAAAGTGCTTTGGGATCCTGAAGTGAATGTTACTGAAATTTTCTTGTGGAAGCCTGGCTGAAAATTCCCATCTCATCTCCAGATTACTAAAAAGGCCTTATTCTAACATTTCTAGATTTATTATGTTTTAATCAGGCAGTTATTAAGCAAGTCTTAAACTTATCAAGGTAGAAACCTTGTACATTCGTAAGACTATTGAAAAAGACAATGCTTTATCACAGATCTTTACTACAGACATTCCCACATTGGGCCCTTTATGCAGTTTATGTCTCTTGAATGATCTGGGTTCATCATACTCGTACTTCAAGGTATGCTAGCCAGCACTGTTAACATCTGTCATGTTGTTTTCATTCCCTCCCCAGGAAGTAAGGTGGTGCAGTGGTGTATGCAACTTGGCAATGGGAAAGATTGTATGGTGCTAGGCATAGCCTGTTACATAGTGCTGATCTTCCTGATTTTTAAACTTCAGTGTTTTCTGGAACACTGAACTACGCAGCAAAATTCCTAGCTTTTTAGCAGTGGCTACTTAATTGTATGAACCTTGTAATGTGGAATCTCTGGGTCATAGAAAACCTAACCATTAAGCTAATTACTTTGCTGTTACAGAGTGATCATTATCAGGATGCTGACAATGTATCAAGAGATTTTTTTAGGAGGCAAGAAATTTGAGGAAAGTTTTAAATTGGTGGAACAACTTCACTGCTTGGCTGCAGTGAAACCAATTGAATCGAAGAGAGAACAGCATTTCTGTGGGTTATATTAATGAGCTACTTCAGTGACAGAAATGGTGCCTGGTTTTGGTGATGGTCTCCAGTAGCAGCAGAGACTGGTCTTTGCCCGTTTCCTTTGAGTGTCCATAAATTAGTGTTGTGGGAAGTGATCAAGAGCATCTAATAGGGAATATTAAGCACAAACCCAAATGTTGTTCTTCATTTCTGCTGCTTGCCTATGGAATTGAAGCATCATCAACCAAGACCCTTAAAAAGTGACGGCTGTAGCTCCTTCTGTTAGCAGTGTTGGCTTGCTAAAGACATGTGATTTGTTCCTTGTGTTTGTCTTCAGAGAGAAATTCTCTGAAGTGCAGTGATAATTTGTCTGGATGACAACATGGAGGAACTGTAATCCTTCTCCTTGCTTGATCAATGTGGAGACTGTGCTTTTTCTTTGTGTTTGTTTCCGTGCAGTTCTGGGTGATTGCTTCTGACAGAGAGCTCTCTGCAGGTGAGGTGTGCGGATCTGAGCCGCCTTCTCATCTCCTCAGGGGAAGGTGTTCGCTGTTACTAAACAAGGTCCCCTTTGGTTCATAAGGATTTCCTCCTCCCTGTGAAACTTATATGGTCAAACATTGGTGTAACAGCATGGGACTGCTGCGATTGGATGGGGCAGGGATGGGATCTGGGAGTGCTTTGGGGAAAGGCTTTCCGTGCTTTCTGCACTTCTATACCAGTCCACACAGCAGCTGTGAAACCCATGGATAGATGTTGAAGTAACAAAAGCACCACTCACACTGCTGAATTCTAACAGATATATTTGTACTGTTGCACTGACTTCAGTTTCAGTTTGGATGTTGCACCCATGGCGTTGTTACTACAACTGCAGTTGCATGAACTTGTCCCACTGAGCACTCCACCAGTGAACATTTGCTAAGAGGTTGCTTTCCCTGTCTGCCTTGTTTTCACCACAGCCATCTACTGTTTACATACATTTTAGCCTCTGTGCCATTTTTGAAGGCTTTATTTGTCTCATTTACGTTTTTGGTTCGGATAATACTTAAATATGAAATCCATCTGTGAGGCATATTGTATACTCACGTTGAGGGGTAAAACCGGTTTTTAATTAAAATTTTATACAGCACTTGTATTTCACTTTGTCCTGTTTTATTATGAAACACTTCAATCTTCCTCCTAAAACACATATGTCTTGTGCGTTTCAAGATGTTCCTTGTTGCTCATGCAGAACCGCTTTCTGAGCTCTGTCAGCAGAGCGCCATATGTTCTGGGCTTCATTTTGCTTCTCTGGCGTCCGTGTAGGCAGCATATTGCATGTAAGGCAGCTAAGCTCTGCTCCATTCTTGTCTTTGTAAACTTGTCAAGAGATGAAAAAAGCAGGGAGAAGAAAACACTGAATAATACTTGAGTGATTTGAATGATCAATAAGTTACGGCAACGTGGCCAATCAAAACTGAGGTTTCTTGTGTACTTGGGGATTTTCCTTAATGGTGGCTTATGCACGGCCTTTAAAGCGATGCAGCCCTCAGTGCTTGCCCATGTTACACCCAGAATGAGTGCTGGAGATTAAGATACAACGCGAGCCATTTGGCAGTGACAGGCATTGTAAGCTCTCTTAATTTTGCACTGATCTGTTAGCATTAAATTTAAACAAATGTGAGTAATAGCAGATGGGTACGTGGAGGGATTGTGCTCCTCCTTGCTGTCTCCTGACTTTGTGGGAAATAACTCCAGCCTGTTTAGATGGCAGGTACTGAAAAGACACGAATCCTGAGACTGATGGTGTCCTTGTGGGGTTCTTTTTTTCAGTTTGGGGTTTTTTCTTGTTCTTTTTTTATGTCATTTTTCTTACCGATCTATTTCAGTCTCTTCCCTGCCCACTGTAAGCCAGCAGGTACCATCAGTCTTTAATACAGCACCGGTACGTGGGAGCACAGCCCCAACTGTTTATTGATAGTAGTCATACATTGTCAGATGCTGATCTTATCTGCCAAATGCTTTTCAGCACCGCTGCAGTGACTGTGACAGAAGGCCAAAGTAGCTCTGCAATTGCATTCTTTAATTCCATTCTTTAACCAGAGCTTAAAAATCAAAAAGGAGGCAAAGAGGAAAGAAACTCACTAAGCAAGAAAAAGGGATGTGTATTAAACAGTTCCCCCTTTACTGAGGTCGGAGGCCGAGGGCTGGGGCTGCTGCTGGGGTGGCAGGAGAGCAAACCTGGCGGAAGTGACAGGCAGCTCCGCTCCTGGGACTCTTATTTACATATGTTTAAAACAAACAGAAAAGCTGCCTTTGTTCCCCAGGAAAATCTATTTACTTGGCATTCAGCTCGTGTAGGAGCCGGAACTTCTTTCGTGGAAGATGTCGAAACAAAGCAGCTGACATTTCTGCTGTGATGTGAGGCTGAAGCTAAGATTTGATTTTGAAATATGAAAGTAAACTGAAACTGCCTCCAATTTAAAGGTGGTTTGTTTGGGGTTTTTTTAATGACCTTAAAAGTTCTGTGAAGTTTTTCCTCCTTCCCTCTGGGACTAGAAGAAATTATAACAGTAATCTTACTTAGAGCTGGAAGTCTACGGAGACAGTGGCTGTAGGTTAATGAAAAATTGACACTGCTACTTGCCTGTGCTTCCAGCAGAATGTTTTTCCTTCAAACTGATGTGAACTATTGCACTGCGTGAGTTGGTTATAAGCCTCACATATTAAATGGAATGCTTCTTTTGTGGAAGCTACAGGGAGGAGTCAGGGCTGAATGTTTTGCACAACGTTCCTGTTTGAAATGAACGCAACCAAAAAGATGGGGTTCCTAAAGTGGTGGCTGTGTTCCTTCCCCCCACACCTAAAAGTAGAGCCTGCTTGCTTAGTCTAAACCAGAAAGCAGCCAGAGGAATTGCCCCCATGATCAGCAAGTCAGTGCTGAGTGCTGCTGGCCCAGCCCAGCAGTAGTCCCATGGAGCAGGAGCTGAGTGCTGCATGTAGCAGTGGGACATCCTGGGGCTCCCGGGGTGTTGTTCATGTTTCCTCTCCAGGAGCATTTCTGGCCTGTGCTTCTGGACAGCTTCTTTTGCAGAAACTGTGCATATAAATGGCACAAACTCAGCAGCTCACATTGACTTGGTTCGTACTCTGACATCTTAATATCTCCGCTCGTTGTCCTTGGCACGGTGGTGCCATCTGGTCTTGCTTGGACAGCTTATCAGTAATACTGTGCCGTGTGATATTTCAGTTCTTGCTTCTGACATCTTGGGCTGCGCCTGAGCGGCACACCGCTACCTCAGTGCCAGCCTTTGACCAGATGGCACCTGCTGAAATAGCATCTCCCATCCACTGTGATGGAGATGAATAGACAGAGGTGCTGGAAACTTGGAGATGGGGAGGGAAGGCACGATGTGGGATTTTTAGTCAGGAATTGAGGAGCTGCTGGTAGCCATGCTGCACTTGAATGACTTTAAACCTTTAAAAGTCTCTGAAGGGTGCCCAGTGCTTGGTGTATATTCAGGAGCAGAATCATTTTCCAACTCTAGGAGTTACAAAACTCACTGGGCAAGGGAAAGGAGGAAAAAAATGCACAGTTTTGGGGGCTGGGGTACACTTGGGAAATGGCAAATATTTTTCTCACGTGTTAAAATTTTATTTAGACTTACGCAATATTGATGACTTCTTTTTTTTTAAATTAAAAAGACTCAGGGAGACTTTGTTATGTAGTGATAAAAAGTTTGGTTACACACCAGCAGGTTTAACACGTGTGGTTGTGCTGCTCCCCGGAGATGCACCAATGCACACTGAGAAATCCTCTTGCCAATACGTCAGCATTTTGAAACTGCTACAGCTTGAGGTTAGCAGGGTTGTTCTCTTTTGTCTGGTGTTTAAAACATTGCTTCTGCCCCTGTATTTGGTGTGATAAGATGAATGCACTGAAGGTAAGAAGTTGGCTTTTTATTATGTGTTAGAGAAACACTTCTTGACTACGTAATCCAAAATTATTTTAAGCAGTCCTCTCCCCACCCAGCAAAGAAGAGGAATAATATGCCAGTGTTGGAAGTGCTGGCTGGTGGGAAAAGGCCACGTGAGCTGTGGTATTTGTGGGATCCCATTGCCTGGGATGCCTTAGCCCGGCCCTGGGATCTTGTGGAACATCCCTCAGAGGTGGGGCTGCACCTGAGCTGGACTCCAAGTTGAGATTCGTGATACAGATGAAGCAGTACAAAAGCAATTGTAATATTAAGCTATTTTGTTATTGCTTGCAGTAAAAGTAGGCAATATCTGATACGTTCTTTGGCGTATCGTTATCATTCGTTCAAATGTAAGGAAGGGAATAACCCTACCCAGGGGCAGAAAAAGCAAAAGAAAAGAAATATGGCCACGTAAGCTCACAGGTGTGTTTGTTTTTGTAGTAGCGACCAGGTGAGTTCTCCATACCTGCCCGCGTCCCCTCCTCTCCCTCAAACCTCTGTGAGTTTTACCCCGATGAAGTTTCTTCCCATAGGAATGCAGGAGGGCAATGCTGCCTGCAGGGATCAGAGCTTGAGATCCTGGGTAGCACCACAGAGCCCAGAAGCAACTTCCAGCTGTGGTTCACCTGGACACTGATGCCTGCATGCCCTGCTCCCTCTAGCCCAGAAAATGAGCACAAGGAACCAGAGACAACACAGAGCCTTGCTTGCTAGCTTACTCTCTGTATGTATGACATTTCATTTCTTTCCTTTGTAATAAACTGTGCCTACCGTAGCATATATTCTTTTAAATAACATTTTAAAATATTTTCTGGTAAATTAAAGTGATGACATGTTTGTAGGGTTCATTGTTAATTTCATTTCCTTTGGCTCAGCCAGCCAGATAAAATGCAATGTTATTAATCTTTGTATAAAAGAAGATCCTTTGCCGAACAGTAATAAATGATCTTGATAGATTTGTCAGGAAAATGAATGATAATCATTTGCAGATAGACACAAGCCTAGTATGGAAGATTAATAAGAAAATATGTATTGGCATCGTTAATAACATCTGTTGCCAATGGACTTGTATATTGGTTACAGCCCTGAAAGCGATGCGTTCCCGTTAGGATATTGCAATCCATCAGCACAGTGAGGAGCGAGGCTGCCGCATACTGCGGCGATGACAGCCTGCTCCCGGGGGAGCCTGCCCATGGTTGTGGTATGGCCGGGCTCTGCCTCCACATGCACATCTCCTGGGGGTAGTGCTGGATGTTCCCTGACCTTGTGAATGTGCTCATTCTGTGCTGCTCAGGTGCGACCCATGGGGAGATGATTGAGGCTGGGATGGAGGGGCTGGAGGTGCAAAGGGAGCTCACATGGGTGTAAGGCAGAAGGAAGGAGCAGAGGGACTGAAACGAGGACTGGCATGAAAAGGGAACTCTTCTAATCTCAGTCTTCAACCAAGAAAGGAATTAGAATCTTTCCCTTCCTTCTGTGGCCAAGCTAAGGGATGCAGCCACATCGCTTGAAGTATTTTGCTTTGTTTAACTGACACATCATTTTAGGGGAAGCATTGTCCTCCAAGATCTGTGGGTGAGATGGGGAAGGGAAGAGTCAGGGCATGAAGTCCCCAGATCAGAACTGTTTGTATTGTTAAAAAGAAAAGGCTTAGTAAGCTCTACCTCTAATCTCTGCAAAACTAGCATTTTTCTTAGGGGAAAAAAACAATCTCAAATGCTTTTAAAAACTACCCCTTACCCCTCATCCTGCTCTGTGGTGCATTTCTGATGGCTTACAGGATATGTGGTCCAAAAAAAACCAATAAAAGCCATCGAGCTAAGCGCTGCTGGGGGGTTCTGTGGCTCAGGAGCACTCAGCACCTCTGCCTCAGATGAGGAGGTGGGAGCCTGAGTATTAGAAATGTGTCCATTATTATTAGATATCACCCAGCTATTAATCACAGCTGGTAACTTGATTTCCTGTAAATGCTTTGAAGCATCCTTTAATCTGGGTGCCACCTGCTCAAAACTAAAAGGGGGAAAATGGGTTAGATGTTAGGAAAGAATTCTTCTAATTCCTAAGAATTCCTAAATCAGTTGCGAGGCACTGATACAGGCTGCCCAGAGAGGCTGTGGATCTCCTGTCCCTGGAGGTTCCCAAGACCAGGCTGTTGGGGCCCTGGGCAGTCTGATGTGCTGAGGGCACTCAACCCATGGCTGAGGTTGGAAGTGGATGGGCTTTGAGGTCCCTTTCAACCCAACCATTGTGTGATTCTTTCGTCTGCATGGCACTGTGATTCACAGGATGCCCCCACCTCCCTGCACAGCCCATGCCTGGAAGGTTGGATGTGGTGGAGAAAAGGGTCACAACCTCATGGGGATTTTTAACCTTCTCCAGGCTTTTCAGGTCCTAACCACCGTGCAGTGTTATTAATGGTGGGAACTGCCACCTTTTCTTTACAAAGTGGTTTAAAATGTGACGGCTATAACATGTTTTATGGTAGTCCCAAGGGGAGGCAGAGGGGCCTGGAGTCCAAGTGACCCGGCCCATGGAGGAGTGTTCATTTCCATCCCCCAGCCATGACATGGTGGTCCCAGGGAGACCGTGGTGTGTCAGAGCAGGATATATAGCCACAATAACCTGGAGTCAAAATTGGCTTTGTTACTAAGGCACTTTTATTGCTGGTAATGCTGTTAAAGGCAGGATTCATCCGGGAGTGAAGAGGGACAGGCCAGGGGCTGGTGGGGCCTGTATGGCTGCCAATATGGCGGGGGGGGCTGTCCAATGCAGGTTTGGGCTAGCTATAGGAGCCTGGATTGTCACTAATCCAGTGATCACACCCTGACCCAATCTCAATTTGGCCCTGTAAAAGCCTGTGAGAAGTGCTGCAGCCTCCTTTCCTACAGCAATGTAAGCCAGAAGTTTTTCCCCTGAAGCAGTGGAGCAGTTGGATTTCACGAGGGGAGTGAGGCCCCAGGCTTTCCAGAGCTTTGCTCCCTGTCAGGTTTGGCTGTGCTCTAAAGCTGACCCCAACTCTGCTGGCTCGACCCACGTGCTTTCTCTTGTAACTTGTCTGCAACCAGGTTTGAGTCTTGGTCCACTCCTTGGCTCAGGAATGGCACCATTGAGCCCCACAGGCATTTCCAGCAAGCAGTGCCTTGGAGAAGGGCCATGCCCAGGCACGTGGGGACCGTCACCAGAATCTGTCACCCAGAGCCTCCAGCTCAGAAGTGAGGATGTGAAGACCCGTAGTAAACCAAAGCCATGCACTGCCCGACCCCACCTCAGCCAAAATATCCCCACAGAAAGACATTAATGGTCAGCAGGAGAAGAGCGTTAACGTTGCAAACAGTCTTCCAGAGGGGCTTCTCCTCAATGCTGGTAAGTCTGCGCTCCAGGGCAGCTTTCTCTTCCTGGGACAGAGTTGACGTGGGGCTGGGGGACAAACCACAGAACCACAGATACAGTGTTTTCCAGCAGGGAGGTTTGGGTTCTGTGAGACACAGAGAAAATATCGCTGTTACCACCCAGTGGGTACGACTCCCTGCCTCCTTCTGCCAGACTGTGTTGGTCAAACTGCAATGGCTCTTGAGATGCACCTGAGATAGGAGGTGGAAGATGGTGATGGGAGATGATGGGAAGTGGAAGGAGAAAGCTTTGCCTCTACCGAGTATAGCACAGCCTGATTGCAGCTAGTTGATTGCAAAGCCAATCACTCATTAGTTAATTAACAGACTTCTTCCCCCTCCTCCCTGACCCATCTTCCATCCACGTTCACAAGTTCCTGACAGCATGATGGTGCATTTAGAGCTCTCCCGGCTTATTTATTACGTGTGACAGGCCAGGTGAAGTATGTGTTTTAATTGTCAGTCCTGTGCTGTGTGTATTTCAGTGGCTGTGCTTTCCAAATATAACCTTTTTTTTTTTTTTGAAAGGCAGAATGTCGCAAGGCCTTGAAGAAGGTGTTATCCAAGAACTCATTAAACTGTCAGTTCTTGTACTCCATATTTCCTTTCCCATCATTACTAATTACCGAATTACTGAGACGTTTGTTTATAAAAAAAAAAAAAAAAGAGCCAGTTAAGAGAACTAGGAATTGATAAGAAATTATAAATAGGTTTTAAATAGATGAACATCTGCATGTAACTTAAACCCAAGCTTACTCTACTGGAAAAAAAAAGAAAAAGCAGCAGTTCCTTTATTTGTTCACTTCTGTTTAGCTTGACTATAGTTGGTACCAATGTCCTTTGAACTGACCAACGAAAGGAGGGAGTGAAGAAATCTTGCAATAGTGATACAGATCTCCTCAACAGCATTTTGTTGAGCCAGCCAAAGAGATATGGTGTCATGACACAAAGCTCCAGTGCCAATGGGATGATGAGCAGCATCACAGCTGCACAAACCTCCACCCCCAAGGGTCACAGTAGGTGGCTGTTGATTCCCATCAAAGGAGTCCGTCATGCCATGAAGTGCCAGGCCTTAGGGGCTAAAATAACACTGCAACCAGAGCAGGGCTGGATCAGGGTAGTTTGTGTGAGTAAATGACTTGATTTTTGGGTGGAGGAAAAGCGTTTTACTGAATGGTGGGTTTTCCCTGATTCTCAAAAATAGCAGCTCTTTTGAGCCATTCAGTGGAATATGACAAGAAAGCACACACTAGCAGATCTGTCTGGAAGGCTAAAAGCCACAACACTTCCATTACTCCCATCTCCATAACCGGTATAGCCACAAACACAAGCCCTTACTCCAACAGCTGACCTCTCGCGTGTTGTGGCTGGACAAGTGTGTATGTGTGGTCCTGCTTATGCATTCACATGCACATGAGTGTGCTTGTACGCAGCCAGGCCCCCTACCTGCATCCTCCTTACTGCATGCATCTGCACTTTCGACCAAGTCATGCTCTCCATTAGCTAGGTTCATCTGTGCTGATTCGCTCTTGTAATTTGTCAGGTCAATGTCAGGAGATTTTTTGTGTCTCGTCCACCACGTCAGGCGAGCAAGCTGAAAAGAAGGGTGAGAGCACACAGGTTATGGCCTGCCAGTCCCAGATGGGTATGCAAGTCAAGGCTCTCTCTGGGGATAGGTCCAAAACAGTGTTGGGAGAGCTGTTCTGGGGGTGATGGCTACTCCCCTGCCATTTCCCCCTTGTGAAGGTGCCCACATGCTGGAAACAAAAGGCAGTAGCAGCCAGCTTGAGCTGAAAAGCTGAGGAAAAAATGGTGAGTTAATCTAGCTTCTTTCCATCTGTTTGTTTGTTTTTCTTGTTTGCTTAATCAGTTCCATCCGTACCAGGAGATAGATACCTTTTAGTAGACACTGAGGAAGCAGACTCCTGTTTGCTATGGTCAGTTTAGTGACTTGAAATAATGATGAAGATCTGTGTCCAGAACAGCAGCCGTCCAGCAGGGAAGGGCAATTAAGCCAATTAAAAAAAAAAAGCACAAGAGAGGAGAAATTGAAAAAAAAAATGAAGCTAGAATAACCCTCTCTGGCTATTGCCAATTATAGACAGCAATTGTACCCTCTGCCCACTCTCAGCAGAGAAAGATCGGCTGTGTGTTGGCCTGTGGATGTATGGCCATAGGGGCATGATGCAGATATATGGCCACAGGGACACTGCTGTTTGAGTGGCTCCATCTCTGGAGCATGGGAAGAGTGGAGGACCTTGTGTCTCATCTCAGCTGTAGTTTAATAGGAAAAGCAAACCCAGTATGAGCATTAAGCATCACAGCTGAGAGAAGCTCACATCCAAGCAGTAACCTGAACTTCCAAATGAGTTTCTCTTGTGGCTCTTGGCAGTGTTGTGTCTCTGTCTGGGACTGAAGCAGTGCAGAGGGACGGAGCCAGGGTGGTGATAAACAAGTCACAGTTTGCAGGAATGGTTATCCTGTGCATTACAGCAGCAGGTGTACTTAAAAGAAAAGAAAGGAATGAGCTCTGGGCACGTGCTGTAAGACTTGCTGGTCTGAATTACTTTTTTTTTTTTCATTTGGGGTTTTTTTTTTTGTTTATATTTAATTCCAGTTTTCTGGAATTTCTGCTCCTTGCATCAACCTTTCAAAAGCCATGTGTGTAGATGAGATGTGGGAAGGCTTTTGTGGCTGCAGTCTGTGCTTTACAGTAGTGGGATGAGTGAAGCCCTTGTCCCAGAGTAGGTCTCAAAGTCTTCTCCCATCTTGGACACAAGAAGTTCATAGGAAGGCTTAATCCTGCAATCCTCAGCAGTCCTTTTTCCAGCTATGGGGTGGCATTAACCATCCCAGGGGCTCAGGTCTTTAGATTTAAGCTGGGAGCTGCTGCTTGTTTGCTGCCTATGGCACAACGAGCAGCTTGGTGGTTGCTTCCTAACTCCTGCATGCCGTGACCGAGCCAAACAGTAAGGCCACACAACACAACAGAAGTTACCCAAATTCATGGACATCCCATAGAACAAGACTGGGGCAGCGAAGCTCTGGTCAGGCAGAGTCACGCATCTGCCTGATGAGAAACTGTCCCTGCTCTGCCCGTATGGAAATGAACGTCTCCAATGGGTCACTTTACAAAGTAACGTGAGTTTAATTTTTGAATTTCACACACACAAATCTGGGCAGCAGTTTCCAGCTGACACAAAATGTTGCATAATTTCCAGAAGATTTATAGCTTTATTTAAATCATTTTCAACCAAGATGAGCATTGGGCAGGGCTAATCTTTCTTGTCACGATGTGCTAAATTGCTTTGATTTGATGATCCTCATCTTTCTCAAGGATTCTTTTTTTTTTTTTTTTTTAATCACTTAGGAAATGTCACTGGAACATATCAAAGTTTCAGAGCACTGAAGGATTTGAGAAACTTTCTGTCTTTTTGCTTTTCTTCCCACGTGTCACTGTGTGACCGTCCCCCTTCACACTGCAGCAAAACCTGCAGGGCTGGAGGTTCCCTGGGGCTCAGGTTCTGCCAGTGAGAGCCATTCCCAGCAGCACAGACACATAGGTAACCCCATCACAGAGCACCACTGAACCACCCCGAAGCTGGAACAGGTTGCCCTGAGAGCTTGTGGCTGCCTCACCTCTGGGGGCATTGAAGGCCAGGTTGGATGGGATTCTGGGCAGCCTGATTTAGTGGCTGGCAACCCTGCCCATGGCAGGGGGTTGGAACTGGATGATCATTAAGGTCCCCTCCAACCTAAGCCATTCTATGATTCTATCAAAGTGGTGCTTTGCCTGTGCTAACCTCTTCAACGCAGCAAGCCAGGAACGCAGAGGGCTCCCTGGTGAAGCCTCATACCCTTTCTCCAGCTTCAACCTCCCCAGAGTAGTTTTGGGATTGACTGAATTCCTCAAGGTCACCCTTTTCCTCTGTGCCATCTGCTGAAGGACACACACCAAGGAAGCCCAGCACACGGTGTGGGGTCAGGCCAGCAGCTGGCCTGGTGCTCCTCTCAGGCAGCACACCTAAAGATGACACTGAATCCAGACCAGAGCACACTGAGAAAACATCCCGAGCTCCGGAGCACATCAGCTGAAATTGCTGATCCATCAGCATGTCAGCATGAGCCCTGACCCCAGAGGAGGTGACCTGCTTGTCTTGTACTTGTATTCTGGGAGCTGCTTCTCTCCCTTTTCACCCCCACGTTCTCCTTGGACAGGGGAGTTTACAAGAACTCAGCAAAGTTTTTCTTTTGTTGTTTGTAAACTCGAATAAATCCTTCTGTTCCAAAATGCCATCTGGCACCTGACAGTTGTGTTTCAGCTTCACAGTCTCAAATTTAATTGTAAGCTCTTTTGCAGGGTTTTCAAGGACAGCGTGACACAATATGGACTACCTACAATGAAGACATATGAACTCTGGAGCATACCAAACAAATTCCTTGCATAGTTGTTTTCCAGCACAGCATCAATCACCACAGGGATGGGAGAGTGTCCAAAACAGCAGGAGAAAATGCTACAGCTTGCAGTTCTCGGATTGTAATTCATTTAAAGCTGGGCACATTAGCCATACCTCTCTAACATCAGATACAAATCTCTTTTCTCCTTTTTCCCATTTGCTATCTGAAAAGAATTGGGATTCAATATTTAAAGTTGTCCTGTGTAGATCTTCAGCTTGTATAAAGTGGCATAACTGTGCTCGGCAGCTGTTGCTGTTCTTTGAAGGCAGTGGAGCTATGCTGATTTACATCTGCTGAAATCTGATCTATCGTTGTATTTCATTTGGCTTTTACTTTAGTGGCTTGTTTTTCTTTTACTTTTGCTTGACATAATAAATGGTGTAATTTCTAGCCCTTATATAGTATCTTTCATCATTACTTCTCGAAGTGCTGCACAGATAAGGGCTGGCAGATTAGCCCCAAGTGATATTTATGGGGGAAGATCTGAGGCTCACCAAGTGAATTGCCCAGCAGTGGGACTGGGAAGGGCCGGAGCTTCACGTACCTCCAGCCCAGATGCCCACCACCAGTTTTCCCTTCAGCCACTGTTATAAGGACATACAGTCTCTTCACCATAAGTTTCCTGTCTTGCAAGCCAAAACCCACAACCCAAGGTAGCTGGTGGCCAGACACAGAGTTCAGGTGCCAGCTTCAGCCAGACTTACGGCCTGACATATCTGCTCTGCTTTCTACCTCCTGCTCTTCCTCCCACAATATTTCTGTCCTTGAACCAACTCAGCATGGCAACAGACCAACTTGAGATGATGAGGGGGTCAGGGTTAGGGTTAGCACCTCAGCAGGGCACTTTGGGAAACCACATTGCTACAGGCATGGCCCAGCCCTATTTATACGCTCATATCCAGGGCAAAAGCTGCCCTCAAACTGACGTCTCCATCATCAGATGATTATCTGAGCCTCTGTGTCCAGCATTCCACTGCCACAGCTTTTTGTATCATCATCATCATCAACAGCAGCACTAACAGTATTAACTACACGATACAAAACGAGGAAGCACAAGTGATGTAATTATTAAGAAAATGGCTAGATCTGACCAGATAATTAGGCCGTTCACCATCTTGTTAAGGGTAAACCATACCCCACATTGTTCACAGAATCCAGGCAGATATGACAGACAAAGGTAACTTCATATATCGAGGCAGGTTAGGCAGCAGTCCTTCTGAAGACTTGGTTCTAAGACTCAGTGATTACATTTTAATTTTTCTAAGGTTTTCACCCATCTACAAGATGTTTTTTGTACCTCCTCCCCCAACACACACATTCCTTAAGAGAAAATGCTTTTACACCTCTGAGCTCAGACCAAAAAGCCTGCAGGTGCTGCGGCCAGTTTCTTCGTTTTCTGAACTGCTGGGTATGAATGTTCACTATTTGCCAGTGCTATGCTAATGCATCTTATCTTGCTATTGCTGTGGGAAGGGAGCACTGCACACATTTAGTTATCACAGGTCAGATGATGAGTGGGAACTCATTAAACCACAGTAATTAATTGCTGGCAACCATCTGGCCACCCCTGAGCAGCAGCGAACAACGTAAGCTGCAGAACTAATGGTGCCTCCTTGCCAGTATTTCTCTCCCATGTGGATCCTCTGATAGCTAATAAAAGCTGAGACTTTATCTCAAAGCAGACACAAAGACAATCTCTGCCTTTCCTCTATCTGAGCACCTGCTTTCATGTAATCTTTAGGAGCTGGGTATCTTTGACACCACTAACATTCAATCAAACATGGACGGCACCGGTTAATGCTTTGCAAGTTATGAGGAAGCAACAGATAGAAACTGCTGTGATAGCATCACCCTCATTTCCTCATGCAGTTACAAAAAAAAAAAATAAAATGCAATGTATTTGAAATCTATCCACTAACTTTGTTTGGAGGTAGATGGCAGTTTTGTTATATTGACAGCTGCTTTAAAACTTTGGACTGTGAAGAGTTGCTCTGACGTTTTATTACATAAAGCCTCCCAACTCCGCACCGTTTTAATGTGTTAAGTAAAAGAAAGTTGCGCCTGACTCAAAGTTATTAAATGTAATTGAGATCACATTGGGACAATTTTCCTAAACGCCCATGTTGCAAAAGTTATTAATCTTGTTTGCCTGCAAGATTGATGCTGGCTCTGCTGAAACAGAGTAGATGCTACAATTAGATATATTTAATTTCTCCTCAGCAGTGCTCTGTAATATGATTTCCTCTCCTTCCCCCTTCTTCTTTTCTTTCTGTTCCAGCTATGATGGGCTGTGGTGTCCGCCCAGCTCCAGTATCAGCATGGAAACTCACACTCAATTTCAGTGCCTCGGGAAGCATTAACACTGTGAGACCTGGGGAACAGAAAGCTATGGAGCAAGTGCTTCTTTGCAGCATTGCACACCATTTCTTAGCCACGGCACGAAAAGGACAGATTCTAGAGATTTTTGGAAACCAAATAGGGTTTCTGAGAAAAGTCACTTACCTTTTCTTCAGGGATAGGAGGGGTGCAGAGACTAATGAGGACAATGACAATGGTGGTGAGGACGCAGAGGATGAGCGCAAAGTAGAGGTAGTGCAGGTCCTTCAGCACAGCCGGCCTTCTGTCCTCCTCACCGCAGGATGGTGCGCTATAAATAAACTCGATGATCATCCGAATGAGACCAATAGCCAGCCCAAACACGAGGCCCCAGAAAGCACCCTGAGGAAAGGCAAGCGTAGAGAAAAAGTCACTGCACAATACCCTTGGTTGAAGTTTTCCTCTTTCTCTTTCTTTCTTTCTTTCTTTCTTTTCTTTTTTTTTTTAAATATAGCTCTTTCATAGACCAAAACCTTTTATGCCTGATAGAATCCCATACTGACACACATCAAAGGAGGATTAGTTTTAAATCCTCGTTTTATTTTTCTGCTCTTGAACATGGAATTGATAGAGCACAGACAATGCAAGTCTCCTCCTAGCAACATGCCTCCAACTAGACTTCGAGATCTCATCCTTGAAGTGTAGAACATCTTCGGCTTTTGTGACTTCAAATGAGACTGCCAATAAGTATTCCTTTCAGTGGCTTCTTGGAAGCAAAACACATACACTAGAGATTAAGATCTACTAATACATCCCAGGAAAATGCTTTCTAATCATCACGCTTTTTAGCTGGACTGGTTTTGAGTCTAAGGAATCTCCAAGGCTGGGTAGTGAGGGGACATTTAATCATTTATCCTATGAAATTAAATACATGCATCAATTGGTATTTCACATGCCACTTACAGGCTCATTAATCCTCTTGCAGAAGATGGCCAGGATGAAGAGCGCTGTGATTGGTGGAGCCAGATAGCTGGTTATAGATTGAATGTAGTCAAAGAGCTTGCCGCTGTTGGCTGATTGAATGATGGGGATCCAGAGGATACTGATGACTACCAGGATGAGGATGAAGACTCTGGAAGGTTAGGATAAAATTGCATGAGCTCTACTGTTGGAGGAGTCAACCTCAGAATGAAGTTTTGCAGCAAAATTCCAATCGTTTCCAGAATTTCCTACCCATAAATCCAGACATCACTCTTAAGAATGGTGTGTACACAAGGAGAGAAAATCATTCCCTACTATAATCAGATCAATCAAATCCCAGAGATGATTTCACAGATTCTAGCGTGAGCTGCACCGGGACTTGCCAGTCAACATGTGAGAGATCCTCAAGGGCCTGGGGGCTCACACCATCAGCTCGGCCAATGCAAACCCCTCAACTTCACATGTCCTCAGTGACATATACTTCAAAGGACTATCCCTCAGATGCCACAGAGAGATGGAAGCTTGTGATCATTAGCAACCTTTCTGCCACTTCTCTAAGCAGATACCATGCTTGGTCCAGTGCCTTTACCAAATTCCAACTCATACTCTGTTTTTAAAATTGATCCTGTGGTCTCAAGTGCATGTTATATCCTTTCGTCATCTTTGTATTGCATGTTAGAGAGGTTTCTCCATGTGGCTGAGGAAGAGGTGCTTCCACTACTCTACAGTGGCTGAGTGAGGTACAGCCTGTATCCTTCACCTATCCCAGCATAAAGGTTTGAAACAGCGCTTGCGAATGGAGAAGGAAATAGCACAAACATGCAGAATGCAGCTTAAATTATGCTATCAAGAAGAGAACTTTATGTGCCCCTGATAAAATGCAGTACTAAAGCCTGCTTGTAAACGTCACTATAACTTATCACAGACACAGGGAGCTGGGACGCCCAGCTCATCAAGGCTGCTCTTTTCCCCAAAAAGGAGCAACTGCAATGTATTGCCCCTGCCTGATGCAAAAATCATATTTTTAAAGACCTCCAGTGACAGTGACTCCAGAGCATCTTTGCCTTCCCTAAAATGCAAATTTAAGGCAGTATTTTTGCTAAGTTTAGCAGACAGAGAGGTAATGATCTACCTAGCACAGCAGTAAGCTCAGTGTATCCCTTTGACCAGGTCTATCTGAGATGAAGCTGGACACTGTAATGCTCTTCCCAGGCTGTGTTTCTGTTCTATGCCTTTGGCACCTGGTTTTTCTTACTGTGTCCAGACTGAAGAATGTAAATGCTGCAGTCAAAACAAATGATGCCAGTAAAGAGACATAAAGAAATGTAAGGACCTGCCCACAATCATCAGCTCCTGCTCTGAAGCATTTTTACGGATCCGCTGCCAGATGTCTATAACGAAGAGAGTGCTGCTGCTGTTGAAAATGGAGGTGAGGGAACTCATCAGGGCTGCCATCATCACAGCAATCATCAAACCCCGGAGCCCTGGGGGAGCAAAAAAATCAGGACTAAGCCTTTGGCCTCTCAGCACTGCTTTAGCATCCCAGTGGCTGATAACTGCAGGAAGATTTCTTTGTCCTTAGGATGGACTAAGGCAATCCGATTCTGCATAGAGCTTGGCTCAAGCCCACCTCCATAAATGTTTCTCACCGTCGGGCATGAGCTCTACCACAAGTTTGGGGTAGGCAATGTTGGAACAACCCACCGCAGCTCCACAGATCTTTCTACAGATGCTTGGGTCTACGCAGCCCACTTCATCTGGAGGAGACATGCAAAGAACAAGAAGTCACGTAAATTCTATTGAGCTGTAGGATGTATAACCCAGGGGAACAAACCTTGATGTCCTGTTTAAGTTCATATAAATCTGAGGTGAAGCTGAAATGTAGCTAAAGCAAGTAGAGCTGAAGAACACTTTCTGTCATAAAATAAAGGTGGAACTTTGAGATATGGTTCTGTAGTTCTGTTTAGTTCTCTCTCCTGGATGTTACATACTTTTAATGCTTGATAATTTATAAGCTATGGGAAATGCACTGCTTCCATGAGCCTGCCAGCTGGGCTACCAAGGATGTTGCAGGCTGCCCTACTCCTGTTCGATGAACTCTGGTAGGTAGGCACTTGAAGCTCCTTCCTCCAGGTTCGGGCCTTCTAGCCAGGACATTCTCCCCAGGAAGTGGTGTGTTCTGAAGGAATGAGCAAAGAGAGTTCCTTGGGAGACAACATGAGGGGAATTCTGTTTTTTTCCACAAAGGAGGGCTGTTGCACATAATCCCAGGAATTGCATGAAGTTATGTGGCAGCCTGCTAAGACTCTCATTGAGGTTGAAGGACAACCTCAATGCTTCAAGCATTTCACCTTATCAGCTTCCTAGACAGAAGCAAGCAATATCTGTAGCATGACCTCTGTGTTCCCACTAGCACAACCTGCCCCACAGGGATACTCCCAGTAACTTCTGCCACTGTGAGAGCACTGGAGATGGAGGAAAGGCCTGGGAACACATGTGCACAACAGGAATGCATACAAGTATGCCTGAGGTGTAAAAGTGCTGGAGGACCTGTGTGGGATTAGTACTCATAGCAGATATAAAGCTCTACAGTAAGGAACACAAGAAGGCTTACCTGGGAAAAGAGCTCTGCTGATCATTCCTGGCATGACAATGAAAAACATAGGGAAGATTTTCAAATATCCTCCCAGCACTGATCCACCTTTGGCATGGGAGAGGTTCTTGGCAGAGAGAGACCTTTGAACTATTACCTGCAATTGGTCAGAAAGAGAGTGGGAAGCAGAACAGAAGCACTGCAGAGAGAGCAGGATCCATCCTTCCTCTTGTACTCATGGATGACTTTCACCCAACAGGATCCCAGGCTGTTTTGCATGCCAATGGCAACCTTCCCATCTTAGTGACTGCAGCCTGCTCAGAGCTCAGTGCACAGGCTATGGGAGAGGGCAGAGTGGAAATTTCCTTACAGAAATAATTTCACCCTTGACTGAAATGAAGCCACCTTGGGGACTGGAAGCAGCAGCTGTACGGCAGCAAGAGACAAGGAATGAAGCAGCCTAGTCTGATTGAGTAAAAGTTCAGTGGTGGGTTTTGGTGATTATCCCACATTGAACAACAAAAACAAAATTTTGTAAGAAACAAATACAGTTTTCCTTGTTTGTAGCTCGGATTGGGATGAGAAATCAGAGACCTGCCGGAATATGAGCAATTTATCTGGAGATCTACACAAGGTCACTGCAGAGCCAGCTCCAGAACGTACTGCTATATCCTCATCGCACAAACTGCAGCCTGCAGGAAGCTAAAGTTGGATGAAAATCACCTGCTCTCCCCACCCCAAGAAGCGCACAAAACTAGCTGCTTGCTGAGAAAGTCAAAAGAGTGGTCTAGTCCAGTAACAGAGGCAGTAACTCCTGCACAGCAAGACAGCCATGTTTCATCTCACAGATCTACAGAGTGAGGAGTGGACTGGAAATAACACTACAGGAGAGTAAATGTCTTTCTTTACCTGGTCAGTGCACCAGCACCAAAGAGCCAGCACAGAGAGGCCAAATATGAGGCCAGGCCAAGGAATGTCACCTGTGACTGGGTCCCTGAACAAATGAAAGGCATCCTCGCGTGGGAGGTGACAGGTCGTGTTTGGGACTATGACCTTGGGTATAGCTGTGTTGTATTTCTCCTTAAGTCCTTCATACCAGCCAACTTTTTCGAATCCTGAAAAGAAAACGCCAATAATTTGATTTTATTTCCTTATCTGAGTCTAATGATTGCATTCTTTTCACCTATCTTCCTCTCATCTCTTTACTTTTTATTCTGCCCTCGCTTTTGGCAGTCAAAGTGTGTATAGAACTAAGCTGGATCTTGCCCAGAGTCCTTGTGGTTTTAGCAGTGTATCCTGGAAGAGGATCAATGCAGGAAAACCTCTGTCATCCTAATCCCCACAGTGTCCTCAGCACCTACTCTTTGTTCATATGCCCTCCAAGAGCTGGAGCAGGAGGTACGAAATGAAACATGGGTTAACTGTATCTCTGTTTGCCAAGAAGACATAAAGCAAAGACTAATGATGGTCTCTTCCTTGTTATTTTTATGTTTTTATAATTCTCAGTTACACCCAGATGAACCCACAGTAACTCCCAAAGTCAACATGGAAAGTCAGCAGAATTGCTCTGAATTTACATGAGCACAGTGAGAGCTGAAATTGTCTCTGGGGATGTAGGTCTTTAAGCTTGTTGGCAATTCCAGACAACCCCAAAGTAAGGAGGTGAAGTTATCCAGAACCTTACCTCCAGACAGGTAGTGCAAAGGATGAAGGAAGTCTGGCTTGCTGGCAAATGAGGATTGTACCATTACCATTTCTGTGAGTGATTAAAACTCATTTCTGCACCTTCCCTGAAAGGGTGAGGTACCCTGATAAGCTCTGATGACCTTGGGATCATTAAGCCAGTGCATGATGCCACTGCAGGTTCCCCTTACCTATAAACATAAGGACCAAAGCTCCCAGTACCATGATCAAGGTTTGCAGCGCATCTGTGTATATCACAGCTGTTAGACCGCCTGTTAGGAGAACAACAGACAACAAATAGAGCGTGTCCCCACGTACATAGAAACCTGTATTTCATCTGGGAAAAAGACTCCCTTGGCCCCAGCCCTGTGATTTCAGAATGGATTCACTGGAGAAAGCTGCCACAGAGCTGGGCCCTAGGGCCCTATAGCTGCCCCAAGCCCTCCCAGGAGGAACATCCTAAAGGGTTTGCCCGCAGTTTAGTGTTTTAAAGCCAGCAGTTTACCTGCTATAGTGTAGACAGCAGTCACAGCTAGCAAGACCACAGTGGACAAGTAGAGGTTCCAGCCCAAAGAGATTTGGATGAATAATGCTCCAGAAAAAATATCTGTCTGGAATATAATCAAATAATAACTTAAAAAGAGAGGTTTGATAGCAATACTTTATATAAGTGAAATCTAATAAAGCAGGCTGCAGCCCTCTGCAGATGAAAGCATTGACAAGGAAGGACATTACAGAGGTGAAGTGGAAGAAGAGGAGGAGAGAGTGTGGGACTGATGGCAGTGAACCTTTGTGTTCTTGGTGCAAGAGAATTCTTCCTTGAGCTCAGAGCTCACAGTGTCTGGGAGCAGCAGAATGAAAATCAAAGTCCTATATCCCAACAGACCACAAAGCCATCAAAATGAGGGCTACTGTACAGGCAGCCTTCATGGCACATGATCTTCACTGACACAGAAAGACAGGGGTGGAAACTCCCACACTATTTACTGCCTATGAAGCCAACCATGGTGCACAGGATCCCATGCTTTGAGGACATAGAGCCTATGCTTGTGTATCCATAGAAGGAAAGGGGTTCTGCACATCGCCATGTTCTGGTGATCTAATGGCCACTCTCAGCTAGAAAGACATCTGAAGTATCACTGGTATCTTATGCTATGATTTATTTATCTGAAAAGGTCAGCAGCCTGACTCCAGTAAAACAGGTTACACCTGCTGAGAACCTCCCTAGAAATACAGAAACCCCCATCAGCTTTGTTTTGTTTGGACCTACTGCCAGAGAGATCGAAACCAGAAACCAGGCGAAACCCAGAATTATACAGATAACATCGTTCAGATGCAGAAAGTGATATGGGAGATGTGTACATGTTGGGAAATCCATCTAAAGAACACCTGTAAATCTGATATGGGATGAGATAGAGGTAAAGACATTTGGAAAGCAAGACAGAAAGGATAGGACAAGATTTCTATAAATAAGCACCTTAAAAGCAAGCAACCCATGCAGCTCCTACTCTCTGCAACCCCAAGGCAGGACAGCAACTGTCAGGACACTGCAGGAGCCTCTCTGCCTTCTGGTCATTGCCCACCCAGCAGGGAATGCAAACAGCTCTCTAGCTGTACAGGATCAGTCCTTTGACAACATTGTGCATTGAGAGCTCTGCTCTTCTGTGCAAGCAGGGAGGGCTCTGCAATGTCCTTGTTGCTAACTTACATGTGGGCAAAAAACACAAGGAGAAAAATCTTTCTTGTAACCAACTGCCTGCTGTCCAGCCAGCTGCTAAATGAGCTCTGTACAAACAAAGGCACTGTGCTAAATAGAAAGCACCTATCATGCCCATAAACTCCACCAGACACATCCATCAGCCACATGTGAATTAGCTGCTCAGAGAAGGAACCACTGAGATGAAACAGCAATGACTGGGGCCAGGGTCCTGCTCTGGAAGACACTGGCAAATAGTGCCCTGCTGAAGGTTATTCAGAAAGATCAGACCTTTTTCTCCAAATACACTGAGGGTGTAGCTGTGCACATTGCACTATTACAGGAACATTCCATGTATTCAACTCCACTACAAAAGTCTCTTTCCAAGGATCCATCTTGGGCAGTACTCCAACCCAGAGAGCGCAACAGGGGCAGTAGCAGCTGCAGTGGGTGACATGGTCAACACTTGGGAAATCCATCCTATACTTCCAGCCTCGAGCTCATTCTAATGCTCTTCCCAGAACCTCAGACATGATAAACCTGGAAGGACATTGAAGCCAGCAGCAAAAGGTGCTTCATCTCCATTCGACATCTTCTGAGGCAGTTGGAGATCTGAACACTTCAATAGGGTCTAGTCAACACTAATTTGTGCTGCCACAGAGCAGTCAGCTGGAGACAAGAGACTGATATTTTCAGTCTCTGTAACGGACTTTGGAATACAGTCCTCTCCCTCCAAGGGCACAGGTAGTGCTTATCAAATCCGTGAGCATAAGGTCTTCCTCTTTATTAATGGCATTTAAATGAAATGAAATACCCAGCAGCTTACATTGCGTTTAACTACCAGCAGGGTACAATGCTGCAAGCGATCCAGGAAGGACACTGAGTTTTCTCTTAAGCCACAACCCATCCCTTTTCCTCTTCCTTTCTTATGCAGCACAAGTGATAGAAAGAAAGAGGAATAATCATAGCATTCTTAATGTTGAAAACTCAACTACAAAAACAAAAGCAAAATAATTTAGTAGGCAGAAAAATTGTGGCACTTACACTGTTTTGTAATTAGCTGCTATATCCCTGTGCAGTTCTCAATGTGCATCACTCTTTAATGAGTGGTCTCTCTCAAGGTAGATCTTCATGATCAATATCATGAGGCAGTCATTTATGTGAGCAAAGCAGCACACTAACACAGAATCACAGAAACACACTGATCCTGTCCATGGTAGCTGAGCTGGTCCCTTCAGGGACATCTCAGTTATCCCTGCATTGTGCCAGGATGTCTTACCCCTTCCCTAGCCAAAAGGGTTGCATACATACGGATATCTTGGTGAATATGTAGAGAATGAGGGACAGCACAGACATGTAGATCTGTATCCTCTGCCCTCCAAATCTCTTCTGCAGATACTCAGGCATAGTGACCACTCCAGCTGCGATGTAAACTGGTACAAAGACCCAGCCGAGAGCCAGCAGTGCCCAGGTAGCCTGGCAGGGAGAGGGAGAAAAGAAAGGCACATGATTCAGCACACGGGAATACCTTTCTCCTATTCTCTCCCAGTGGACAAAGAAAGAAGTGTGAGCTGCTGTGCAGTGTATTTGGGAAGAACTCTTGAGTTTTTGTCCCTGCTCAGAACTTTTGGGTGAGATGGTGTGTTCTGTTCTTCCAAGTTGATGTTGGTTTTGTTGGCCTTTGAAATCACTGATGCAGTGGCAGTGAAGAGTTAAGTGATTCAGAGAAGGATGAGAGCATCTGTTTGTTGCTTGATTAGCAAGTGATGAGGCTGAGGCAGCAGACTCTCCCTGTGGAGCATAAAAATAAGCAACAGCAAGACTCTGCTGGGATGTTCTCCTTTCAGGCTGAAGCAGATCTGCTTCTGTTACTTGTAGATAAAGGGGCAGTTCAGCTGCTTCACCACAGGTGAAGAGTTTTTCGAAAGTTGTAAAAGCATCTCCCATCATGTATTTCCTCTCTGAAACCCAGCAAAAGCCCAGACAGGAGAATTTGAACTTAACTTAAATAAAAGTCACTGAATTATCAGACCTCACTTCCTTCATGTTCTGGACATTACCTTTTTCCCAAATACCTTACATTAGTCAGATTTTACTTTGATTGGTTATTTAAGTTATCAGAAATGAAACCGAGCCCTGGGGACAGAGATTGAGTGTGATTGAGAACAGCCGTGTCTCCTGCAGTGGCAGAGATTGGCTCAGGTAAAAGATGCCCATATGATCCCTGCAGCTGAGCGATGTCCCATGCTGAAGGAAGAGAATAATGGCATATCCTAAGGTCCCTTTCCAATTTGAAAGAAATGAATCTAAACTCATGAAGTTAGATTTGCCTTGACATACAATCTTGTCTTCGTGGGCTTCTAAAATTACTCGAATAGATTTACTTAAAATATAGTGATACGTCTTGCATCAGCCTGAAAGCAGGCTCAGGTTTCTTCACAAAGGACTTAAAGGTGATCTTAAGGGTTTAGAAAAAAAAAATAGCTGCAGTGAATAGATAACTCAGGAGAAAGCTTTTGGTGGGCCGGGTCCTGCTTGTGCTTGGCAAGTATCCGGCACCATTAGCAGTCTCTGCTGATACAGACAAAAGATTTAGACTTAGGTGAGTGATGTTTATTGTGAGGCTGGCGCTAGTCTCTCTTCTCATCACTGCAGCTGAGAAATATCATTAGCATCACACACAAAGGGCCTGGTTTTCATGCTCCATGTGGTGTCAGTGGCAATTTTCCAGGGCATTTCAATAGGGCAGAATGAGACCTGCCTTCACACCCAAACGTTCACCCCAGAGACTTCACTTTTTGGCAGCTTACAGTTGCTGATTCTCATGGTTTTGCACTGAATTTAGGAGCACAAAGTCTCTGTTTCCAGAATCATGCAATTATCCAAGTACATATTCAGCACTCGTTATCTTTCATTTTAGTCTCTACGAGCAGCAACTAAAGCTTAAAAATATGGCTATGTGCTTCAGGGAAGGTCAAAGAGCTAATCATTTAAGTGGATTGCACTTAAAATAAAAGAAACAGATCTTGCGTTTCTAAGGCTGCCTCAATTTCTGGAAGGTTCTCTCCTGAGGTATGAAAACTTAGAACTGTAGAATCACTAAGGTTGGAAAAGACCTCTAAGATTATTCAGTTCAACCACCCATCTACCGCCAATATTGCCCACTAACTGTGCCCCCAAGACATGGTGTTGCCAGTACTGTTAGTGTATGATGTTGGAGAGAAACCCACAATCCCTTTGCAAACCACGATGTCCTAGTAGACAACACAACAGACTCTTACGTTCCACTCAAAGCCCCCAACGGCAAGACCCCCAGCTGCTCCAGTGCCTGCCAGGCCAACGAGTAAGCCACTGCCCACATTGCTGGACATCAGTGATGCTCCAATCTGAAACACATGGCACAGGCACACAAAATCAAATCACCATGTGGAACTTCTGTACCAGCCCCAGTACTTCTCCCGGTACTCCCTTTCCCCAGGATGTTTATCTCCTTGCAGGTAGGTACCTGGGTGTTAATGGACAGTTGGGTTTTCCCCCCTCAGAATCACGGTTCACTTTGGCAATGGTTCTCCTGTGCTAAGCATCTGCTTTACAGGAAATAGGTAGTTGAGGGAAGCTAGTGGCAGCCATTTAGTGTCTATGAAATATGATGGATTTCTTAATTCCCCTGATACACGGCTGGCAACGTGAAGCCTTGCTGACCCTTTGGGATCTACTCTCCACATCTTGCAGACATCCTGGCCTCTTTTAGTCTTGCACGCAGCATGCATGTGGTGGTTTGCACAGCCATGAGGACTTTGTTGAAGCTCATCCTAAGGTAGGATATCCTTGAACTGTAGCCAGATCAATGTTGGAAATATGCTGGCTTTCTATTGTTTACTGTGCTCACACAGGTTCAAAGATATTCAGCTCCACATTATGGAATGTGCTAATTCCTCAGGTTAATTTTAACACTGTCCCTACCACGGCTCATTGACGCTCCAATTGGAAGAAAGCAAACTCCAAGGTGATTTAAACAAGGCAGACTTAATTACCAGCCTTCTTTGGCATATAGCCTCACTTTCTTCTATACACCAGTGCCAAATCTCTCAGGGTCAAATGAGAAGTGATGCTAAGGACAAGCTGAGCCTGTTTCTCTCCAGATGAAGTTTGCTTTTAGCTACATCTTCTGTGAGGAGATTTTCTCTCCCAAGTACCGCTAAACTGAAACAAAGGATGATGGAATTTGATCTGCTTCTCATCCTTGAGCAAGGTAAAACATTAATATGGCATGAATACCCACAATGGATCCTGCCAGCAGCTCTGCCTTCTTGTCTAAGAAAACTCCTGTTTAGAGAGCTGGTTGCTGCAACCTGAATTTGCTGCTTAGGTAGCAATTGGTGCTCTCAAGAAATGTAAACGCTTTTTGTGACATCTACATCAGATACGAACATACAGAAGGTGACGTATTACACAGGAACAGCAGTGTAACACTGGGGCTTTTTTGAGGCTAACACACAGCAGAAATATGTCACCCCTGTAAAAAAAAGTACATGTAAGCCAGTCACGTACTCAAGGTGAAGGCCACGAGGAGCTGACCCTCGAAGAAGCACTGCAGAGTTGACATCAGCTCTCTAGATGGACTAACAAATTTGAAAACTGAACAGTATTTGAGGTCGTTATGGACCCAGGCTTCTGAGTCGAAAGTGCCAAGAGTCAGGCTGTACCCAACAGAGTCTGTGGCCACTTGCAGTTTGAGCCAAAAGAAATAAAGAAAAAAAGAAGGATGTCGTTAGGGGGAAAACATTCAATTTTTGTTTTGTTTTGTTTTGTTTTATTTTTTCCCCTCCTAATTAGGGAAAATCAAGTCAAGCTTTTTCATTAAAAGTCAGGTGGCCAAGGAAAAGTACAAAAAATGTTTTAAAAATAACTTATCTTACAGACATATATGTGTGTCCAATTTATTTATCCTAGTGGATTTATGGGCAATGAACATACAAAGGGAAAAAAGATTAAAAAAGCCACTGTTTTGGTTGAGAAGTGCATTCTCTTACCCACAACTCAATGGGGAGATATATGGCACTGGAGTTTGGCATTGGTTGAGAAGGATATTTATTCCTGTGGCAGTTTTATTCCTTTCAAACTTTAAATTTTCTTTATATGTACCTTTCACTCTCAAGAAAAGATGCTTTCAATAGATCCTTTTTCTTCATAGTGAAGATTTATACTTTGGTGGTTTGAAGTTTATATCCCTTACATCGTTAGTCGATAATCTTGACTTTGCTCTAAATAGCGAGTGCTCAGATAGTCTTGGGCTTTGGGATTATTTTTACTTCAGTCTTTAAATGCTTCTTACCGGATAGTACATTGCTAGATTACCTAATGCTCTCTTGGCTTTGAGGACAATAGAATCTTTGGTGAGTTGGAGCCAAAGATTTTGAGCCCCAAACGGGCAGTCAGATTTCCTTCACATCCACCTGCATGGACAGTTTTATTGCTGATTTTATCAGAGGAATTGGAAGTTGAGAAAAAAATGAAGATCTGAACTACCCTTTGAACCTGGTATCTTCACACCACAGTCCATCGGCAAAGTTGCCTGGGGTGATTCCTTATGGATCCTTTTCACCTCAAGGCTATGTTCAGAAAGTGACTGGACAGGGTCTTTTCCTAGGCCTTCCCTCATTAGATCTAGAACTGCTTTCAAACCATGAGAAACAGAGCAATGCATTTCACTTACAGGCCACCAGGTCATGGATCGTCCAGCAAGGAAATAACCTCCAATGGTTCCCCGGCTTGCCCGTATTGATGACTGGAAACACAGGAAAAATGAAAGTGTTTTCCTCCATTCTCTCACCCTCAGGCCAGACCCAATGCACAGCCCAGCAGCCTAAAACATCCTTAAAGCAATATCTTCTGCCACCCTAGTCCTTCTCCCCTGATTGTTGCCAAATCAGCTAGCTTACCCCGCTCAGAACAGTGCTTTGTAGGTGGCTTTGTGGCAGGCTGAAGCATAGCAGCACTCAGACTAAATAGCAGCATTGCCACCAAGCTGGGAGAAGCTTGAAGTTTTGGCATCAGCATCAGCTTCCAGAATTGCTCAGAGCATCTGTTAAGTGTGCCAGGCTTCAGCCATTTTTTCCGCCTCTCCTCATGCAGATTTCAGGTAGTCTAGGCTTGGAAAGAAGCCATTTTTACCCATTTAATGACTTCTTCTGGAATGTACTCAATGGGAATTAGAAAAACACTTCAGACAACCAGAACACTGAAGATGTCTATAAAAGAGACCTCCATAAAGCAACATGAATAAATAATTGTTAACCTTTCCAAAGCTTCTAAAGTCTCATTTCAGCCTTCTCACCCCTGACCCCAGCATTCCTCTTGCCTTGGTCCCATTCCTGTCCATCCTTTGGCATGAAACTACTTTGCAGCACAGGAGGTTTACACCACCCTCAGAACAACCTCCAGGGGGTGACCCCATAGTGGTCTCCATGTGAGGATGGGGCTCGTGGGTGTGTCACCTCCCAGACCTGCTTATTATGGCCTGGGATAATGGTGTGTGCAGAGGATGCCTTCTGCAGACAGACACATTTGTACCCAGAAATGGTCTGGAGAGAATCAAATGCTGTCCCAAGCAGAGATGAACCCATTCACCGCAGGCACTCACCCATATTCCAACAGCGAGGACAAAGACGAAATACAAAACCACCACGACGATGTCTGCCACCCCAAAGACAGTTTTCGTCTCCCCTGGCAGCACGGGTGGCTCCATGGTGGCTGGGGTTGGCTGGCTCATGGCTGTGGAAGAACTAATGATTTTCTCCTTCACACTGGACTTTGGTGCACGTTCGCCTTCATCGCTTCCCTTGTAATAATTAACAGGGTGAAGAAGGTGTGAGCGGGGAGCCCCGTGCTGCAGGGATCCGCAGCTAGGTGAGCTCATGTGAGTCAGTGTTTGCTGTGCAGAGAGCAACAGGGGAAGTGGAGGAGACAGATGAGCTTTTTGGCATGCACGTAGCCAGCAGCAAAGGAGTTAAGCTGCTTGCATGACAAGCAGAGCTGCTGCCAGATCCCCTGGCTGGCTCCAGGAAGCTGCAGTGCAGCAGGAGCAGCAGCTGGCCTGGGCTACAGGCAGGTGGGAGCTGGCTATGTCCCACTGCAGTGACAAACTGCGAACCACACGGACCTAGAAGGACCCTGCTTAGACATGGCTGCAGGACACGGGCCTTCTCCTGGCAGCCCCCAGTGCTCCATGCAGAATCATCTCTCCCCTCCCCCTATTTTCTCTGCCATCCACGGTTCCCTCCACCCCACGAAATATCAGACTTCTGCAGGCTTCATTTACTCTTGGTTGCACGAGAGGCATCAAAAATGCTCTCTCATTTTATTTTATTTCCTTCTTTCCCAGCATTTTCTGGCTACGTACTTGCTAATTAATTGTGCTGCTAATGAAAGGCCCCCTGTCCACCTCCACTCCTGAGTCTGAAGCTCTCTGGGAGCAGTGCCTCCCCGTAGTCTCATTATCTGCAAGGTGCTTTTCAAAACTGAAATATTTCAACAACCTGAAGTACAGTTACCAGAAATTAAGTATCTGGAAGCCAAAATCCCCCATTGCAAACAGGCAGCTCCTCATACACAGAGCTCATTTACACTCACCCACACACTTCCCTCTTAACATTGTGACACCCAAACGCAAGAAGACTGTAGCTTAATCTTGAAATGCATCAAATTCCTGCCCAAGAAGCACACAAGCCAGTTTCTCTGGTCTTCCCAAACCAGGAAGCCTGCTCTCTATGGGGAACACAACACAAAGCCCTCAGCCAACCCAATCCCTTTCACCCCACCATTCCAAGGTGAAGAACCAGCAACGATTAATACTTGAAAGCACTTGGAAACACTTGAAAGCTTGCCCCACGAAAAGTAAGTCCACCTAACAAGCCATTCCCAGCACCTCTAAGGCATCACGAGCCTGCTGAGCCAATAAGCATGACATTGGCTTCAGCCTGAAGGACCCTTCAAGTGTTATTTCACTGACTACACCATCCCAAGCCATAGAGCTGACCCCACTCCTTGTGCAGCAAGGTAGGATTGCATTGGCTTCATCCTGTAAACAGAACATACCTTGTCAATGCCTATGTCCTTCTCTGCAGCTGGGCAGTCTGGTGGCCCTCCTGTCCCAGTCCTACTGCTCTGCTCACAACTCCTTGGGGCTGGCCATGGAGGTGTGCTCCTCCCACAGCCCCCCAGGATATGGCCTGTGTCCCTGCCCACAGCCAAGGGTATGACGCATGTTGGCACGATGTGACGCACTCCCTGACTCCTGTCCCCAGGTGAGGAGCGTGGTGCATAGCTCTGGTGGCCCAAGCAGCAGGACAGTGCTCACCTGCTGCTCACCGCGCTCTTAAGTCAACAGTGGTGGCCATTCACCACCAGGAGATGTGGCACTCCTTGCCCTGGGAGAGGATGGGTGGAGAGGGAACTCACGTGCCCAGGAAACAATAAATAACACAGCGACAAATAGTGAAAGCTATTACAGCAGCAGAAGCTTGGCAGGTGCAAGCAGGCAGGTCTCTATTGATTCCTGGGGAGGCAAATTCTTTTGCTCCCTCTCATCCCCAAGGGACATAGCAATGCACCTCAAATGCTCTGGGTAGCTGCAAAACTATCAAACTATCCTCCCCAACAGGCAGAACAGCTCAGAGCCTCCAGGCTACATAAGCAAAGCCAAAATTTGCTTTCTCACAGCCAAGGGATGGGTTGGTTTCTTTCATCCCTGGGGGTTGTTGTGGCTGAGGAAGAGCCTGGCACATAGGACTGGGGCGAGCTGGTGGGCACAGGGACAAGGCCTTGCCAGAGCGTCACCTGTAGCGTAAACATGTGTAAGTGGAAGTGACAGCTCTGCTCATAGGTGTAATGGGCACAGAGGGCCAGCACAAAGGATACTGGCCTCCGTCCTCTACTCATTCACCTCCTAAGAAACCTTCATCTCCCAGAAGGCTTTCCTTTTGGGTCTGGGGCTACCTTGTATGTCCCATCTCCTTGACCAGTGATGACCTTTTACTGCCAAGCCCTGCACTCACAGCCTCTTCCCAAACCATAATAATATTCAGGCAAGGAGCAGAGCAGACTGCATAGGAGCAGCAATCCCCAAACCCCACTGTTCAAGCAGTACCTCAGAGCCGCAGCCCTTCTGGAGCACAGCATCACAGCTCCATTAATGCTCTCTGCTCTCTGTGCAGCAGAAGTGACAGGACCTTCAGTGTCCTCTCGTGGGGTCTGCTCCCTGACTTGCATCACAGCAGCTGAGAATGAGCCCTTCAGGGATGGGAAATTAGAAGTGGCATTTCAAAGAGTGCAGCTGAAAATAATAGTATATTTAAAAAAATAAAAATAAAAAAAACCCCGAAAAGCAAGTGTTTCTGGGGCAAACGATGTTTGGTTAAGTGACAGGCAATTATTTTTGCAAATGTTAATGAATAAATGGACTTCCTCCTCTTTATGAAGCTACTTCACAGTCATCAGCAAACAGCTCCAATGACAATTAGTGAATTTCTAAACGGATGGAGAATATACACACAACAGTGCAATAAGGGAAGACAATAGCCAAGCCTCTCCTCTCACCTCTCCTCCTGGGGTTTTTTTCCTGCAGCAGGGATAGGAGAGGCATTCAGCTAACCAATATTTTCCTTCCAGCCCTTTCTCGGAAGGAATATCTCTCGAATTAAAGCCTTCCGTTTAATTTTGGTCTTATGTGATTGGGCTTTAAAGGCATATAATGCTTAAAGACAGCACTTCAGCTCAGGGAAACAGCCGAGGAGCAGAAGGGCAGTGGGAGAGGAGCAGACCCAGGGCAGCCAGGCAGTGCTACCACAGCTCTTTTCTTCCCTCTGCAGGCCACACTCCGATTTTCACTCCTGGACTGCCCGATGAGTCTGAAGCAAGTCCAGCATGTCAGCTCTCCCTGCATTATCATTATGTCCATCCCACCAGGTGGGATTGGAGGTAACATCTGTCTGCTCCGGCCTGAAGCAGAGTGCGTGTCCAACTTAACTGGGAATCTGCAGATCTCCAGCGACTGCTGGGAAACAAAGCTGAGAAGCCACAGGTGGAGCTTCAAGCTGCAGCTGCCCAGAAAAATAATTCTAGGACCAAGTAGACATAGGCTGGATAAAATATGTCATATTTACCGAGTGACTTTTGTGACTAAGAGCCAGACTTTGAAAGATATTAGCAAGGGTAAAACATTAAGTGACAGAACAAGGACGCTTTAGATGAAGGATGTTGTTCTCCCTTTAATTTACTCCCCTGTACAGCCCTGTGAAGATCTCAGCAGAGCAAGTGTCCTTATTGATGGATTCGCTACCCTTGTTAAGATGGGACAATACACTTATTTACAGCTTTCATCATTGTCACGGAGGCACAAAGCAAACAGATATAACTAATGAAGATTTAGCTATTACATAATGTCGTTGCCAACTCCATGCAGAAGTCTGGGTAAGAGCCTTGGGAATAAATCATTTTTCTAAGAGTGCTTTTAATGAATTTAAGACACAAAGAGACCTGAGTGTAGTTTGTATTAGGACTCTGGGTATTACTTTTCTGGAAGGGTGGTTCAGGTTTGGAGTGCAAATGAAGTACGGTCTGAGGAACACTGAAGGAATGAAAGCCATACAGTCCCTGCAACGTGGGCTGTGAATTACAGCACTTGGGGTGATGCTGCACAGCAAAGCCACGCTGAGCTGCGGCCATTAGCTGCCACCAGCAAAAAGGAGAAGCAGAAATAAGCAAGCAGGATAAATAGAGGAGCTGCAAGGGAGTCCACCTCATTTCACCACGCTTCAGCCAAGGAGGAATGCAGGAGGAGGCGAGTCGTGCTGCCAAGCCCATCAAGCGCCCCAGCAAAGCAGGTAAGCCAATGCCTCCCAGCCCCTGCCAAGGCTACATGCGGTTATGCTACAGGAACAACCAGTTTCCCTTGTTGTTCTCCTGCAACCTGCTGTTTGAGAAATCCTGAGGAACTTAAACTGATAGGGGTAAAAGCTGGATGGTGGTGCACCATCACCTGGAAAGCTCCTGGCAGACAGGGGAAGAGGCAGGCTTATGCCCATCCCTGTTTCCTGGTGCAGCTTTGCACAACGCTATTCCAGATTACACCGTGAGGAACAAAGCAGCCTCTGCTGAATCATTCTGACATTTGCAAAAAAAGCCCTCCCTATGCACAACTAAAAAGTGGTGCAATGCATTTAAATTTACACCAGGCAGCCCGTTTCAAGAGAAAAGACTCCATGACAAATCCACAGATGTCAACAGCCCGTGTGCTTTGGACATGCAGACTCAGACAGGTATTGGCAGCTTTGATCCATCTCTGTATAGTGACTGTTAGGAAAATCCTTCTTCTTCACGTCAGGGAGAAAATGGCAAAGAAGTATATCCTTCATTTTAGAGTTAGGAGCTGGAATAAGAACGTTCTCCCTTTTCACAGATCAGTCAATGTTTGGGCACTTGCTGGTTGGAGGCAAAGTGTGACACAAACCTGCTTGTTTAGAAAGACTGAAGTTCAATGGGAGAATCAAGGGAAAGCTTAGTCCCAGCTGCTGCTTTGCCCCAGAGCTCTGCAGGCATTTTAGTAAGGATGCATTCTCTTCCCCGAGGTCTTCTGGGCTCAGACAATTGTTGAGGGTATGGGGCAGCAGTTCTTGCTCCAACAATTGGCCCATCAATGGGACTCACTGTTTTTCACACCTGGGCTGTGTGAAAGACACATTTCATGTCGCTTCTCTGCATTATGGACTCTCAGGAACTGGGAATGAAATCCACATCTTCTGAATCAAACTCCGCAGTATCGGACCCTCCTTTTAACTGCAGTAAGAACCTGCTAGGAAGCCTGTTAACTTGTTTCTGCTTGGAGTATTTTTCACAGCAATCTGGACAGATATGTTACAACTATTTTTTTCCCTCCAGCGAAAAAGGAGAGTTTTTGAAAGATGCTGCATATCCTCTGACCAGTTGATACAATGGATGCCAAAAAGCTCTAAAGATAAAGTGTATATATGAAGCAAATACAGTCTTCAGAGTTACTATCCCTAAGGAAAAGAACCAGAGAGGGAGGCAGAGCAAAAATGGTTGCTGAAAGAATGAAAATAAAAATAAAAATAAAAATATAAAAATCAAACTTAATGGTTTGTTACAGTTCGCGGGGAACAAGGAAACAAAGTCTGGAGCTGAAGGAGTTGTCAGGCAGTGAGATAGGGTTACATTTCCTCCACACGGAGCCTGCAGTGCTGGCGTGATTAGGTGAAAGAACTTGGGAGTGCTACAGAGCGAGCCGCCATGCTCCCTGTCAACCTGCAAAAGCTAATCAGCATCCCAGAATGACAGCTCCCTCCAGGGCGAGATTTCTCAAAACAAAACTAAAATAAAATAAAAAGAAGGAGCCTCTTCGGTTGAGTTTCAAACCTAGCTTCCCACCAACAAAACATTAGAGTGAAATAGAAAGACCATGACATTCTCCATCAAAACACTCAGTGCTAATCTGCACCCTGATGATGATGATGATAATAATAATAATAATAATAACTTCTATAACTCCTATACGTTACTCAAGCAGCTTGTGTCCTGAGGAATATATCTGACTTGATAAACTACTGCCATCAACTTGCACAGCGTGATGAGATTTCACATGGGATGCTGCTGTTTTGTGATGCCCTGGAGAAGCTGAGGACAAGATGTGATAAAAATCCTCATGCAGAGCTGAATTTCTAGGAGATTTGAGCACATGGAAAGGGATTCTTCCAGTTTGGGACTCTGGCCAGGACACAAAAAATAATGCCCTTATTCCTGGCCAAAGCATCAGAGGAGTTTTGCTACTGCAGACTCCGAGCCTTTCAACCTTAAAAATTCTTGAGTTGGGCACCAAAATCGGGTGATATCAGCTCAGATATCATGAGTATTTTTATTTTTTAACTTTTAGCAGAGAAGCTTGCTTGCTTGGATTTAAAAAAATCCTGCTTCTTCATGTCAGGGAGAAACGGAAAAGAAGAATGACATCCTTCATTTTAGAGTTAAGAGCTGCAATAGGGACGTTCTCCTTTCTGACAGCTCAATCAGCGTTTGGGGGCTCAGTGGTTTAACACTTCGGTTTTTCCCCTGCCAGTGGCTCTGATGGAGTCTTTGTCTACTCCACCATTTATTTTCACAAACCTTTTAAGGACTTCACAGTTCAAAACTTTTCATTCTCTACCACACTGGTTTGTGTTGATCGAGGCATCTACTAGCACTGGGGTTGATGTTTAGAAGGACCAATGCTCCCCTACCACCTCCTGTGATCCCCAGCAAACCCCTTCTGAGCTCCAGGGGATAAACGAGAGTCCTATGACTGTTCCACACACATGGGAACCACATCACCAGGCCTGGAACCATCTGGGACCTCTGTGCACTATTGACTGTATGTGGTAACCCAAAGTAGAAGGGTGACATATTGGGCCTGATGCAGAGGAGACCGATGCTTGCCTACAGGTCGCACCATGGCTGGCCACCATGCTACATGATGCTGGTTGCCAGCCCAGCCTGAAATGCACACAGCTCCACAAGCCCACCATTCATGCTGCAGGGGGCAATTGCTATTTATGCAATACATTTCAGACCACTCTAACTTGCATCTTCAGTGGTAAACATGCAGCAGAATAGCTCTGAAGCTGCACAGCTAGATTATAAACAAGCAAACAAAATCACAAGTTAGGCTCTAGACAACAGATTCACTTTTTTGCTAGCTTGCTTTTTTGCACCTGAGTGATCACAAAACAGCAGCAACATATTTTAACAGATTGTTCCCCATCTTTTCCCCACCTCCTCAAGGCAGGTTTAATATCTATCCAGAAAAGAAAAAAGATTAGTTTCCAATAAATCATGCAATTTAATGCCATGCTAAAATCCTGCTTGCCCTTCAGCAGTCTGCTGCAGCAATATCATTTCCCTTACGCACACCTTGCAAGAAGGCCCTTCGAGTTCAGGTGGCTCTGTGCCACCCCTCAGGCACTGCTGTGACCAGCATGGGATGACAGCAGCCCCTGGCCCCAAGGATGCTCAGCTTCACATCAGCTGGGAAGCATCCAGCAGCAAAGTGTTGGCTGTTTGGCTCAGCACAGCTACCAGCAGATGGCAGCTGGAGATCACAGAGGTGCCACTCCACAGCAATAAGGAAAGAAATTTGGGTTTTCTCCAAACTGCAAGTAAATCTTGTGATTAATGGGTGACATAGGTGTGGGCATGGCCTTGGAAATGAGCAGGGATGCAGCCACCCCACTTTGCAAGCCCAGTTGATGTGGGGCAGCTGTGGGAGGTATCAGCCGCACCTGCTCACCCAGGGGAGCTTTCCTCCACGTGCTGCCAGAGTCAGGGGTTGGCCCATTGCCTGCTGCACTGACCAGTGCATTGACCCTCTGTCTGCAATTCATGGTGGGCTGAGTTAATGCAGCTGCCTGGGGCATCCTCTCAGGCCAGGCAAGAGAATGCTTCATATCAAACTCTAGCAGAGATTATTTATTAGTACGAGATATCCCATATGTTACAGAAGTCCTGAGGGCAGGATCCATACCCACTTCCAGTATGAAAGGAAGAACTGAGCACCTGCAGGGCACCCAAAGGGTGCCCAAAGCAAAGCCATCTCACCCATCATCAGCCACCATGGTGAAAAGCAGATGCTGGGGTAGATCCTGCCTTCCAGCAGATACTGGCAGTAGTGTGTCAAGGTCTAGATGGCAGACATCACACAATATGAAATGATGCCTATCCAAATACATTAGACAAAGATCAGGCAGTGCGTCCCCAGTAGGGTGACATTTGAGGAACCCATGGCACAGCCAAATCTGGGTCCATCTTCCTGAGAACCTTTTAACTCCCATGAGTGTCATTCCTATCCTGGCTTCTTGCAGCCTTCCCCAAGCAGCATAGACAGCTCACATGTAGAAAATTCTCTTGGCAAAGACAAAAAAGAAAAAAAGGAAATATCCTTCCCTTCCTTACTCCCAAACACTAAAGCTTCAGTTCTACAGGAGCTAATGGGGCCAAAAAAGGAAGTGGACAGCACATCAAGTACTACCAGCCTAATCCAACCCCCAGTTTCTCATTTACCAATGTCAGCCTCTTTGGCTTTCATCTCTTTTTTTTATCTGTGTTCTGTCTCTGCTTTGCCCCTTCTGGATGCTTCTGCTTTGATCTCTTGAACCTCTGTAATCCAGAGCCGAACCCATGATAGCTTTATAATGAAGAGTTTGTACATTTTTACTTTTGTGACACTCTTTATTTTTTTTTCCTTTCTTCTCTGAAACATCAAGCAGATTCTGTCTGTGTAGATAATGGAAGTTTTAGATGTCTAGCCTGAGCAAGTGCCCCTTTTACCATTTTCCGTAGACTCCTGGACCTCTGCATCCCTGTACTGCAGGGTTTTTGTTTCCTCTGTCATATCACAGTAGTAATACCCACTGGGTAGGCAAAGGGCTTCACCTGGTTTGTGCAGGTCTACAACAGCCCCAGGATTAACAGGGTCACACTGTGTGGCACATTCTGCTCCAGGTTCCCAGGGTGCAAATCTGCAGAGACCCCACAGCAATGCTGCAGGGAATGAGCCACAGCTCAGCCTGGCCCCAGCATTGCTGATGCAGCCCAACCTGCAGCTCCCTCGCAATCAGCCTCTGAGCCCAGGGTCCCACTGCCTCTCCTCAGGATGATTCCTTTTGAAAACAGAGTATAGAACATCAGGCCTGTGTTTATTTTCCCCTTAAATAAGGGTGGCTTGATTTTAATTGAGAGATCTGCCAGAATAAGGCGAGTTCGTGCAGCTGTCACCAAAATAGCATTCTTTTCCTTTTTTTTCTCTTTCTTTTTTCCTTTCCTTTTCCTTTCTTTTTTCTTTTTCTACTTTTTCTTCTGCTGCTGCTCCTCCTTCTTTTTCTTTTCTGTCTTCTTCCTCTTCTCCTTCTTCCTCTTCTTAATATTCTTCTTCTTTGTCTTTTTCTTCTGCTTGGTGACCTGTGCATGGTGCCTTCCAGATACAGGACTACAGGGAACAGTTCCGTATGTTTTCCACGTCTTGGCCCTGACTTCCACATGACAGCAGAGTTCAGGAAGCTGGATGCTGCTGAAGGAAGGCTCCATATCCATATCATTCTGACTCAGAGACAAACAGCACAAATCTGATTTCAGGGCTTTGATGGACAGTGGTCATGAGAGGAGCAGAGCCTGGATAGATGGCACTGGGAGTGGCTCTGAAAAGATCAGAACACCACCAGTGCGAGACTCTTTCATGAGAGTTCTATGACATCGTGTCCCCAGCCTCCACAAATATCTCTAACCTACTGCTTTCTATCATAGAAGACCAGTTTATGGTGTATAAACTGAAAGAGCCTATTCCCTTTTTTTTTTTTTTCTTTTATTTTGCATCTGGAACAGCTGGATAGAGACAGTAGCCTGAGAAACTGGCTGAACTTCTTGATGCATTCAGCTGTCTAGCCTTATATTTGTCCTTTAAATAACTTGCCAAAAACACAAACAAGCCCAAAACAACAAATCAGCGGGAAAAAGAACCCAAACAAAACAAGGCAGACTTCCGTTTCCAGCCTTGCCCTTCTGCGGTGGCTGGCCTGAAGTAGTTTAATCTAAACCAGGCTTCAGCAATTGCTGGAGAAAGCAGTGTCCGTGGTGGGTATTTAGAGAATGGGGCTCGCCTGCCTTACACCATCCAGGGGTTTATTACCTGCTGAAAAAGCTTAATGTGCTTCAGGTGTTACGTGATGTCCAGATGGCGTGGCAGAAGCAGCTTGGAGAGTGTTGGTGATAGAAGTGCTGCTGGGTGAATGCAGAGACATTAGTGCCGAAAGTGATACTCAGTCCCCACTCATCTATTCATACAAAAACATAGAATTGGCCATACTGGTTAAGACCCAAGATCCATCCAATACTCTACAGCAGTCAGCAGTAGTAGGCACTTCAGGAAGTCTATCAGAGCAGGGCAGGCACACTGTGACTGAGGGACGGTGATTTGTGGCCCTGGGATTTCCTGAGCCAGACATGGTGTCTTTGTATTTAATAGCCCCTGGTGATTTCAGCTTCCAGGAACTTGTCCAGCTACTTCTAAATATTTTCGTACCTATAGTTTCCTGTAAGATCATCTAGTGCAACTGTCAGCCCATCACCACCATACTCACTAACCATGTCCCTCAGTGTTTGAAGCTGGGTATGTTTTCTGCCAGATGCCATTTAAGGTTTGACCTAGATGTAGGTGATATGTGAGAAATTGATGGATGGATGGATGGATAGATGGATGGATGGATGGATGGATGGATGGATGGAGCCTGAAATAATGTTGCTGTTACGTGCAGAAATTTAACTGCCAGTAGGCCACAAGCAGGATGTGTTTTAGGAGCGAAGACACAGCTCCTCACCTGTCTGGCAGTTAGCAGATCACCAGTTGTGTTCTAAATTATGGAAAAAGTCAGTTTTCAAGGATGAACAGGAACATAAGATGGGAACAGTTTGTGTGCTAAAGGAAGGACAGTACGGGAGAGAACGTGTCTGCCAGGTAGAAAATGGTATGACTGAAGGCAGCGTCCCTCATCAAGAAAGTGGAAATTGTCTTCCAACAGCTTTATGCCCACTTCAGGTAAGTAAAAGAGAGTAGCAGGCTGTGGGTTGCAAGCAAAGACTTGGAATCAGGTCTCTACAGTGCGTTAGAAACGATACCACATCCACTGTTACAGTACACAAAACAGCTGATTTCTCTGTGAGACAAACCTGGCAGACACTGCTGTCTCTTCCATTCAAGAATTATGAGCTTTCTGGCTAAAATCCACCAAGTGCCTTAGCAAGGTAGAATAGCATCTTTAAATTAAGCCACTCAAGAAGTTCTTCCTATCAAAATCACTTGCATCATTTCCACCCCAATCAGGAACAGTAGTGGATGGGAATTGTTCGGAAAACTATGGCTCAGACACAGGGGATTTACAAATTATTCCAAAATCCACATATGGTAAAGGCGTCATAGTGCTTTATTTCCTCACCAACACCACTGATAGAGCAGAAGTGGGAATGTTTTCTGCTTATACTCCGATTTCCAGAATTGCTCAGCTCCCATGTAGGCAACAAAGTCATTGGCCAGATGTGGGAAGAGCCAGCAGAAGGGTTGGTGCTGAGCAATTGTATGTTGCCCCTTCCTTGAATGAGAAATTCAAAGCCTTCTCAGCTGTCTGGCAGCCTTGTCCGAGGCTATTTATGGATCCAGAGCAGGTTTGAAAGCTGCATGATTGACCTCAGGCACATGAGATAGACGGTCAGCACATTTTTGTGGGAAAGTGGAGTGCAATTCAAGATTTCTTGTAACTTTTTTTGTTCACCTGACATGCACGCTCCAAAGACAGTGAAAGATGAGAAAATAATATGAACTTGATAAATGACCAGAAGAAAGTTTCCAATCTGCAGTGGTTCCCATTACTCTTCTTATTCTTGGCATCAGCAGAGTTATGGCAATCTTTTCTCCTCCCTCCCCGAGCTCTACTCCCACTTAACTTTTTTCTTTTTTTTTTCCTGTCAAATTCACTGAGTGGCACCTGGGAACATTTTTACCAATGGGAAACTGTCCGAGCAAAGTTGTCTCTTTTCAAATACTTTTTCTTAAGGGACTGGCGTGAATGACAATCATAGTCATAACACGGCTAAACCCTCTTTGTTTAACTTAATGCAATATAATAATCTAAGTGTTGCAACACAGCTCCTTGCTGTGACATCCTTTTTCCATTCGCTTAATTTTCACCCCAAATGCACACTGTTAATAAGCTGCTGAGAAAATACAGCTCTTGTGACAAAATCCAGAAACGGAGACCCTGTATGGCGTGTTAGATACACAACTCTTATTTGGGCTGGCAAGTGGCACTGAGATCGGTATTGCAGAATAGATCCATTTTTCTTGCTGCCAAATGTGATGGACAGATGCAAAGGGAGGGTTGGAAATGTGGATGGGAATAAGCAGAGTGCAAACAAAATAAAATCACTGACAGAAAGTAACATGTGAATTAGAAGAGACATGTAATTGCCAGCAGGGAAATGCAGGATGCGGGGTGCTTTGTCAACAGCCAATGTTGAAATAAATGTCACGCTGGCCATGAAAACTGCAGGATTAAACTCCTCCTGGTGATTTATAATTTAAGAGAGAATAAGGCAGACAGACACCCAGTGACTGGGCTCAAAAGAAAAACTCCCATTGACTTTAGTGGGGTTTGGAGCTGGTCCAGGGTAGTAAAGGTTCAAATCTGATCTCTGGAGCGAATAAGTGATTTTAATCAACAGAATCAGGCTCTTAATCAAAGTTTGTTTTACATTTCCTGCTTTTTTACTCATTTTGTAGCAAATCTGGAAGTCATATTTGTTTTTCGGGGGTTAGTGAAAGTAAATAAAGACTGCCATAAAATTTGTGACATCTTGAAATTAAAACACAGTGTAAGTAAGGAATATAACCAAACATTTCCCTCTCGGTTTCCCCAACCAGCCCAACACTTTAGCAAAGCTTGAAATAAAATCTGTTTCTGTACAAGGAGCTCAGGACAAACTGTCCTGAACATTGCTGGGGAAGGGGGTTAGGCACAAAGGATTTATCCCTTAAAAAGGAATGCAAGTCCGTCCCACTAAGTAAAAGCTGCGAAATGTTATATAACTTACATAAAACAGTGTACAAACAAACAAAAAAGACATAGGACTATGTGGAAAACAGAAAATACAATGCAAAGGCATAGGTTCCCAGGTGCTTATCCTTCCCGTATACCTATTGCATCGTGTGACTTTTTTACCAGGAGTTTTCAAGCCGCAGTTGAAGAACATATTGGCTGGGCACCGAATACTGATGCCCAACATGCAGAAGCAAGGACAGAATTAAAAACAACAGAAAATACCAACTTCTGCCACACAAACCCTCTCTAAGAGTCTCAAGCATGTTTTAAATTAGATAGGTGTTTGTGAAAGTGATCAGCACCTCATTTCCTATGTAGAAAAGGCTGCCTCTGTAAGAGCAGAGCTTTCCTAAGTGCAGAGAAAAGAGAGACATGCCATCAACGCTTTCTGTCTTCTGAAAGTGACAACAACAGACAGATTTCAAATCATAAAAGCCTATGACTTTTTATGGAAGAAATGCACTAATTTTTCTTTCATGCAATGATTAAAACTACTATTGTGCACCTTTTGATATGTGCTTAGTTTTCTGCAGCCTATTGGCTGTAGATTTCTTCAGAATCTCTTATGTCTACATGCTAACAACAAATAAACAGGTGATTAGAAGTTTCCAGTATTTCAGAAGTTACACCAGGCCTTGCCAAAAAGCTCCTGGGCAGTTCAAAGGGCTGTCTGAAGGGATTACAGCTCTCTCTTGTTAATGGGATCCCCTGCATAAGAGCCTAGCTCCATACGACTGGGTCAGAGCTATGGGTTTGTGAGCAGAGTCCTTTCTAGAATTCAGGACAAAATCCTTCTCTGTAAAGTGCTCCTTTTATGGCTGTGTTTCCTGCATAGAACAACAGACAAAAGTCTCTGGGGCAGAAACTTCTGGTGGACAAGAGCCAATACATGGAGCAGGTATTGTTCTGATCCAGAGACCATGGCTGTGATGATCAAGGAGAAGAATGACTAACACAGTGGGATAGCTAGAAATCGCATAGCTGAGACAACAAGATGTCTTCATGCCAGGACTAGGAAAAGAAAGCTAAAGAAAGAAGGTGTGAGATTGGCCCTGCAGTTGAAATAAAATGTCCTTATAGCAGTCACTATACGATGAAAATACTAGAAAAAACTTTAGCAAAGATTTCTGCTTTGAAGAAGGTGGACACTTCTCCAAGTTCCTTGCTGCTGGAGATGAGAAGTCAACACAGCTGCAGTCTTATGGACCTTTAGGCCAAAGGACAAAATCACTCAGGAGAGTATGAGTAGGTTTGTCTGCCACGAGTGGAGACAAACAAGAATCACAAGGACAAATAAAATCTACGAGAAGCAATATCCAGAACTGTAGTGATGTCTGTCTCCGTGAGACTGTGATTAAATCACACATTAATTGCATTTTCTGTTTGACATTAAAAATACCTTTAGAGCAGCCTTTGTGTAACAGCGGCACTGTTGGAAAGAAAAGGTCCTGAAGAATGTCTTCATGCTTTTCTGTGCATGTGCATAAATATTAAACTGCTTTCCTTTCAGACACACCACTGCACTCTGTGCTTGTTTGGTTGTTGAACCTGGAACCTTCTCAAAGGTTTTGCATACGGATAATTCATGAGTTAAAGCCCAAATTGAAATGCCATGTTATAACTTGTAGAAATGTTAGACAAATATAATGACCATATTTTCCAGTTACCTAATACCCACTCAAAATATAAAACCTAAAAGAAAGGAATTGTTTTCATTGCTGTTAACCAGACAATATCACTCCAACTAAATATAGTATGTGATGAAACCAATTTAAATATTGTCCAAGTATTTAACACTGTAAATATTGGACTTAACACTCCATAAAAACAGGCTTTGATGATGCAGGCTGACAAAAGGAGACTAGTTAATTGCAGATTACATCATGGCTAGGACAGCATCACTGCTAGGACAGCCACGATAAATGTGAAGTGCAAAGGAAATCTAATAAAATAAAAACAGTCCCTGTTCAGTGTTCACCTTTATCAGCTTCTTTAACCTTTTCTTTGCAAAAATAAGTGGAATATGTGGTCCCAGATAAAAGAGTATCCTGAACTCAGTGTGTTCTTGAAGCTTGCCTTTAGGCTCTGATTCATACATTTTCCAAACCTGCATTTGACTTCAAGATCTGTTTATGTTCCTTTCACTACAGTAGGACTTATGTGTACTTCTGAAATTTTCCCATAGTGGGAAGCTTTCCTGAGTCAAGGTCTGAAGTCTGTTAAATCTACTGTAGTTTTTCCAAGATATAACTGCATGTTACTGCAAAGTGTGGCACAACTCTGTCAAAAGTGAGAAAAAAAATGTCTAAAGCTTTTGGTTATTGATAACTTAAGAGAATTTCTCAAATTCTTATCTCAGATAACTATGCTGTAGAGACAATTTAATGGCATTTCCTTGTAAGGTCCCATCTGCTGTGGCAGCCATCTGAGAAAGTACCTCAGTGGAGAGTCAGGGATTCATTGATGAAATCACTGAAGGTGATTACAGTGGCTGATGCGTAAGTGGTTGCCACCATGCTTTGGATATGAAACTCACAGAGTGCCTCACAGAGTGCTGTTTCCCTCTTATTTCATGGGTCTCCCTGCCCCCAAAACATCCCCACACACACGCGTCTGCTCCATAAAACCTGAGTTCCTGTACTTAGAATCACAGTGTCTTTAAGGTTGGAAAAGACCACTAAGATCATCTAGTCCAACCATCATCCCAGCAAGCTTCCTATAACATCCTTCAGTGCGTAAAAAGCTAACAAGAAATGCTGATCCTGGAAACAGCTTAATGCTAACAAAAGGTACCGGAGACAAAAACTGGGGTTGGGTTTTTTTGATCTTTGCCTCTCCTCCATGTTGGTTGCTCTATCTTGCCCTGTCTTGAGGGACGCGGGATCACCTGCAGCCACGGTCCACTTCAGCAAGTGGTGCTGAAGAGAGGCATGCTGCTGAGTTTGCAGCAGCAGAGAATGTCTTCCAAAGGCCAAGAGCAAGCTCGTCACAAGTGCAGGCAGGAGTGGGATGCAGGCACTCCTCCAGCTTTCCTCATTCCCACTGTATTTGTCTTCTTTAATTAACCCTGCACCACCTTACTGACCCAAAGACATGGCAACAGCACCATTGAGAACAGCAAGGATTAAGACATCTGCGTTATAGTGCCTCAGCCATGAGATCATAAATGCCCTTATGTTCTGTTTTGTTATGTTGAGTTGATAATGGAGAATGATAAAACTCCCACTTTCTCTCCGTATTCAAGTGAGCTAATGTGTCTGGGCTCATGAGATCCTGGCAGGCAGAGAGAAAGCAACAGCGCAAAGTCCCCAATCTCGGATGTAATCAAATAATAAGGCTGTTTGAGGACATTACTTGTTAACATATTAGCAGGTACCAGGGGTAAGTGTTTATTTAGTCCTGGTGTAAAAGCATGTCTAAAATGATTTATGCCGGAAGCTGTTTCACAGCAAACAGGCTGCTTTCATGAAAGCAGGTCAATCACCATCTCCCATCTGCCCTCATAAATCATATTCAGGTGCTAATGTAACCAAAAGGTTTGTATAATCCATACAATCAGCATGGAGGTCTGGGTGCATACAGTAATAGCCTGCCTCCGTAAATGCCTTCTGCCTCTAAAGGCTGATATTTGGGGGGAGTCAAATGATGGATTTAAAGACAAAAGAAAATAAATAAACTGCCACGACAAGTAACAAAGTGTACATACAGTTTTCCAACCATATTTTACATACACAGGAGTAACTTGCCACAGTCCAGATCTGCTTCTTGGACTGTTTTTGCATCCAGATACCTTCCATAAATATGCTCTAACACAAATTAGACCATGATTTTAATGTAACAATGACAGATACCAAAGCACAGCACCATAAACACAGATTGGCATTATGTGATCTCCACAGTTCTCAGTTACAGGTCAGAGTCATATTACTGACATCTTTCTTCACGATGGTGGAGTAGTCCTCTGGGAGATGACAGATCTGAAAGGACCTGCTGGACCTACATCCGAACTACAATTACATCAAGCTCGTTTTGAAACTTGTTTCAGATCTTTTTTTTTATGCTGTTTTCTTCTTTATCCTCCCTCCTCTTGTTGCTCTTCTTCTTACAAGACTACATTTCCCTTCTTCCCAGTTTACAGCCTGAACTTATTCTTCATGTCCTCTTGTCTGTGCCAACATTGTCCTTTGTTCTTCTCTCCCACATGTATTTATCACTGGATATATTTCTAGCCTCATGAGGCTTGAGAGAGCCTCCACAAAAATACATGATTAAGGACTTAATGATTTGTGTTCCACTGCCCTCAGACAAAAATCTTATAATTTTCATTCATATCAGCCAATAGTATCTTCTCTCTACCTTCAGTGGTTCATATCCACACAAGAGAAGCCAGCTGATGGTGTAGAATGATTCTGATTGGTTTTACAAGGATAAGTATTCTGGAGTAGCATCAGCAGCGTGTACTTTCTGTTTAGAAAGTTGCAACTCTCTCTTTTGCTGTCACATTCATTGGGCAGCAACCTCATTCCCCCTGTTAGTGTTATAAAATGGCTCCAAAATATTATAACAAAATATTCTTATTTGGGATAGTATGTTGTGAAAATAAGTGGAAAATCTATTTGTTCAGAGGAATGTCATATTCTTTGCAGAACACATCTGGAAGCCTACTGATGGACCACAACACCCAGACTGCAGGTAATGATCACATTGCCAGGACTTCAATAGCTAACTGCTCTTCATTATTTGTGAGTCATATTATGAAGTCAGAAAGCATTAGGAATTAATAAATCAACATAAAATGATACTGCACAGCACAAACAACAAGTCATGCAAAAATCAATGAAGAGTTGATACAAGCAGATTGAAGGCAAAAATGTTGTTGAAACTTGGTATTTGGTGATGAGATGTGAATCTAGGAGTAGGAATATACAGTAAGAAAAAGCACTTCTGTGAGTGGCAGCGCTGACTAAAATAGAGTATGGATTTCTGTCTTGTTTAAGTTCCACCAAAGTGGAAAAGTGCCCTTTGTTGAGCCAAGTTACACAGCTATGTCAGCCGTGATCCTTGAAATGTGACGTCCCTCTCTTGTAAAGAGACAGTTCAGGTAGTAATTTTTATGACTGGTTTCTGAACTATGCCATTCATAGAGATGCAGGATTCCAGTGTAGGAATGGAGAGAGAGAGTGGCGTTTTCAGCTGTAATTCACCTAACCATGTTAGGTGAGATGAGTGAACAGAGGTGTTGCAATGACTTGAAGCAAGATACATTTTGTATGAAGTTAGAGGAAACAAATTTCACCCTCTTACTGTGGAACTAAAAAAAAAAGTTACTTGACTTCTAAAATGAAGACACTGCTTTCTAAATCCCTGGGACCTCATCTTCCTCCAGGTAAGAAGATGAATGTAGAGTAACATTTAATATAGATGGGAAGAAAGTAGATGGAAGCAGGATGTGATGCTGGGGACAGCAGAAATAATACCTCTTTGGTACCACTAAGCAGGATTGCAGGGATGATGGGAACGTATCCTCCATGCCCTTGGAGAAGCCCCAGGTAAAGGATAAGAACTAGAGAGTAAATTGTCATTCACTCTCTTACTACAGCTTTGTTAGTACCCCAACATGAGGAAAAAAATGAACAAACAAAAAAACCCTGATGAGTGGTTAGCCAGACAGAAGTATTTTTCAATCTGTAATAGCAGTCATTCATTAACCATAAATATTCTACACTTACTTCAGGGGTCCCCATCAAAGCCATGTGTACACTGCACAGAGCATTAGACTATCAAGGTATAAACTATTTAAAGCAGCCAGTGTTTGAATTGTCATTTTTTAAGTTTAACATAATGTTGTTTCAATATCTAAAGCCTCCTTCCCCATGCAGCAAAAATGCGAAACACATTGAGAGAAAATGTAAAACATACTAACTTGATTATTATGAGTGCTCTGGATTGTGTCACAATTCACTATTAATTTAGAACACATTCCAGTGGCTTCTCCCTTCCCTCTGCATTCTGGACCAATCTGTCAGAGAAATACAACACCAATTAAATAAAAATATATATATGTGCATATATATATTTTAAAGCCTGCTGCTTGGAGGAAATGTTTTGGGTATGCAGTTTAGGGAGAGTTGTTTTCCATTAGCAGCTTGAAATGATGGGCTGATTTTGATGGTCATTTGCATAATGAATTTCTTCTGGGCTTTAGGGACATCCACATGGTCAATTCTACAAATACCATTGTGGTCTTAATGGTGAGGTTTGTCTCAGCTCCGCCCACCCATGACGGAGCCCCAAATGATAGTTAAATCCCTTAATTGAGAAATTGTAGCAGCCAGAACCAATTTCTGCTTTGGGAGAGGAGGAATAGCCTTGTGGTTACAGCTTCAGAATACAACTCGGCAGAACTGGGCCGTGCTTCTGCCTCTTTTATAGACTTCCTGTGTGACCTTGGGCGAATCACATATTCTCTTCCACCTGTAACATGACGAAAACGTGCTTTCCTATTTCCTCATCTTAAGAACATAAATTATTTGGGGTACGAGTAATCTTAGATTGTGTTATGGCACTACTGGGCACAATGACATCCTTGTCTCAATAGAACTATTGTGAGCACAATACTTATGTGCAGCATTTTGTATCACTTTGTCCAAAGCAGCTTTTGGAAGATATTTCAAACCCTATTTCTCTTCTCATGCATATCATCAGACTTTTCAGAGATTCTAAGAGACTTATATTACTTGTCCAGCTACATGGTGTGCAATCAGTAAGTCAGGCATGTATTAAAGAGGCAAATCCTCCTAGTCATTGCCGTTGCTCTTTTACAAAGCCAGAAAGACAAGAGTGTATTTTAGAAACCACACAGAAAGACTTTATCTCCCAGTAGGGAAGTGCTCAGAACTCACCCTGCATAACAATAAAAGGACCATATCATGGCTTAGCTCCACCAGAACAGTGGATGGATCATTCTGGATCTGTGAATTTTTGATGTGCTTGCTTTTTCTTTCTTTTTTTTTTTTTCTTTTTTACATGTTGTGGTGTCAGTAAATTCTGGGCAGGCAATTCGGGATCCAAGCTCTTTGTAGTCAGACAGCACAGCTGCAATATCTCTATCCAGTTTGTACCCAGAGGGAACCATAAACACCCAGCTGAGCACTCCCATTGCTGGTTTCTTGCTTTTGGGAGCAGAGCGTACATCTCAGGGAGAACATCAGCTCTCCAAGTCCCTTTCAGTCTGCATGGGGAAAAAAGTTTGAGAAATTAAGTTGTTTGCACACAGAGAGAAAAAAAACAACTTTGTGATCTATGATGAGTAAAATTTGTTGGTCTATCCTGAGCAGCGGCAGAAGTGTATAAAAGCAACCTCAGGTGATCTAATTCTTCTAAGCCCTGACCCCAATGGGAGCAAAATTTGGCAAATGTGAGGCAGGGGTGAGGAAAATTCTCCTCTTGCTAAGTGGGTCTGCTTTAAAACAAAACTCTTTTTTTTCTCCGGAGACCGAGGCCTTTTCTGTGCTGAAGTTCAGCTGCTCCTCTGAGGGATGAAATCAGAGTATGCAGGGTTCACGCTGGAAAGACAGGAGCTGGATTGTGGTCTGTTAACTCAAATGCTATTAGCTCCAGTGTATCTCTGCCACTTTTTGCACATTGTTGAAGCATCCAGGCTCATTCCGCCACAGCCTCCAGCAAAGCAGAGTACCTCCAGGAGGACTCCCAACCCTGCTGAGCTTTTCTGCTGACTAGAGAGGGAGTCTAACGCAGGTGTTTCAGTGAAACTTATACAATCCAGATGTAAAATCCAGTGGCAAGTCCCTCAGGATTAGACATGTCTGGAAATGAACATTATTGGGCTGATAAGATTTCTGAGTACTTTTTCCACAGGAAACCCACTGATTTTCATCTCTGGCTCTGGCATCCAGTCTTCCTACGGCTCCTGGAGAGGCATACCTCATTGCCTGTGACAAGACTTGAGCAGAGGAGCTCCAGCTGACACAAGAGCTGGGCTGGGGTGGCAGCTAAGGAGGAAAAGCATTCCGTTCTTTACTGTCAGCTTTGAAAATGTGTTCAGGAAAGGATTACGATGTCAAGATTGTAATACTGGTTGCATAAGAGATGCTGTTTGGAGGCAATCATTACTTGGAGCAAAAGATGAGAGAAAAGGCCATTCACTTCATTCCTGCTGATATGCCAAATAAAAAGGGATCAGCTAAACCACAGACAAGCCCCTCTCTGCCTTTGTAGCTGTTCATTTTTTCCATCAGAGCTCAGACCATGGAGCTAAAATTCAGTAATGAAAACCTTCCTTGCAGCCCGTGGCTTTGCAGTACCTTAGACCAGAATTATATTGAGGTGAAATGGAGTCAATCCTCAATTCTCAGAAATGCAGCGGGACACATGATGGTCTCAGCTTTAATCTGCACGCAGACGAAGCTCCTGCAGTGGGGCTGCATTCCGGGCTGATGTTTCTCATTGCTCAGTTATTGAGAGCCTGACAGGAAGCAGAGAAATGTTATCAATTCCCACTGCTCCAGACCATCAGTCTTGATCTGCTGACATACCCGACAGCTCGAAAATGATCAGGTAGCAGCTGCTTTTTGATTTCTTCTATTATCTCTAATCCACTGTCTCATGAAACGGGTTGTTAATGCTTTAAGGACATCCTAGCGAGGGGAGTGTGTTTTCCCCTCTAGCCAGCAGGTAGAGCCAGCAAGCCTTGCATCGTGTCACAGGTTAACAGCAATTTCACAGAGACCTGGATAAACAGATTGCTTCCTCTCTTTTCCCCCCTCAGAGATAGCCTCGAGTCGAATAGCAGCCCTAAAAGCCAGTGTAGGGAATGAAACATATCATACTTGCCCAGGTGACCTCCTGTAATGAAGATTTCAGTGTTTGCTCCAGCAACTGCACAAGACCAGGGGACAGGAATCTCAATTGACATAACCTGCACCCAAACTGGAATTTTTTTTTTTAAATTTGACTTCTTTCTCTTTTTTTTTTTTCTTTTTAAGAAAATGAAATTAAAAGCAAACAAACAAAAAAACCTCATTGCTTTCCACAAACATGCTCTTTACAATGTAAAGGGCAATGCACCCAGGCATGCTTCAGGCCGTCATGCATTTCTTTCTTCCTCACAGCAATCAGTGACTGTGAGAGTCTTTGAGACACTGCAATGAGTGGCTTTGAGTCACAGTCTCAGTTTTTTGTCATTTAAAAGTAAAAACAAGGTGGTGCATCCCAGAAGCTCTGTAGGTCTATGCACATCATACTGCAGGCTGCAGAGCTTCTCCCTGGGCACTGCCCATGCCCTCGTCCTCATCAGAACCCATCACTCTGCCTCATGGTCATGGATATGGCCTTACACAACATATTTTTATGAAAGAGTACACTTCGGCTTAGATTGTACATTATTTGTTGTATCTAAGAGAAAAAATGAATAATTCTAGAGATAAGAGTTATATAAAATAATACATAATTTCTTATGTTAGTATACGAATACACACACACCTTTGATTATTTTGGGGAATGTTTAGACTGCTCCATTGCAGCTTGTGGTCACTTTCTGTACTTTCATTTCAATATCATTAACCATCACAGATCTAACGTACTTTTTGTAGAACATTATTGACAATTATACCCTACCCACATTTTTCATCTAAAATATATAGCGTCTGTTTTCCCCCCAGCACTTTTTAGAAACCTTTTGAATTGCTCTCCAATGCAATCTCTCAGCTTTCCCAGCACGGTCATTTGTCTCTGATAGGCGCAGTTTTTCAGAAAGAGGTCAAGGATGGTGAAAGTTGCTATCACATCACAAGGAGTTGATAGCGCTACTTTCCCCTCAATGCTTTCTTTTGCTTCCCTTGCAAGGCCTCTTTCAGTTCCCTTGACCCCACTGCCCTGCTCCTTTCTAGTGATACAAGAGAATTAATAATAGAGCTCCGGTTTTCACTGGAGCTGCACAGCCGCTGGGATATGGCAGTAAAACACACAAGCTCACAACAGCTAACCCCTCCACCTCCTAAAATCCATTTGCCTTGGGGCCTTTGATGTGGGGCAGGTGGGAAAGAAAGCAAAAACACCCTGGGAGAATTACGACCGCAATGCCTTCTTAGGTGGCATCACTGCTTCCTTGGGACTCCCCATGCCATTAATGGCTCCTTTGTGCCAGTCTGTAACAGACCACTGAGACACTTACGTAAAGGCTGTGTGCAGAATAAAAAGCAACTTTTTCCTTCTTCTTTCTGAAGGTCAGATTCATTTCAGTCACACGGCAGTTCATGCACTGTTGGTTGGGTAATGGGACAGAGGCTGGAGGGGGAGAGGTGGTTTTTTTCCTTCTTTTTTTCTCTTCTGTGGGAACAGCAGTGGCTCCTCACATGAGCACAACATCTCTCCCTCCTTGACACAGAATTGTCCCACTGGTATTTCCAGTTCCCTTAGACCACTTGATAAATCCACTTTTTATTCACCTTCCAAAATTCACTAGTAAAGAAGAAGATCCCATCCATCATTAAAGCCTCAAAGGTGAGAACTAAATAAAAATCTAGTCCTGCTCTTGGATGCTTCCTTCTATTGCAGTCACGTCTTGCCAGGACTGTCAAAGTGCCACGATTTCTCACAACGTGTAGAGATTAAAAACTCTACGGGTGATGTGGCTGGTGATCAGCTCATAGAGACATCTCAAGGAGACCTGCACTGTATTAATCCCTGTGTCCTTCCCATTCATAGCAGTTGTCTTTCCATCCTCTTAGTATCCTTTTGGCAGTAGGAGCAGCAGCCAACACAATCAGGGATCTACCTCTTCTTCATCCCAGCTTACCCTCTCAACCTATTCTTACCACCTCCTCTCCTCCCCTTGGGCCTGGTAGCTATTGGCAGTGCATTGTGATATGCAGCTATCAGGTGAAAATGACCTGTGGCCTGGCCTCTGTCCAGCTGTCCTGCTTCGTAGAGAAACACAGGTGTGTTATTTCACCATTTTTCTTGAGTCTCCCAGAAACCATTTACAATGACGGATGTAGACACACACACAGAAGTGCTGGATGTTTGAGGCACTGTCAAAGCGGAATTTCAGTTTACAGCCACAGTGACTTTGGAAAAATCACTGTATTTTTTGAAACAAAAGAAGGAAAAAGAGAAGAAAAACAGCAAGATCTGATGATGTCCTTCCATATCATCTCTATGATAAATTCTCAGTAAAGATCAGAGAAGCCCATTCAGACTGAATGGAAAAATGTATGTTTGAACTCGTGACCACTAGGTTGACTTGGAGGAAACACTCGTTGACTTCTCAAATCTCATGCATCTGTGAGTGAAGTATTGAAACTGAAAATTGAGAGCAATTCCTTTCCCCAGCTACCATTCTTAGACAACACTGTTCAGTTTTGTAACCCCCTGAAGACATTAGAGTGTCTTTCTCTTCCTGTAAGAAAAGATTCTCTTTTCCTCTCCTTAAGACATTAATTACAGGGTCACTGACTTTGGCAGATTACTTGCTAAACTGAGTTGCATCCTGATATCCCATATTTTGTGGTGATGACCACCCATCTTGACAGCCACTTGGGCTTGAGCTGAGATTATCCACCACTGAAATCATTACACTTTAAGGACAAAGGATTAATGGCTATTTTAAAGCAGTCTAAGATTATTAACAAAAGCTACAAGAACTCACCTTTCTCCAGCTCCTGGCTATATCAACCTGCTCCCTATCTTGTATCACCATCAGCAGCCACAGAGCTACATGGGGAGATGAATCTGCTCTGTGATCTGGCTAGAAGAAAGAGTGAATGGTTTTTTGTTAGTGGTTGTCAGATGGATGAAAGAGGAGGTCTGAGTCACTCTACATCCCTAGCTGTCACTGCAAGAAGACATAGGAGTGACTGTGCTGCTTTGGCAGCAGCAATGTCCTGCTAAACTGGGAGAACTGGTGTCTCCTCCTGGGCTCCAGCTACAGACTATGGGAAAGCACTAGACAGCTGTGAACTTCCCTGTGGCAGGGGAGTTGGAGCTTGATGATCCTTGAGGTCTCTTCCAACCCAAGCCATTCTATGTTTCTATGATGTCTGATTCCCGTTAGGTCAGTATCTGTACTGTACAGAAAATACAAATTGAGAGACTGGAACTCAAAACTTAACACCTTGCCTATCTGAGACAGGTACAGGAATCAAAATATGGTTGAGAAAGAGTTGCGGGCAGATAAGAGAGTGTTTAGGGGATCCCACCTGTGTAACAGTTGGAGAAACAGAAAGAGCTCAGATTTGACCTCTCTAAACAGCAGTCTGCTCATGTGAAAGAAGACATAGAGATTGACTGTTGTTAAGTCTCTTCTCCCTCTCCTGCTTTAATCTCTCAGCCTCTTAACATGGAATGTAACCGAATATCTGGACCTGGAGGGGACCCACAAGGGTAACAGAGTCCCACTCCTTCTATGTAACACAAATGCAGCCTCGTTCACTGGATCTCCATAATGCCCATTTTTCCACTGAGTCTTTGAAGTGCAGCCCACTATCGAATTAAAATAAGCTCTCTAGTTGTATGGTAACTGTTGAGCCACAGCCTGAACCACTGATTGAGCACCTGAGGAAAGGACCCGTTCAGCCCTGGGAGCACAGGTGAAGGCAATTGGAAGGAGTGGAGCCTGGCTGCACCAATCTTAGACCTCATTTAAGGGCTGACTGCTACTAGGGAAGGATCTCTGGTTGGAGATTCCTCCTTTGTGGAGTCTTTCCTACAAGCCTCGATCTTCAGAGACAGGTGAGTACTTATTTTTAATACTGTTTTGTCTGTGCTGGTCCCTTTGCTGTTACACTCCTGTATTGCCCTTCTGCTGCATTCATCTTTCTGATTGTAACTGTAGTATTTGAAAATGGAGATTTTGGGGTTGTTTTTTCTTTTTAAAAAAGAAGTCTGGCTTATGTTCTGAGGTTAATGACAGAAGCTCTTCTAATTTAGTAGCTATCATAACAGTGTGAGTTAAGGAAAAAAAAAATCAGTGCTTTCTTGTTGCCCCACCTGTGGGGAAGAACTGAAACCCCCTGTTGTACACCAGGGCCTGTGGAGACATCCCCTGGATGCAGTTCTAGATCACCACAGTGTCCTTGCAGCGTCTAGCTTAAACATTCTCTCATCAATAGATGTCATTTATCACAGAGATGCGGCTGGGTTCCAATAATGACAGAACGAAAACACTGGCAATATTTTCATTAAAAGGTACAAAAGACTTGCAGTGTGGCTGACAGAGGCCATATGTGACCTGCTTAGTGTTCAGTGGGGTTGATAAAGAGTAAAAGGAGTGTCCCGTGAAGGTAAAGCTATACCTCACCTTAATGAACAGTAACCCAGAGCAGGAGGTGGGAGAGGATGATCAGATTTCCTTTGACCTGCAGTTCAACTTCTTCAAATGCAACCAGGAGGGGCTAAGATAGCAAGGCAGTTTTTCTTAGTTACAAGTTTGCACATCGTTTCCTATCTGTCACCTTTTATTTCATTCTAGTGTTTTCAGCTGCTACTGTAAAATCAATCTAAAACCTTACTGAAGCAGCATAGGAGAGATGATGGTCTGTACAGTCCTACCAAGTGTAAGAGAAGGGGGAGCCAGACCTTGATTTTTGTTTCATGCTGTTGAAAAGTACTTGAATAAATCCAAACATTTCCTCAAAGTTAAACTGGAGGTCAGGGATAGAGGAAGAGACTGGAAATTGCTTCATTCCCTATAGACTTGAGATCAGAGCAAACCACAACTAACATGTAACACCACCACTGACACACAGCCAGCCCTGCAGTGACACTTGGCAGTGCTCACTATGGCCAAATCAGAGGCTGCAATCCCTCTTGCTGGGGGTATTGGAGCGTTTGCTTACCTGGTGGCTGCCGGGGCCTACTGCAGTGCTACAGGGAAAACATGGCCACTGCTTTATCACTATCAATTAGGCAAATGAACCATGGTGAAAAGCTGCGTGTCCTCACAACTCAAAGGTTAATATGAATGAGGATATTTCAAAAAAAAAAAGTTATTTATTGTTTCTTTAGGTAGCAGCTCTTGCACAGTGCTGGAGCTGGAACGTGGTTTCACACAACTACGTCAGTGTGTGGGGGTAAGATGTATATTACAGCATCCTGACATGCTCTTGTTGTGTATCAGATGTTGCTCACCTCACTCCTGCCCTCTGCTTCCCTTCTTTACTGTCCCATCTGTGCAAAGGAGGGTTTGTAGAGCTGGCAGGGTCAGTGATTAATTACACAAAGATAAACAAAGTTAATATTCTTCCTGGATAGAACTAATTACTCTAGTGTTTGCTTTTATAAACCTTAGATTGATTGTCTCAGGGACAAATCAGTCTAATTGAAAACACCATTTGTTTTCAAAAAGGAAAAACAACACGTTGGTGCCCCGTGTTTTCTGGGCTTTTTTTCCCCCTCTCCTTTTTGAGGAAATAGAGGCAGTGAAAGAGGTGGTGCATACTGGTGCATCCCATACATCACAGGCAGCCCTGCAGCTGTGCCTCAGTTCTTCTCCAAACCATTTTCCCTTTAACACAAGCTGTTATTTCTCTCCCTGCTATTCTACAGAAGGTCCTGGTGTGTGAGGTGCAGGCTGTGCACATACTGATGAGCACCCCCACTCCAACAAGCTCAAGATTTAGCTTTAAAAAAAACCCACACAGCTGGGAAACTGAAAACAACTGGCACATCATTTCTGCTCCAATGCACTCAAAGCACTGTACAACCTTTCTGCTGCCCCAGCATGGTATGCCACCTCCTGCTCTTTTGTCCCCATGGCACTTAGCATCTCAGAGCACTTTGAGCTACTTTGCCTTCCCTTTCAGCTCACCCCTCTGATGTCTTCTGTCACTGATGCCTCTTCTGCCCTCTGCCCTCATCCGTCTTTGTTCCTCTTGGGTAGACTGAAGCACGCAGTATGGGCTCCTGGAGCAACTGTGGGAGAAGGGAGAGAACAAAAATGCTGCCTGCATGTCATGACAGAAAATACTGACACATAAGGCAAGGTACAATAGAGATTTGGCATGAATTACGTGACTGGGCCCTTCACCCCTGGGAAATCTGGTCTGTGCACTGAAGTAAGGAACTGGCAAAGTGGCTGCATCTCAGGAGCGACCTTGACTTTTTTTAGAACAAGACATCCAGGAGTGTAGATTGAGGCCAGGAGACTGATCTCCAGCTCTTGATCCCTGCTTACAACACTAACCTGCTCCTCAGCTTATCTCCATGTTGCTGACCATGATGCTTCTGGAGAGTGGAAGGGAAGAAGGAGAGAAGCAGCAAGAGGAGATGCAAGCAAAGTACTAAGACAGCTGGGGGGGAGTTGATAGCATCCCAGCAGGAAAGAGGAATCAGAAACTTTGCAGGCACAAGGAGGCTCACCACCTTGCAAATCCCAACACTGCTGACAGCCAAAATCAGCAGCACCTCATTCTCCTGGGAAAGAAGATTTGTGAGAAAGGTGCTGAGCTCCTCTTACCCGTATGCTTTCTGTTCTCACTACATCTATTCCTTCACCTGTTTTCTATTCATCTTCTCACAAAAGTGAGAATCCAGAGCTGAGGAAGATTTCCTTTTGCTCTTCAATACTTCCTCTTCCCTCAAGAGAAGACACTTTAAAGTGAGCGATTTCTTTTAAAGGGCTTTTCCCCATCTCCTGGCTTTCACTTTTGCTTTGGATGGATCACGTGGTGTCAAGTGTCCTCAGCAGCCATTCCTGTTCCATTTCTGCTGTGAAGCAATATACGCTTCCAGAGTCAGTGCCACAGGAAGCACCTGCTTCTTGGTACTGGTCTTATGGAGAAATGCTGCAGGCATAGAGTGAGTAGTCAGCAGTGGAAATGATTTGAGACACTTGCCCTTTCCCTGTGTCACTTGCCACTATCACCTGTCCTTCCTAGATGCTGAAAATAGCCATTAGAGTGATAAGCAGTAATTCCCATTCATACATTGCCAAGAAAATCAGGGTCTTTTTTTCAGAGAGAGAGAAAATGAAGGACAGGGAATGGCAGGATCTTAGGGGAAGGGAAGGGAACAAATGACTTCAGCCGTAACGTAACATCGTTATCAATCCACCTAGCCTTACATCCGATCTCCACATCAGTTTTCTGGATGATGATACTAGACAGAAGTGGTGACCACCTTTTTTTGCATCAATAGCACTTATACCAGAATTGTTATAGCTTTTGAATGGCTTTGAATGCAATTTGCATGAGGGACATGACACTGGTCCTTGTGGCAGAGAAGATAGGACTGGCTGAAGTGCAGAAGTGCCCCGCTGCTGTTTAATTCATTAAACAAGCAAAAGCCTTCCAAGAATCTGTTTTTTCAGGCCAAGTGTTGTGTCTCACCAAGTCAAACCCCTTTCAGAATACCCAGAGAACTGTTCTAACAAATATCTCTTTACAATGCTTATCTCAACAGCAGAGTGAAAGAAGCTGGTAACAGAAGTGTGTCATGAGTTTTCTTTCTTTCTGTTGCATTTGTTTTCTGGCATCTAGTAATACCATTCCATAATCTTGTGGTGTTTGCTGAATACTTGGGTAGCATCCTAGATTGTGTGAAAATCAAACCACATTTAAAAAATATGGAAAGGTGGGTTTTTCTTCAGGACTGCACCGAAGTTGATATGAACAATTTGTGGTCAAATATGGCTACTGTTAAGTTTATTGAATTTGAAACAGACACTGAGAAGCAAATCACTTTGCAGATGTCAGAGCAATTCAATCTGCAAGGAACCTGATCCTAAAAGCATCTGCACTGCACTGGCTTTCAAACATTTGGAAATTTTAAACACTTAAAACAACTGGTAGCAGTTAAGTCATCTTGTATACTTGCAATCATAACCTTGTAGCTCATGGAAAGGCTTTGAGTGGGTAAGCTAGGGTCATTATGTCCTTCCCAAGGATACAAGAGTGCAATAGTGGGTAAGGCCAATAGTCAACATAGGCTGTCATTCATTCCCCAGTAGAGCTGGCAATAGATTCCTGGGGAAGAAAACACAAACAGAGGAAGCAAGGGTCCAGTGATATCTTTTTCAAGAAAACTTTGGAACTCAATTGGTGCAGTCTTAGGAAGTGTAACCTAATGGGTGACATTATTCCTGTCTTCAGAAACCTACTGTGTGGTCTATAGGGAAGACCAAGGCATACTCTTTTGGGAGGTGCACAGTAAGAGATCACAGTAAGAGGAATGGGTGCAAACTGCAAGAATGGAAAATCTGATATGTTAAGAAATCACAATGAGAATAGTCAAATACTAAAAAGGGGGCCAAGGAAGCCCTGAAATCTCCCTCCTTGGAGATATTGAGTCAGGTGCTGAATAGGACAGTAAGCAACCTTCAAAAAGTATTTTGAACCAGAAAGCCCCAGACTTCCCTTCCAACCTAAGTCCAATTATGGCAATGTAAGCAATATGTGCAATATCTTGCTGTCTGTTGTTGTTGAAACCTGCAAGATCTTTCAAGAGAAAGGGTTAGCAATGAATATTTTGGGGTCCTTCTAAGACAACTGCAAAAACAGCGTTATTATTTTGGGTGGTCATACTTTCATAATACAAACACAGAGCATTTTTACTGTCGTTATTTCTCATGATTGCCAAACACTTTGAATATCTCTTTAATGGTATTCTGAAAATGTCAGCTTTGGTTCTTCTTTAACATGTACATATTTCTCAGAGCAAGAACACAGGGTTTCATTTTGCTAAGTAACACTGCACTGTGTTGACTTTCATTAGTGGATATGATTGGGGAAGCCATATCTATCCTTGTGTCAAAATAATGGTATTTACCACTAACTCTTACAAGAGATAAATATTCAAAAAACAACTTCATCCAAGAAATGAGCCCAGACTGGAACTTTACTGAACCAAGCAGTAGGTTTGGTGACTCTTGCATGTCTCTCCTTTACCTTCTGTGGTAAGGATGCTAGATACTCCTTTTTTAAACCCCTAATATTCTGCTTAGCTCTGAAATGCATCTTAAGCCAACACTGTGCTGTTACAAACATGGAACAGTGATTAAGTAGAAATCAGTTAATGGAAAAACACTGAACAAGCCATGTTTTCTAAAGAAAGCTGTTGAACAAAAAGAAAAATAGTCGATTACGCCTCACGAGACAGGAACTAGTGTGTGAGAAATGTAGCAGATCAAGTACAGTTTGAAACACTTTGCTTTTTGCTTGTTCATTTCTTAGTATTTTCTTGCAGCTTAAAATTTCTTGCAAACTGAATTGGAATACTGACATGAAAAGCCTGGGAGTTTATTACCTTGATGTAGTGATAGCATTGCTGCACAGGAAATCAGAATCAAGAGGTCTTAGTTTTAAGCCAGAAAATCTCCCAGGAAGGTAACAGTGTAGTAATTCTAGATGACTTGTTCATAGGTTCGTAGCATGAAAACATCCTGCCATTACGTAGAAAGCAAGGCTCCACATCAGCAGTTTATTCCAAGCTATTCTCTTTTGACCTGCCTCAGAGCCAAGCCCCAAATTTAACATTCAAGTCTTGAATCATCCTTTACAAAATAAAACAAAGTCCCCAATGTCCTTCTCCCTCCTCCTGCTAAATAAAACCAAAACAATTTCAGGCAGAGAAGTCATGAACAAGCCAAGCACAGCGTGGCCATAATGTGCAGCCTGACACTGTCGGCTTTAAACAAACAAACAATTGAACATTCATTTTGACAAACATCTGAAGAGCTGCACTGCACAGAAAGGAGAGTCTAAGGGCCAATATTCATTCCCAGGGCAAGTACATTGGTTTTGGGGAGTTACTCAATAGGTTTGCAGAGCTATTGTTTCTCTCTCTTCCAGCAATAACCGAGCACATCTGAATCACATTCTTTCACTAAGTTTCCTCTCCTCCTGTACAAGAATGGAGTAGCAAAAAGATCAGGCTTTGTTATCTTTTCTGCCTGCTCCAATATTTCAAGCACTTTGGGGCCTTGCTAGCTCACTTGAACAGCAGCCATTTCTAGGTTTATTCTGCATAAATTATACAATTATGTTTCATATCATCACAAGGCATCTGCAAATGAATAGCAGACACCCCCTTCACACTGAGCCTGTTTAAACAGGATGCTGATGGAGGAAAGAATGTGTAATACAATGAGAGTGCACTATTTCCAATGGCAAGAGCTCTTTTACACCTGCATAAATAGAGCTGGGCCTGGCTGGCTATAGCGGCATTGTCTATTCTAGTTACTCGCCCAGCTGTTATACCAACCATTGTTTTCTTTATGGTTTGGTGTGCTGGCTTGCCTTTCACACTGACTTAAAACTCTACCTGAGCAAATGCATTTGTGGAAAAGATGGGTAAGTGGCAATAGATGGTAATGATATGCCACAAAGACATTCCTGGAGCTCTTTAGTACAGCAAAGAGAAGCTTCACTGAATAAATATGCTATTGAATCTGGTTGTCATAGACATGAAAAAGTAACTTGTTTCAGTTTCTCCATTGGCTATTGAGAAATTTGCTATGAATTATGAAAATAGTGTCTATGGGCACAGATGTTACTGACCACTATGGGTTTGAGCTCCAGATGAAAGCCTCTGTTCATAGCTCAGGTGAAATCTGGTCTTCAGCTTTCGTCCAGGATCACTCTGACATTCTTTCCTCACATCAGCTTCCCACTGAGCTTCAGAGACTCTCCTCTTTCCCTTCTGTGGGATCTGATCCAGATGCGACAAAAGGTGATGTTGGTACAATCTGGGAATGAGATGGATCACCTTGGATGTTGAAATGAATCACCTTACACACAGAAAGATTTTCAAACTTAATCTAGTTGTGAGGCTTATATTCAGACTTCCTAATCTGGTCCTTTAAAATGACTGTGGGTGCCTGCAGTTGCCCAAGACAGTGGCCTACCAAATCCTGCTCCCATTCTTAGTTCTTGGTGAGAGGCTCTGCAGTAATAAATAAACCTTAACTTATATTGGGTACCAGAGGTGATTCTCCAAAATGAAGGGCAGTAAAGGGTTTTGCACACAATATGCTGTGAATTCTATGGGGGATGGGGGGATAGAAGGAATAACAATTCTTTAGGCACACTGGCATGGATGGGTGAAATGCTCCATCATCAGTTCTCAACTGTCATTAGATGATCAAAAGACTTTGATATTTAAAACAGATCTTTAAACCAGATGCAGTGTTAGATTACAAACTATAAACCTGTTTAATTGTTTGGCATTATGCAAGGAAGGCTTTGTTTAATTAGAAGGTATTTGGCAACTTGCTAGATTGTAAAATGTTTGACAATATGCCAGTCAGGCCCTTGAAGCACTAATGGCAACTTAGGACTTGTGCATGTTGTACATTTTGTGCCACTTGTAGAGTATGTGCTTTATAATGGAATCCTTCTGAAGTGGATTTAATGGCTGGGGAAGATGATGGCTGAGGAATGAAATTATTTTGTAAAATAGCCACTGCACAGACAAAGACAGTGAAAGGTTTCTCCAGCCAAGACAATATAATCTTAGGCTCTCCCACTCTTAACCTCTATTGTGGGCTGCTCGAGGGAATCCTTCTCATGCAGGAGTGGATTTGCCTCCTAGCCAGTGCAAGCAAGGAACTGTGGTCCCCACATCAGAAACTGCACTGTCTGGGCTGAGTGATGGACAAGCACACGCTGATGCTGAGTCCATCCCACTCATGCCTCTCTATGGACCTCCAGATATTGGTAATCTCAGATCTCTTTCCTAAATCCAGCACTTATCAGACTTCGGTATATGACTCAAATCATCTCTCTTAAATTGAGATTTAAACTGCTGACAGTCATGTCTGGTTGTGGAGGCGGTCAGATAAAGACAAAATGCTACTTCAATAGTGCACTAGAATTTGTGTGATAGTCTGTTACAGTTAAGGTACTACAGACATGTACAGCATGAAGCACACTCAGATAAACAAGACTGAGCCATTCATACAAAGATATTTCTGCTCATATCATCATGTTTCCTGCATGTGTTCTAAAACTGAATATTCAGTGGATACCAACACAGCTCTATGGCTTTTCAGAAGGGTAAGCTGGCTTTATTATGTTGAACTTGTTGATACAAAAATAAACAGATGACAACTGAGTAATTTCACTGATTGGAAATGTCAAGGGAGCAGGTCCTTTGGGGTTATATCAGGTAACCCTGCTTCCAGCCAGAGCAGCTTTTTCCTGTGTTTTTTCTGTTCAAGCAACAATAGAAAATAGTAATAAAGGAACATACAGGGCTGCTCAAAAACTTCAGTGCACAGTTTTGTGTTAGAAATAGGCAGATTTCAGTCTCGCTTGGCTCAGCAAAGCATTCTGATACTAACAACTACATTTTTGGCATGAGAGGAATAACAACTAATCATTTTGACTTCTTTCTTTTTGTTCTTTAAATGCGAAAATGTTATACGTCAGTGATAATGTTCTGATTTGCTGTTTAAGCATGTATAGTAATAACTGATGTTATGTATATCACTGTGTACTTCTTTTCATACTTAACATTGTGCTTCAGCACTGAACAGAATATATTATTTGAAAGTTGATTCTAAGTAAAGACGTTTAAAAATAATGGAGTTCTTTACAGACTGGAAAATTTTGGATGTTCAGCTCATTTTCAGTGAGAACACAATTAAGAGAAACTTCCTAATCCTTCAAAATGTAAACATTTGATTTAATTCATTCTTATTATTTTATTTGATATCATGTCATAGGTTAATTATTTTTATTCTTATTCCCAGACACTCTTCTCTTTTCGCTCGGTCAGCCAATAACTCAGGATCACTGATTTGTACTCCTGCCATAGGTTACCCCTTGCGCAAGTCACTCCAGTTCTCTATGCTTTAGTTCTCAATCGGGAAAATCATAAGTGTGCTATAGAGTTAAATTAAACCTTGAGAGACTACCAACCACATCTTCCTCCATCCTGCTTTTAAAGATCTAGGGTGCCAGAGATTCGGAATGCTTCCTGGGAAATCTATCCCTGTGTTTTTTTCCTTCTCCTTGAAAAGATTTTTCTCCCGTCTAACCCAAACCACCACTACTGCAATTTAAGCCCTTCCCTCCTTGCCTTATCCCCAGTGGATGTAGAGAGGAATTCATCACCTCCCTCTTTGTGGCAATCTTCAACATATTTGAAGACTGTTATCACAACTGTCTCACAGTTGTCTTTCCTCTAGACTAAACAATCCAAGTTCTGTCAATCTTTTTCACAGAAATTATATTTTCAGTCTTTCTCATCATCTTTGTCCTTTTCTGCTGGATTCCCTTTTATGTAGCCACCTTCACATTGATTTCCTTCTGTCAGTTTCTGATTGCAGTGTTGCAGCTGGGATGACTTTTCTCCAGGCACATGTGTACCAGCTGGCACAATTCAGACTAGCTGTGGTTTGGCACTGCTATAATAACCTGAGTAAATAATAACAGCACACCATGAACCAGATCACTAGAAGTTACTCACACTTCAACTCAGCCATGTATATCAGGCTCTGAATTGAAATATGGAAAAAGTATGTAACATAGCCAGCTCAAGATGAAAACCTCTTCCTTTTTTTCTTTTTTCTCTGCTTTTCTGTTTGTTATTTTTATTATTATTTCCTTTTTGAAGAAGAATTATAATCTAAAAATTGTTTGAATGAGGTCTACAAGCAGAACATCACTGAAATGTAGGAATTTTCTCAGGAAGTCGCTTGTTTTTGGAAAATATCAGGGACGCATTTTTCCTTTCAACTCAAAATAGTGTTTTCTATTTAATTTAAATCAACAGCTCACAAGTCTAAAATTACTGGGGATAATAGGAAGTCTGGCTAGTCTGCCTAACTATATGAAAGTCAGCAACCAGGTCTTCAGTTTGTTGCATGACTCTTATTTCCACCTATATTATTATTAATTAATATTTTAATTATTTATTATTAATAGATTATCGGCTCTAGTATCACAAGCAACAGACTTCACCACAACTATTTTATCCCCAAATCCACTTTCCACAAAGTGGCAGATGTAAGATGCTGACTAAAACGGTGAACAAAAATACAAGACGTCTATTATTTAAAACTGGGCTGTTTTTTCAAGTCACACAGATCTTTGAATAACGGGAAGATAATTATTTCAGCCCAAGTCTTAGTATGGAGATTTGGAGAAAAGAGGTAAATATTTATTCCTACATTCAATTCTTGGAAAGTTCTCTTGGCTATAAATTGCTCCAGACTTGTAAATTCCTCTCTGAAAGCTAGTCACAGCTGTATCTCAGTTAGGTTCAAAGTGTGCTTTTGTTTAGGGTAAGCTATGCATGCTTCAGAGACCTGACTCTTTCCCAAAGAGCTTCCATTTGCAAAACTGGACTAGAAGTTTCCCAACACTTACACTGAAAACAGTAGAACAGCATTTCCACTTGCTGGCCCTGATCAGAAATAGGAAACACAATATGAAGAAAACTGAACTGCTACTGCTTGTAAAAAAAAAAAAAAAAAAAAAAAAAAAAGAACATTTTTTGGAAACGTGGAGTTATGGGCATAGTCTCCCAATGTACTGGTCTTAGTCAAACCCAAGTGCCTAGGATCCATTTAGGAAACATTCAGTTAAGTCTGTCCTTGTGCAAGAGGTTATGCGCAGAAGGGTCTCTGTGACAACCTCTGCAGGATGTGCTATGGTGAGCTTATGGATAGTTGACTCCTTTTGCTGCTATGTCCATCCAGGTTTTGGACACTCAAACACAAACTGGGCAGCCACAAAATAAGCAGCTCCTCACCTAGACATTCTGCATTTCTGGAGGTAAATGGTAACAGCAATGATAACAAGCTGACTGTATCCCTGAGATGGCATAGAAATTGATCTTCCTTCTAGGGACCTGCTTTTGGAGATCATCCTTGACCAGCCTTTTCATAACAGCCATCGGGTTAAGGAAGAAAACGTGGTAATTCATATTATTATCATCAATGCATAGCATTCACAAGGACTTGGGACTTTTTACATACACCGCCCTCTCTGTGAGCAAAAAGCACATAACAAGCACCTTGGGATCACAATCTTTTTATCTAGTTTGCAAAAAAAAAAAAAAAAAAGCCCATTGCTGCAACCACAGAGTAGGAGGGTTATAAGACAGAGGTGGTTTGTTTTGCAATCAAATTCCAGTGCTGGGAAATATTGCACCTGTTAATGTAGAACAAAATAGTTTACCTACAGAGTTTTGGCCTTCAGTTTATACACCTTCAGCTCTCATTTGTATTCCGTTATTGGTGACCTGGGCCCAGGCTCTTTATCAAAGAGGCTCAGTTCAGCCAAGTGCTAGATAAGGAGAGAAATCTGTCCCTGGCATCTTCTGTCAATTCAGCCCTTATTCTTTGGACCATCCTTCCCCTCCAGCCAGAGGGGCATCTGAAAAGCACAGTGAAGCAATTGAGCTGAAGTGAAGAGGAGTAAGCTAATCTGCTGTCCATCCATCCCAATGTCTGAGGAGACCTCCTCATCCTCTCAGCTCCTAAAGGGTTTCTGGTAATCAGCAGGACCTTGCACTTTTCCTTCTGGCGTCAGCAACTTTCCCCTTTTATCACATTTGCTGCTGACTCCTTCCAGTCTGCTGCTCCTTGCAGCTGTTTGCCAAAACCAATATTCTCACAGCTGCCAGAGGCAGCTTAGACTGGCACATCATAAAAGGCAGCAAGGGCCACATTTCCAGATTAAAATAAAACCCAGCCACTTCAGCACCTTCTGACAATGTGTTTGACATGCCTGTGTTGTAACCTTGCTTGTTGGCTCTAACAAGACACAGACATGACCATGACAGCTCACACGGGCATCTTGTCCCTCTGCCTATGACCACCAGGTGTGGTTGGTAGGATGGCACAGTGCTACCCTATCCTACTTCTCTCTCATGCCTGCCTTCTTTCCTTGAGATTACAGAAAACTGTGGCTGAATACCAGACTGACTCTGGTGCCTTTTGTAGAGCTTACATCCTAGCCTTGCCATGATTATGTGGATCTACTGTTAACTAATTTATTGCTGTTTTTTGTAATACAGCTTGTTTTGGATGGAAGGTATCCTCTGTGTCCATACCCAACTAGTACATATTCCCAGCCAGCACTAAATACCTATTCTCTGAGAAAAAAAATTATGAAACTGGCACAACAGCCTGCAGTTCCAAAAGACAGGAATTCCTAACCCAGGTGGTCCTTTCCCATTCTGAGTTCCAAAGAAAACTTTGGCTCATGAACAGTGTCTAACAGGAAAGAAATTCAGTACAAAACAAAAAGAGCAAGAACCTGGGCAGAACAGGATAAACAGCATCTGAACCTTGTGCTTTGGGTAGGAAATGTACTCCTAGGCTTTGAAGGAGAAAGACTGCTTCACATTTTTATCTAAGTCAGTTGGTAAAGTCATTTGAAATTCTCTGGGGAAAGGTCCTAGGGCATACATTTATGGGTCACTAAGGGTGAAAGCTCTTAATCTTAGCTATAGAGTAGCAATCAGTATTTACTGAAAACTCACTGAAGGACACAATCTCCCACAGGTTCCTACTTAGCACGCTAATAAAATGGGGGCATATGGTGCAGTACACTAACTCCTTTGATGGATCAACAGTGATCTAGGGGTATGTCTTCATCTGTTTCTATTTGCCACCATGAAGTATTTACAGTAACTGGAGGTAAATGCGAACTGTGTTACTATTTTCCTGTGTTCCTACTTCACTACTCTTTGGCATGCTACAAACTGTGGTGGATGATCTGCCTATGGAGACATTCAAGGTCAGGCTGGACCAGGCTCTGAGCAACCTGACATATCTGTAGGTGTCCCTGTTCATTTCAGTTGAGTTTGGTTCCAACTCAAATGATTCTATGATTCTATTCTATGAAGTAAGTCTACAAGCTCACAAGTCACATTACTTTCCCTCACACCATTTCCCAACCCCCATGCTCAGGAGAAGTCTTAGAAAGCTTTAGATAGAGATTAGTTCACAGAATCTGTGAACCCTTACAGCCACCAGGAAACATTGTTCAGCTTCTAGACTATTACCATTAAGAGTCTGGCACTGGTACTGTTGATGGTAGTTTTTTTCCCATCACAATATTCACCAACCTGTTGCTGATGACTTTTCCAAATACTCAGTATTTGAACTGAAGTCATTTCCTTTCCATAGTCCTAATGAGTTTTTACTTTCAAAATAAAGCCTGAATGTAGGCCAAAAATTTGGCTTTTGGTGTAGCCTTTTGTGGTCATATGGAAATTCCTGGATATTTGATTAAAGGAAATTAGGACAAAAATAGATCTGCAGCTGGAAGCTGGTGGTTTTTTTTTGTTAGGTTTTGGGTTGTTTGGTTGGGTTTTTGTTTGTTTGTTTTGTTTGTTTGTTTTGTTTTTGTTTTTTAATATAGCAATTTCAGGGTTGAATATTCGGAAAAACTATCAGAACACTCAGAAAGAGTGATCATGCATTGGAACAGACTGCCCATGGAAGCAATGGAGTCATTGTCCCTGAAGGTGTTCAAGAAAAGGGTACATGGCTTAGTGGACTTGGTGGTGATAGGCTGGTGGTTGGACTAGATGATCTTAAAGGTCTTCTCCAACCTTAATAATTCTATGATTCTATGAATGTTCAGATATTATCTTTATGGACCCTTCTATCAGTTGATGTTAGTGGATCAAATCAAGAACCTTGTTAAGTCTCTCTCTCACTCTGCCACTCCTTGGGAAAAATCTTTGGGCATAAAGAACTGTTCTCTGTCATTTCAAGAGGTGGAAAACAAATCTTGTGCTGGGTAGGTGATCCATACTATCATCTTTATAAGCTGATAGTGAGAATGATGCAAGTGTATTTTCATGCAGTTTAAACAGTGCATATATATTGTGAGATACCTCTTCCTTCCTCACAGATATGCAAATCCTTCAACTTTTAACATACAGTTACGGAATCAATGAGATGACTGTCTCTAGACATATCTGCGTCTCCACATTGAGCATGGAAGAAGCTGAAGCACTACTTAGATTGGATGTCTAGATTTTACATGGCTGAAGTCAGTGCCAATGTGAAAGAAAAGGCCTTTATAAATCTTGGCTATGGAAGGTGATTATATGGCTCTCAGTATGGCTCATAATGTCTCAGTAATATGGCTTTCACTTGTATGTTTCATTAGCAGACTTTCTACTATTTATTTATTTTTTTATTTATTGAATTCATTTCTTAATTTGTGTGAAAAAAAATCTCCATGAGAAGGCAGGACATCATCTCATTCAAAAGTCTTCCCTAGGAAAGTGTTGATTTTTAAAGAATTTCTTTTTTTTTTTCCTCCCCAGGAAAATGAAGATAAATCATTTCCCATCAACGCTGTGCTATATATTGGCTATTGCATTCCCAAGGAATCTGGTGTTCTGAGTTTGTTCTGACCTTGTCTTCTCTTCAGCCGAGCATTATCTCCACAGAAATATTTGGAGGGAGGAGTCTTTTCTAACATTAGTTGCTCAGAAGGTAAGCAGTAAGTCAAATGGCATGTCTGGGTTCATTATGTAGTCAACACAAAGTATCTCCAAACATGCAGTGATCTGTCTTACTTGAAATGCAGCATCTAGGATGAGATAACATTCACTCTAGGTGGGCCCATCCCTCTCTTTTATTCACTTTTGAAGACAACTTTTGGGCAACTACAGTTTCAGGAGACAAAGCTGAACTTCCTGTGTCTGAAATGTCCCAGTATCTCCAGATATTCCTAACATTTAGTCAAGAATTAATTGAAATCTGATAACACTTCCAATTTAACTGGGGGAAAAACTGGTATTCTTTTCTGCTCTGACATGGGATAAAATGAGAATTTCCCATGAGTCAGATTTTTTTCCCATCCATTGCTATTTTTAATGCTGTGATGCTGTATGTGTAGTTGTACAAGAAAGAAAGCTTGCCAAAAATATCAGCTCTTCCTTAACAGCACGACAGATACAATATATGCAATACAGATGGAAGGCAGCATAGCACAGACACTTTTATGGCATGAAGATTCTCAGCACTGTCAAAAGCAGAGTGTAAAAACAATAGGCTTGACTTTCCTCCCATCTGTCCTCATGTAAATCAGATATAAATCCCTGAGAGCTGTGCCTCCATAAAACCAAGAAGCGAGAAGAACTATGAACTGGACCCATCTCACCTTCTAATCCTTGCAATAATTCAGGTTAACACCATGTTACAGATCTACTTTTACAAAAGGCAAGAGGAGAACTGGGCTTAAGTTTTATGTGGAAATTGAAGCTTTTCATAAATTCCTGTCCTCCCCTTTTCATACACTTACAGCCTCTGAAACTTTGCAAATCTAAGTTACAAAACTAGATTTTGTTTCAGGAAATGCTGTACCATATTCACAGCAAAACGTGTAATCTAACCTGCTGTTCAGGTTCCTCCCCAACTTCTGTTTCTCCTTCTCCCCTGAAACTACAGAAATATATTCCTGATCCTCAGCCTGCTACGTTTCTTGACCTCCCAGAGGTAACATGGCAATGATACTGAAGCAATGCGAGAAGAGATGGCCGACAAGGGGAGGAGTAGATGTCTATAAAACCATGATGGATTTTCAGAAAATGAAAACAGAGTAATTGTTTACTTTCTTCTAATATAAGAAAGGAAAAGTAGGAAACATTGGAAAACCGAAGATAAAGGCAGGGGCGTGAGGTGGGATTAGTTCTTCACAGAGCATGAAGTTAAGTTGTGGAAATGCTTGCCATGGGAGATTATGGAAAATAAAGCTGTACAAGAGCTTAAAAAGTTTTGGGAAAACCATAGCAAAAACATCTGTCAAGGAATGTTAATCACACAAGCAGAGGAACGCTCCTGAACCACACTATGCTAAAGCCAGAGGGATATTGCGTGGAAATACCTCTACATCTGCTCTCAGGTCCATTATCCTTCACATCCAGTATTGGCTGGCTTTGGAAAAAGGGGTGGACCTTTGGCCTGTCTGTGTTTATGTCAGTGCATGGGATGAGACCTGCTGGGGCAATGTCTGCATCTCTTGATCTGGGAATGGGTATGACTACAGAATTCATATGTTCTTCCAAAAATTATTCTTTCTGAGTGTTCATCCCCAGATGTCTGGCACTATATGTTGCCTACCCAGCAAGCCAGTGGTAGAAGAGCAGGCCATGTCTTAGGTTCACATGGTAGCTTCCTTCCATCTTTCTTGATCCTGTCAGTGCCACATCCTGTTTTCAGCTGCACAGTGACTCAAAAATCCCTTCTGACAACCCTTCAAGGCTGTGGTCCAGATCCCCAGCATTTAATAATCATACTTTCCAAATTGTGGATAAAGAAAGAACAAAGTGAAATCTGCTCTCTGAGTGCAGCTGCGCATATAATAGAGGGTTTTTACAACCTAACCCCAGTGGGACATTGCAAACCCTGGTTGACTCAACAAGCCAGAAGATATTCTGGAGAGAGTACAGTTCTGGTATACAACCCATCTGGATCAACACAGAAGGAAACAAGGCAGATGAGAAGAAATATGTGGGACATGCTTAGAGGATGAAGGCATTAAAATGGACCATAACAGGACTGCGGCAAATTTCCCAGTAATACAGCATCATGAAAATGAAATCCTTCTTGAAAGAGAGTAGAGCATAGGATTGGTTTGCTAAGGGTATATGCATGCTGGGGAGAGGTCCAGATGAGTGACTTTGCAATGCCTGAAATCAGACATCTGTTAAGTATTGTACATGACAAACTCTTTGCAGAGTTCAGGAGGTCACTAGAAATGGTTCAACATAATAAATTTAATGAGACAATAAAAATAATTAGAAATGGCTCGGCTTGTAAGAGTTTGGATCTCAACTTCCGCACAGTTCAGGCTGTTTGAATGGAAGGTTTTTGGCTTGGCTACTTTCAGAGGCAGAAGTGAGGAAGGAAATTAAAACCCAGATCTATTCTCTGCCTTATACATGGTTGGGTGTGTTTTCAGGGTACTCATTAGTCTGTTCTCATTTCTCTTTTTTTATGAGGCAGATCCTGAATTTGTACAAGAGCTATGAGTTCCTAAGGTTTGAATCTGTTCAGAGTATGAGACATTAAGATTCTGTGACACTAGTCTTCAACACTGCAAGCTCATTTCAATATGCTGATGTATATTCCTTAAAGACTTTTCCTGCAGTGTTACTTCAGATTTCCTGAAGGTAATTCCAGTACCCATATCTATCCCCTGGGACAAACATTCTGGCCACAAGATCATTACCACTGCTTTATCTTTTAACAAGAAGCAGCCCTCTTTGGGAATCTGTGTGGAAAGATATAAATTGGATCCTGAATGGAAATTTGTCTTTACATCATATTGGTCTCCTACTGTAGAAGAATCTGCTTGGAGAGAGGTAGAAATGTAGTTTTGGTGGAATGGTCTCTGCAGGCAGCCAGAGGGATCTGCCACCTGTCATAGACAGAAGACACAAGTGTTTACTCTGGAGGCCTGAATTATGCTGTGTAAAGAAGTCGGCAGTTTCAGTGCAGCTGAAATGATAAGTTCTATGTGTCTAAGTTATATACACAAGACATTGCCCTACTTCAGTACTTTTATAACATTCTGTAGTAAATTAAATAAACACTGAATGATTCAGTAAAGTAGCCACTTCTTGGAAATCAAAATGACACATGATGCAGCAAATTATGCCATTTGTGTGATCCATGAGGACCAAGGACAGCAAAGGAAGAGCTGCACTGCCTGCAGGCCGGCAGGGAGGTTGTGCTAGGCCCCATCCTTGCAGAGAGCCCACGTGTGAGAACTGCTTCAGAGCAGGATACGACTTCAGAAGCTCAAGCCAATGTTCTGAAGATTTAAAGCTATGTACCACCTGTCTTGAGCAGGGGAGCTGCTATATCATTGAGTGGAGCACTTTTTCTCATGCATGGCACACATGTTTATTTTGTCACATCATTTGTAAATCTCCAGTAACAGCACAAGATTTTTATCTCCAACCATTTTTTTTCATGTTGGGTTTTCGACAAGGTAAATGAGAAAACGATCTCTCTCGGCTGAGTTACAGAGCATAACTTCAAGGGCATTCTTTCATTTCCAACCTTCTGTTGCTCTTGACATAAATCTTGGGAGCTGCACTACTTAAAAAGCAGCAGGACACTCCAGTCAACATTTCCTATTCTTTTCTTTCAAAATATTCTTGTTTTCATTATAAGGTACTCTCAAAAAGGGAAGGTTTTCTTAATTATTTTTTTCTGCAGTGCTTCAAATATAAGGAGATCAAGAGCAAAACCCGAGTCAGGAAAAATCTGTAGCCCCTAAAAGTGATCCATTGAGTTGTGCTACATTTTGCATGTGTGTGTGTTTAACCTCCTTGTTGCTACGGGATTTTTTGTTACTCTTTCTTTCCCCTCTTCCAAATGCTGATGGAGTTTTAGGATTCCAAGGCTAAGATGTTTTAAACTTCAATATTAACTGTATGTTTCCTCTGGGATATCCTAGGTAAACTAAATGCTGATATTCTTGGCATGCTCTGCTAAGATTTCATTGCTATCAACATTTTCTGTGTCTCAAGTCACATGGCAGCAAAATTCCTCTTGAAAGTTCAACAAAACCCATATTAAGAAAAATACATTCTTCCCTCATCTTAAGACATTATAAATTATGCTCTAGGTATGTGGAAAATCAGGGAAATTACTATGATGTGTTTATCTGTATACAAGAGCCAAACATGAGAAAATATGGCCCAGGACTCCAGAGACCATGGCATGAGTGAGAAACAAAATACAGAAGAAACATATCCCTTTTAATTAAATATTTTAGTGTATACACAGATAGGCTTTTGCATATGAATATATACACATACAGCCAAAATACGACTGAAAATTATCAAAATGAAAGCCCTGTAGAAAGGATATGACAGAAAGAACTGCCATCTCAGTTCTTGTTATGTTCCCAGGCTGCATTAAATGCAGCTGCAATACCAGACTACAAAAAGCAGTTTTGAATGTAGTGTCTATTTTGTGCACATGCATACTCACATCAATGTCACGAAATGTGTACATGAATTTCTGTCTTGTTCTGAGAAGACCTACATACCTTTCAGTAAGATGTCTTACAGGCTTTCACAATTGTCATCACTGAGCTTTGCAGGGTCTTTGTGATTTTTGCAGCTAACACTTGGATTGCTATTTTTGGTAGGTTTTATGGTACCGTACGCTACCATGCCATGCACCAAAATAAAGGTGTAACTACCAACAAGCACTCACGAGCATGTGGCATTCAGGATTCAGAAATGGAAAGAAGGAAACCCAGCGACGACTTCTGTTGTGAACTGCCTGTGGGAGGCAAGACTGGTGGCTGAATGCAGACATAAAACTGTTCTCAGGTGGGAATTCTCATTCCTTTTAGAGTGTTTGAATCTTTCAATTAGAACATTTCACAGGGATGATATTGTTTAAAAGTAATTAGCAGATTAAAACAGCAACAGCAACAAACACAACTAAGTAAAACATCTTAATAGGAAAATACAGCTAATTAATGGAAATATATTTGACTATGTAAACCTTCCCACTTGGAATAGATTTTGAGTTGGGGGCCCAACTATAAAAACTTTACACACAGCGTTCCGTATAATCAGCTTTCAGCTGGGGCCTGAGTGAATAACTGATCTGTTTCAGCTCACCTTCCCATCTGCTCAGCTCTGCCAGTGCTGTCTGCCTCAACATCCTGCTCTACTGTTTATCCAAAAACATGGCCATTCATGAGACCCAGCTAGGTCCTCTGAGAAGACCCAGTCTTTCAAGGATCCCTTCAGTTACAACTTGGTAATGACTGCTTAGAGATGATGCAGTCTTTCATTGGAAAGAGAAACTTTGGGAAACCAGACAAGTCCGACTGTTAGAAAATAATGTATAGCTGCTAGTAGAGGAGGCAAAAGGTGTTAAGTTGCGATGGGGAAAGGGAAAATTGCTAGATTTGATTTTATCTGTTTTAAATATGTTAGTAAGTCATATGTACTTCTGACTTCCATGGTCAATGTCTTGGTATAGGGCAAAGACTCTTACTGAATACTCCTCAAGAAAGATTTTTCTTACAGACCTATGTAGCAGAAAAAACATTTAATGAGTTTCTGTTACAACAGCAATAATATCACAGTAGAAGAAAGCACTGTCCAGGAATTTTCTGTACTGAGTATTGAAGGACTTCCCAGAATGAGGATTCTTAAAGATGATGAATGAGTCATCATAGTCAATGTCCACAATATATCTTGCTAAGAGCAAAATCTCATGTGGAGAATATACTCAGGTGAGCAACAGGAAATGTGTTAACAACACTGACCAGCAAAAACTCTAGATGCCCTGCACTATACTATTATGCAAACTACTGTAGGCTTACTTGCAAGTTTCCAAGTGTCAAAGCCCTGTACAGGATTGGATGTTTATGTCTAGACTGCCTCTCACATAGAGTCATCTCTCATCTGTGCTCACAAGTACCCCAAAAGGTGTGGTGCCCCCATGTGCTCATGGAGAACTCCCTATTGCATTGACCCTTAGGAAGTTTCTGTTGGAATGGTAATTGAGGAAATCGCAAGACTGCATTATTTATGGAGATCATATGGTCTCACAGTTCACTGTGCAATATGGAAACAACATGTAGCTGGATTTCAAAGGCCATGACAACAGCAGAGGACCACATCTTTTTTCAATATCACTGCTTTAAGGGGGAAAATGTCTCCTCTCTGAGCTCTTCTGGATCACTCATTTGACTCAGAGCCTGCAAGGAAGGTATGCAAATCAAAAGGTATCAGTGAATAGTTTGGGAGTTATTTTGTGAAAAAAAAAGTACAGATCATTAAAGTCAAGTTCCCTTCTGTTTCTGATCACCTCTCCCTTAATTTAATCCCTTTCCAGTAAGAATATACAAAATGAATGAATGGCAAAGTCTACATGGCAATGGCCATGAAGGTGAGGTACAGAGCATTTGATTCTTGTCAGCCTTGGGCTACACCCAAGGCTGTGTCATTGACAAAATACAGGTATGAACTCGCTTATCGCATTCCTTAATATGTAGGGAAAATGGCTGAAAATGATAGGAACAAGACAAGTCCAAAGAAATCTGATCAGTCCGTAATTTGCTGTTTCTGAATATGATCAATGAAAAATGCAGTAAAGTTGGCAATTACTTTATGTTCCCGATGGCAAGGAAGCTGCACCCTTGAGATGCATCATGTGGAGTTCTGTTGTCTTTATAGTTTGCATATATATGATACAAAGTCAAGGCCTGATGAGTTGATGAGAAAATAAAAGAAGGCTTATGGCATATCCAGATGGGCCACAAACCTGCCTAAATTTCCGAGCCTAGCTGTTTCATTGGAAGACGACCAGAAAGAGTCCCTCATGTCTCAGGACATTCTGAGACAACAGTTCCATGACACCTATAAAGCCAGCCAAAATTCACTTCAGGTCTTTATTCTTCATCCACCGGAGCACCTTTATTTTCCTTAAAAAAAAGTATGTGTACATTGCTCCAGAGCAGACAGAAGACATGCTGTCCATGCTGTCACTTTTTTTCTTTTTTTTTTTTGCTTCTTCCCTCCAGACTATGTGAAAAAACAAACAAACAAACAAACAAAAAAAAGACATGGAACTTATTACTTTGAAAATTCTTCCCTGAGAAAGCACTTGACTGATGATGGGATATGGAGGCTTGGCTTCCTAGGCTGTCAATTCTGATTTAGCAGTTCTGTGCTCTCCATTCAATCCTATAGTCTAAGCGAAGGGAGCAGCAGTAAACATAATAGCATAAACACAACAAAACCGATGCTGGCTTTAGGACAAAATCACATTGCACATACCAGAGTCTGCCTGACTTCTTGGTAGAGAAATTCCTAGAAAAAGAAAGACTGCTATTTATTCACTTTCTTTCTGTACAAAGACTTCTGGGGAAAAAAGATCTCTTTCTCATCCAGCACCTCTGTGCTCATCACGGATGTTTGTGCCTTGGTGGGTATTCTTCAGTGCTTTGGTAATCTCTACTTCAAAGGCTTCAGAGAGAAGTGTTCCACTTCTCTGAGACCTTTCCACTCAACAGATCGCACTGTTATGTTACACTATGTCACCATGGTTTCTGTACTAATTCTGCTTTCTCAGACAATATGAAATCATTCCTTTTTTTACAAGATTTTTATTTTACATCTCAAGTTAAGGGAGAGTTGCATTCCTGCACTGTCCCATCTTCAGAACCTGCCCAAAAACATTAATGTTGACAGTGTTGTATTTCGATGTAGCATTTCGTATTCACATTTATGTGCTCTTGGCCACACACCATGCGACTGAAGTGATGAATGCATTATAAGACAGAAAGAGATGGAAGCAAGAGGATTAAAAAAAATAAATGTGAAAAATTGAACTGTAGATAGATTTGAACTCCCAACATTTCCTTATCCCTCAGCAGACACATATATTATTTGTACATTTCCAGCAGTGTAGAAAATGCCTTTTCCAAATTCCCTGAATAGGAAAAAGAATAGTTTTACCAGTGAGAGGGATCCCAACATAATCTGTGCAGATCAGACTTCCAGGTCTGAAACCTTCAGGCAATGAATATGTTATGTGCCTAAAGTTACTATGCCTAAGACCCAGAACGCTGTGCTTCCACCTGCTTTGGATAGAACATAAATGACATGTCATCCAATGATTGCCCAATCTAGAAACAGTGAAAGTTCCCATCACTAAAGTGCACAATGATAAAGGAGTTGGCAATCAGACTCAACAGGCTAGATGAGAAACAGATATTTCTGTTAAAAAGGAACTGGTTCACATTCAAACCTCTTGAGTTTCTCCAGCTTCTAGAGATCTTAAGTCTACTGCTATATGTCAGCAGGTCTTCTTGCTAACCTCAGGGTGCTTTGGATGGACAATACTAGCTTTGAAGCTGGTAAAAGTGTGAAAACTTTGTACGTAACAGGGCAACTTCAAGCAAGAGTTAAATGTCGTTAATTGTAGCCCTCCTCCAGCCAGAGTAATGGGACTAGCCACAATTAGTCACAGTTGCAGAACAATTAATACATTTTTCCTTTGTTAAACAAATGCAATCTGCAGGACGAAACTATATAAAAGGGTGGAGGGATTTTAACACACGCCAGTTGCCTTTAATTTCTCTGTCTCCAGTTGTCAGCAAGTACAGAACAAGGCTGCATTTCTTGGTGTGAACATGAATCTCCAATTGCGTCCTCTGTATGCCACAAAGGCTGTGACTCATTCAACTGCTTTGCACTGGCTGGGCTACTGCTGGGTTTGCACAACCATTTTCTCTCATGACTGAATTCTTGAATTCTTGAACAGATAGGCCCAGATAATGCATGTGATTAAGGCAAGAGAAAGCAGATCTAAGCAGATTATGTATCTTGAACAAAATCTGACAATAGCCAATGAATTCAGGATTCAGTTCCTGTTCCTGAAAGCCTTCTTGTACCAAAGTCTCTTAGAACAACACCCAACAAAAACCAACTGAACTGTCTACCTCTGTGTTTTCTACTCAGATTAAAGAGCAATTTTTAAAGTTTTGAAAACATTTTCATTCTTAGATATGTGAAGGAAGACAGGTCATGTCCATCTGTACAGAATGAAGTACAGATGTTTTTCTCTTTTCTCCAGCAAACTGTGCTACGCCCTTGTACAGATTACTAAAGAAAGGAGATCACTTTGTACAATCTTCCCTCTTTGAATGAGAGGCTTGCCTGCAAGAGGGCTGGTTTCATACCAGATACAGATAGCGATACAACAGCTTTTCCAATGCATTTCCCAGTACTCCTCTAACAAAATGCATTGATACAGTTCATAATCGTGATCACATGTGAGTGCAAGTCACTATTTATACAGGTGTATCACTTTCAGAGTAGCAGTCTGGACACGTATCTCCATGCATGTGTTGGTGAACTCGTCTGAATTTGCAGAGTGGAATGAATCAAACATCATTTGGTGCCCATAGGAATTCATGCTCTGGTTGGTTTTACAAGGCTCTGAATGTATAATACTGAATTTATGGAGTTTTCTTATTGCTGTTTTCTCAGTATGGTGGATCCTGATGCGAGAAGAAACCCAAGCAAGCAACTGGAGCATTGGAATGATGTTTCCAATTTATTTCATCCTGAAGTCATTGAGAAAGTGGCAGAAAGAAGTTTCCTCTCAGGAGACAGAGCTTAGACTTCGAGCTAGTCCTATAACCAGCTACTTCAAAAGACTCCAAAAGAACTTAACTATTTTAAAATGATTCAGTAGACAAAACAGCACCATATGAATGACTTAATGGAATTAAGAAGATGAGAACAATGAAGGAGTGGGTGGCCATAACAACTCAACACTAAAGGTTCATCTGAAAAATGGAGGACAGGCAAGACAACTCATAGATGCCTGTGATTTCCAAACAATCCACAAATGTTTATTGGAGCATCGTGTCTCTGACGCCAGAATGGGATGCAAGCCAATCTATATAAAAAGGTACTCCTATACTCCTGGCATAGTTTTGCAGTGAGCAGAATATGCTGCATATATGTTTTATGCTTCAGGTTGCAGGGCTCCATGTGGGAGCTTTATATAATGTCTTTCAATATTTATTTAGTTAAGCTTTACAGTTACGATCCTCAGAGAAAATGAATCTCAGATGCTAGATGCTGGCTGAATAATTTGAGTGAGATTATGCACACACACACACACACACACACAGACAACCCCTAACTCATACACAACAGCTCCTCTTTTATCTACGTCTCCAACTCTTCACTTCAGAACACCTCCAGTAACATATTTATCCCCACACCTACCACATAGGTAAAGCAGTGACATTCCCATTATGAAAGGCTGATATGCAGATACACTCACTTCAGTGCAGGTAGTGCCAGTGTTGCCCTGGTTCCATGAGGTCAGTGAAGAAAGACTGGTATGTCCAGAAGGTGTCTAGTCCCACTGAAGATTTGAATGGCCAGGGAAAAACAGAACCTTCCAAGAATTTCTATTAGTTTCCTGCAGAACCAGTAGAGCACAGAAGTTTCAGCAGCTGATGTCAACATACCTTTGGCCAAAGTTAAAGTCACAACAATAAGTGAATTTGTTCTCCAGATTTCCATACAACTTTATCTTCTCTGCAAGGATCTCAACCTACAAGGCTAATTTCTATCAGGGGACACATGCTTGTCCTTGCTTCCTTTCATATAACTTTTCTAGAGCACTTGAGAAGACAAATAAATGGTGTCTACGCTTTTTTAAAAAAATTTCAAACTGGAAAACTTACAGAGAGAGACTGTGTTGGCTGATGGTATAGGACCTGGAAAAACATACACTTTGGTGGAACAGTAATTTAATTAAATGCTTACTGTGCTGTACATTTCAGCACAGTGGGAAGAGGGATTTCCTTCAATGTAAAGAAGATCGTTTGCTCTTTAATTATTCCAGATCAGAGAAACAGGAACACTGCCTGTTCTTTATGCCCAGGGCCTAGTGTATACAATGAGGTGCAAAAGACATTATCCTTGGGACTAATAGCAATTAAGGTTTCACCACCTGTGCTCAGACACCTGATAACAGACACCTGGTTCAACAGAACAAATTCTAAGTCACTCATCTTACCCCCAAAATAGCAAGCAGCCTAAGAACCCCTTGGAGAGTACTTCATGCAAGCAGCTGGCTGCACATCAAAATTTCCCCTTGAGTACGGACACCTCTAAAGGTGCACAGAGATTCGCCCAGGATGTGGTGATGCCTTGCCAACAGATCCTCAGTGATTTATTGTTTTGAAGCCAAGATTTGATCTTTGATTCATTATGCACTCCCTACACTCTACGTAACAAACAGTCTAGGATATCTAGCCAGTTTGAATCTTGTTAAGTCACTGTTGTCATTGTTCAAATTGCCATCATCTATCTATTTATATCAATACGAATCTTTCTGCCTTCCTCTTACGAGTGAAGTATGCAGTGCTTCAGTCTCCATCCACGGCAGCCACCAGAACTCAAGTGGTGTGGAACAAGTCAGTGCAGGCACACGTTGGGCTAGGCACAGCAGTGAGAACAATGATGTCTTTACCGTTCACATGTAATTGAAGAAGCCAAAGATCTGTCAGCACGGTAGTTCTCATTAAACATAAGCATTTGCCAATGGTGAGTGGAACCTGGCATTTCTCAGACAAAAGTATGTGCGCAGACAGTGTGTGCTGCACACACACATTCAGCCTAAAGTTTCTGGGAAGTATCAAGCCATACAGCTATGCAGCACAGGCCCTTAAGACCAACATCTTTGGTTTGCACTGGGCTTATTGAACACCAATGAATCTTCTGTACATTGCGGGCACAGTCTCTCTGGTGTTTCCAGGAAGCACAGAGCTGGGGGTATCAGAAATGGTTGGCATTTTCAGGTGTTACAGAGGTATGATCCATTGATTTCCTTTGAGAGCTGCTCAGTAGCTCTCTGCTGGATAAGGAAATTCTAGGCACCTATCAAAAATCCTCAGATTCCACCAAAAAATAACATCAGACAAGTAGAAAATAAGGACATGTCTATGAGAAGACAGTTATTAAGTTGCCTTGAGAATTTGTCTGGATGTTAGGGATGAAGAAAGGAAAAGTTAGGTACCAATCACTACTGCGGTGTGTTACATTTCCTCCTGCATTCCCATGTGGATAGGAGGGAGAAGGAGAAACCAAATATCTTGAAGTTGATTTTAGGTCATCAGGACTCTCCAGGGTTAATAGGAGCTGTTATTTCTGACATGCCAGGGAAAACTATTTCAGACCTATTAGCTCTGCCAGAAAGAGCAAAATCAATCAAACATTTTAGTTCCTGTGTAGGAAGTAAAAATAATTCTTCTGTTATTTATTACTGTAAAAAAAAAAAAAGCTTCATTTCAGCCAAAATGTCTGAAAAAAAAAAAAGCATTCAAATTTTATGTGTTTGTGACTGTAGGAGGATTTGAGTTGGATGGCTTAAATAGAGTCCCTGTGTGTGTATGTGTAAATGTCACAACATGCCAAATAAACAAGGGTCTGAGGAGTACGAATATGACTGCATTTGAACTTTGGAAAAATTCAGATTCATGGCTTGGTTGCATGTTGGCACAACAAAGTGAGCCAAAGCTCTTATTCAAACACACCCAGGATTGTGAAAACTTCAATCCTGCATCTTTTTTCTGCTTCCATGTCTGTTGCTGCCCATAGCAAGCAAGACACGGGCTGTCTTGGCTTTTGTGTGTCACAGATGGATCAACATTTTCTGCTTCAGTTTGGAAGTGCCTCTTGTGGCAGCTCCATAAAGATCTGTCTATGTAGCAGAGGTCAAAAGGAAAATTAAAGGAGTTTATTTTCCATTCCAAACAGAGTACTTCCTGAAGAAGAAAAAAAAACTCCTTGTGAACATTTAAATCTGCATGGTGGTCCACATTGCTCCAATGGTATTGCTTTGTACTGCTACAAGAGAGACCAGAAACTGATTCCCAATCTCATCTTTTCCTTCCCACGCCACTGGAAGCCAAGCCTTCTGCTGAGGCAGCAGCCTCAGTCCTCCAGGACATTGAGAGAGACACTTCACTGCTGAAATTCAGCAGAAAGCTGTAACTTCAATAATCCATTAAGATGCTGTGTGCATCTCAGGGCTTAACGGTGTCCCCTCTGGCTAATGACACATCTCCTCAGTTTTTCTTGTAGGTTTTTTTTTTCTGTAGGAGCATTGTTTTTGCAGGCAGAATACCTCCAGCTGTCACTAGTGGTTCTCATCCCAGAACAGCCTGGAAAATAATGATTTCCCCTCTAGTTTGCTTAATAGAAAAATCACATTACAGCAATGAAATTCTGCTGAATGGTTCAATAAACACAAATGACAACACAACTCCCTGATATCTCAATGGAGAGTTCTAAAATAGCATGTAGGTCCTCTGGGTATCATCCTTAATCTGCTAGATGGGACTTTGCCATGTAAACATTCAAAAAGAGTGAGAGTCGCTCAGTTTTCTCAGTTTTGGAAGATCGCTGTGAATTGGTGCAAGATTGGATCTCACATTAAGGGAAGATTTGTCGAAAGAGAAGTTCCACATGAGTGAGTTCCCTCAGGATGGAAGGGCTCTTGGCTGTTGCTTTTACAAGATATACATGGAGAAGCCACAGTGCGCTATAAAAACGACTTTACTGGAGAACATTTTACAAGGCCCATTTTCACAACGATGGCTACCTCCAAGGCTATGCAGTTGAAAGTGTGTATTCACCTTCTTGAAAAACAGAGCTGTCTTGACAATCTGTTCCAGTGCTGCATGCAAGGATCTTTTGGTTATGTTATGGGTGACCCTTTACACTGCGTTTAATGACTTTATGGGAAGCTGGGAAAACGTCCAATCATTCATAGTTGAAATACTGCACTTTGGACTTGGTACCAATACAAGCAACCTCGTACTTTATAAAACCGACTGGCAACTGGTTCCCACTCCTTCTGCTTTTCCAAGAACTACAGCCACCACAATAAAGTAGCAGTAGAATTTATGATCATTTACAGTAAGTGGAAACAAAGCTCTTCTGGTATCCCATCCCCGGTACTAGTTTATTTTGCTTAAAGCATTCAAAGTCTTATGAAACACTTCATGAACCATCTCATGAAAGTTCCTACCAGGTTTTTTGAGCTACTTGGACCTGCCCAGGAAATTAGTAACAAAAATCTCCTTGCAGTTATACAACAAGACTCAAATTATTTGCTCAAATCAAATCACTCAGAAAAGTGGGCCTACTGACTCAAGGCCTGTAAATGTTCTCTCAGTGATTTTTTTCATCTCTTTGCCATTGGTATGTTTTCTAGAAGTTACACTTCATGATAAGGCTTTCTTGCACATCCAAATGAACTCCTGACAAACGCAGAAGAAACTTTAAAGTAACCTGGACAGAGATGAAAGTGAGTGATATTTTATTTCAGAAAGAACTGAAAGAGGGAGATCTTCCCAGCTTGAGTGATAGACCTGCAATTTGAGTTAAGGCAAACATAGCTCCCAGCCCGTCACTCCAGCATCTGGACTGTTTTGAAAAGAAGGAGATGTTATGTCTGTCAACCTGCCCAGAAATCCTTTAGCTGGCAAAAAGAATCTGAAACTAAGATTGTCAAAAGCCAAAAAGGAATATTTTGCAAAGGCTTCAGGGGTGTTTGGACTGGGGAGAGGAAGAAAATTCCTAGAAAACATTGCTGGGAAAACAGACCGGCCACTGACTCGTAACAAGAGCTTAATCTGCTGCAGTCAAGCACAAATGTGTAGATTCCCAGAGCTGTGGATTTCTGGACTGCAAGCAGTGAAATGGCATAAGCACAGCTCATTGTGTGTAAAATGGGATTGAGCAAGCAGTACTGATAAACCTGAAGTGCATGAGGGTGGCAAACTCCCCTGCTGTAGCTTCTCTACTTTCTGCATTGGCATTGCAGTGCAGTAGGTTTTCTCTTAAGGACCTAGCACACCAGAAAAATGTTGGGATGGTTTGGTTCATAGGTGGAGGAACTGGGAAGGGGCCATGATCCCAGACAGCATCCTTTGGGGAGAGCACCTGCTGTTCCCATTCCCAGGCAGGACATTTATTCTTCCTGAGGCTCACGAGCCCTTCTCAGTCTAACTGAGGATGGCCAGTAAAAGTTTCTCTTTGCCCTATTGGAGGAAACAGCAGCAAGCACTGGTAAATATGGTCCCTATGAGATGCTACTCATTGGTGCAAAGCTTCTTACAAAGAGATTCATGCTGCCTGCAAAAAGCACTGTCGGTGCTGCCCAGGAGCAAGTAGTAGCATTTAAACACATTTGATAGCTGTCTATAAGGTATGTCATTCATTTTACGAGTACTTGTAAAACAGGAAATTCAAAGACTGTCTATGACAGTCTGTGGAACTAGGAATATGGCATGCAGCAGTTCAGTAGAGATTTCAATAAAGATTTCCTTTAGATGGCTATGGATAATGCAGCTTCTTTGCCACACACATACCTCACAGCTCAGCACTGACTGAAATACACTTTTTTCTCAGTTGGACACCACTCCAAGCACCTCTGGCAAGTGTAGGATAAGGAGCTTCAATATCTGTTATCCAGAAATAAGCAAACTGAGGCACTGAGCAGTGAAGAGACCCGGGCCAGAGGGAGACCAAGAAACAGTACTGTATCTGAAACACAAACACTTGACTTAAATGATATAATTCAGTATTTCCCAAAACGTAAGAGTATGATGTTGGGTGTGGGAAAGTTTTGTCCTTAAAATCACACTGAGTCTCCAAGACACGGGCATGATCTGACCAGGCAGGGGTTTTTTCCCTCTTCATCTATGTGATTTTAAAGTCTCACGTTTGCTCTGCTAGTTCTGAGATCATTCTTTGAAAACTGTTGCCATTAGCTTCAGAGTTAAATAACCTGAAAGTGAAATGGAGTGATGAAATTGACTGATTTTATTTTCCTCGTTTCAGCAAATGACCCAAAACATTCTGATTTGGGCTGACAAAATACAATTGTCTCCCTTCCTGCCCTAATTTCTCAATATGACCACTGGGGGGAAAAAATCCATCCTTTGTGCATTTTTGACTGCTCGGCTCACCTGCAAGTGACCTCATCTTTATATGGCTGATTTGAAAGCAACACATGTTTAATCCAGAAATGCTGTTGGTTCGTGGTCCTTCTATGGTACAGAGAGAGCTTTTGCTGACAAATCTCTCCGCAAAAGCAAGCAACATCATAGAAATTTGCTCTGACTGCTGCATGGAAACACATGAACATGTAGATTTTTCTTGGCAAAACTAACTCATGGCTCTGAGAACATAGTAAAAACAAAAGTCTTAACAACATATCAGAGGGCAGGAAAACTCAGGGAAAAAAAGTCTTACACTTCTTGACAGTATTTTTTCTTTGCTTTGAAAAGCCTTATTCAGAATGTGCGCTATTAGTTATGCATTGGCACGTTACTCTTGCTTCAACCATTAAGGAAAAAAAGCACCTTAAACCAAAAAAAAAAAAAAAAAAAAAGCATATTCACCACTTAAAACTGTCGCCAGACTTCAGTGAACTTTTGTGTTGCTTTTGCTGTAGAGAAATCAATCCTCTTTGGAAGCCAAGGGCACTTATAAAATTTCTGTCTCTTTAAATAACACCTTGTCTTCTAGCAGTGCCCTTTGCAGTGAATCCTGCAGGTGAGCACACCTGGCCTCTTTCAGGATAATTTGTATGTACATACCAAGGTTTGTTCCAACACTAACTCATCATGTTACAACTGTGTGATTAGAGGAAAAAGCACCAGACTAGTTCTGAATTACTCAGATAACTGGACATTCTAGCTTTCCCATAGTATCCAAATCATCCTCACAGGACAGGCAGGAATTCAGAAGACTCAGAGGAAACCCACATTTATCTGAAGGGCACCTGCAATGTCTCTTGCAAAGGAGGCCTCATGGCAGAAGATGATGTGCATGGGGAAATGGGAAGGGAAGACAGATTTTTGGGAGTACAGGAGAGAAGAAAGGCTCTGACGGAGACTGTAGAGCTGCTACAACTCACATAAAACTACAGCTGCTGTTCAGTTACAGTTTTGTGATTCTGTGACAGTGGCGTAGGCCATACAGTAGAAGATAGCTCTTTGTTCCCTTTGCTAACTGCTTATTCATAATGTAAATTTGAGCTTCATCCAGCTTCCAGCTGAGGACTTAAAATTATTTACAAAAAGGGGGAAAAATAATAGTGAAAGTACCTAAAATAGAATTTAGGTGCTTAGACAAAAACTGCAGTCCAAAAATTCTACAGGTAATTAAATCTGTGTATGTCTAGAACCTGCCAGTCTCCTCTTCAGATTTAGTAGCTTTTGTATATCTGCAGTTCTGCTATAACACAAGACCACTTCTCTCTTGGCCCTATCAGTCTTGGATTCCCCTCTGCAAAGGGAAGGGTGGCCAACAGCAGGCTTGAAATTCTCATGAGAATTCTCTTAGGTGAATAAGTGATTTATCCTTCAGGTGATCTCTTTTAAATCAAGAAGAGAGAGCCCAGGTGAGATTTTCTGCCTAACGGAAATGAACATCCCTCCTAATAAGGAGATCCTGTACCCATCTATCCCATGGCTGATTTTTTGATTGGGGCTGGAAAGGGAATATTTCTTACCAGTGGATCCCTACTTGGAGGAAACATTCTGCAGGTAGATTTGGGTATTTTATAATCCCAGGGTTTGAATTCTGTAGTAGAAAGAAAGCACTCAAAAAGTAGGCAAGTTATTGTTGTAGTTGTTTTTCAGAATATAAAAGCAATCTAGACCAACAATGATAACTGTTGTTTAAAGAAAAAGCTATTTGAGCTGTAATATAAATTGCATAAGTCACTGAACGAGTTCAAAATCACAAAGGAGGTAACTCCTTTGAAAGCATAACACACTTTCTCTGAAATGAAAACGGCAGGCCACAGCAGAAGAGGCCTAGAAGAGCCTGAATATAACATGAGCTTTGTTTTCTTCCTCCTTCTCAATTCTTAACCAATGTAGCCAGTGCTTTCAGCAGGGTTAAGTATGTAGAGAGCAGACCAGGTTGTGAGCAGCCCTAACTTCTCATCCGTGCATTAAGGAGAAATAGCAAGTGTTGTACCCTAAAGCCTCCAAAGCAAAAAAGCACTTCAAGCTTGGTCTCTGGATATCCACCTGCTTCCATTAGCTGTGAGGAATAAAAATAGGTTTGCATAATGTTTTTTACTGCAAATTCTATCCGTCTAAATATGATAAGCACTCGCTCTCCATGCACTCTGCACACACCTCAGTGAGTTAGTGGAGCTGAGAACCTCTCACCAGTGATTGCACTTAATGACTCATTTCTCATTTACACAATTCACTATGTAAGAGTGTGAAACCATCTGCTCTTATTCCTTAGAGAGCTATTGAATTGATTGTCATAACAAGGATTCTTTGCCTACCAATGTAACAAAAGAGGGAGGAAGACAAAAGAGAAGGTACAGTGAGAATGGACGTGCTACCTCGGTCACTATAACTTTGCATCTCTCCTGGTAATTCCTGTCTTCTGAAAGCAAATGCAACGAGGGTGGCACCTAGCATATTCCTTTCTGTGCCCTCAAGGCTTGATCTCATGACCGCTGGAGCAATTGCCCTATTCTCCCAACAGACTAAGGAAAAGGTTAAGCCAGGGAAGCATGGGAAGAGTCCTGGAGCTCCTTTCTGAAAACCCCTTAGATCTTCAGAAGACCTAGGGTATATCTGTACCTCAGATCACTACAGCTTCCTAAGGAGTGGCTTTAAAACACACTATGACAGGAATCATCAAAATGTCACAGCACATTCATAACTAAAAGTTATGAAACTTTAAAGTCTGAAGGACATTCTTGTGTCCTGTGTCTTCATATGTTCAATTTTATCCAAACATCTCTAAATGGAGTGCAAAGACTGCAATCTGCCCTAAGCACCTCCTTTCTCTAATGAGAAACTCTGTCACAGAAACTGAAAGACTCTGCAAGATCACAATGGTGATGTATCCATGAACCATCCCAGGTCATGGAACATCCTTAGATCCCTTCAACTCTGAGTGAGTCTGATACCGCAGGGAGGCATCCAAAGTAGACAATAGTCTGTCTCCATACTGCTACAAGGCAGACTTGGAGCCTCAGTGACGTCTTCAAGTACAGGGGCTCTCCTCATGCCTGAGAGCAAGAACAAATCCCTATGGTGCTCAGGGAATGGCAGACACAAACACCCATTGTGTGGAGTACCATGTAAGAGAATCTTATTGATACACCCTTCAGTACAGCTGCAAGTCAACCAGCCTGGAGAAGACCTCCATCTACAAAACCAAATAGTCTTCAGCAATAAAAGCATGCCAGAACCTGAGTATAGTTCAAGCAATAGGCAGAGACAGCTCTGGAGCACCTTGCTACCTGATGTTTCCCTGGCTCCTTTTCCTGCCAGAGCAGTAACTTTTATTTGTGATCAAATCCAGCTTGAGATGCTTATTGTGAAACTCCCTGCACCCACCACTCTACAAAGCCTGTGATGACCCTGGAGCAAGTTAAGCGGGCCCCTCCTTCCCTTTCCCGTATATTCAACACTTCACAGTGTTGAAGGGTGATTCCCCTCCCACCTGGCCAATGGTGTGACCCTTCTGTCCCTTCACCCCTTGGACAGGAGCTTAGGACAAGCAGCAAAGGGAAGCATTTGGTCAACTGCTGTCCATGTTTAGGGCCCCAGCCAACTTCTGGGATTCTGACTCTTGTTTCTTCTGAAACACCAATTATTTTTGCTCTCCAGTTTGGTCTTTGTTGTTGTTACTGTTGGGTTTAAAGGAGTATGATAAATGAGAGAAATGCTATGTCTCAGTGCCTGGCTCACAAGTGTATAGGGGTGCCAGGCCTGGGAATGTCATCAATAGCCTTGTTTAGAGAAAAAGGTTAGTTAACCACAAAACTGCTCTGCTGTTAATTTGTTTAACGACTCCCATGGTCAGAAGTGTGGTCAGACTCACAGCATCCAGGAGCTGTTAATCATCTGTCAGCGGGCTTTTACAGTGTCTTCTGCAATTGCGGCCCTTTCCATTTGAGGTCCTGTCAGCAAGGGAAATGAAAAGAGGAATATTCATAAAGCTCTCAAGAGAGAGAGCAGAGCTGTGGCTGAATCTCATCTGTGGTATATCTCATCTGGGAGTGGATTTAATTTGCTAATGGAAACTCCAGTTCTTATGGCAATAAGGGATGGTACCATTAGCATTATTTTGGAGCTTCGTTTTTAATGAATCCATATGGTCTCTCCTTCTCTTTCTCCACTCCATCCCTTACAACTTCTGGACACCAGGGCCAACTTCAACAAAACTTGATGCATGGGAGAAGCCTTGTGCATATTATGTTCCCAAAAATAAGGCAGACAGAGAAAATAGAAGGTGCTTAATGCCTTCCCTGGGAGTACACTTTCAGTGCAACCTCAGACAACATCTGTCTCCTGAGAGAAGTGCAAGTGCCCCAGTTGTGGAAAAAACTTCAGAGTATGCATGTTATTAGAGACATCAGAGGAGCCAGTCCCATGCTCCTGCTCAGTTAGGACTGCTGTGTTTTTGCATTAGAGTAGGGCCTGTGTTTGAATCCAGACCTGCCTTATGAGTCTCTGTGCTCTGAAGGACTGTTATCTGTGCTCCACAGAGCTACAGTCTGAGGGGAGTTGTGAACCACAGCACATCAGCAGCTGAGGGGAAGAAGAAACAGCTGAGAGGGTACGCATGTTTCATTAATCAGCTGTGGTGATGCAGAAAAGGAAAGGAGATACCATATTTGATAAGATTGTCACTGTGCAGGTTTGCTCTGGGATGACCCAGAATAGAAGCACTTTAAGATATTGTGATCATATCCACTCTCTTCATTTTCTCAGTAGTTTGTGCTTGAATCTGTACCTGGGCACAACTCCACTGCCTGACTCCCACCAACTAAACATGGAGACTCCTGGAGCTTAAGGATCCATACTAACCATCCTCCTTCTTTCCACTCTTTCTTTCATAAATAGCCCCATTCCTTTCCAGCTGACTCCCTCACCCCAAATTCAGTCCCTTACCCCACTTTGTCACTTAGCCACGTGGCTGACTTGCTTTAACCAGTGACTTTTGTTCTTCCTTGTGAAACAGAAGCACTGACACATTTTGTCCTGTCCCTTCTTCTTCCATCAGAGTTTGTCATCCCACTTCACAGCAGGGATGGAAAGAGATACAGGCACATTTTTGGCCCCTCCCTCCACGTTCTGTACTGGGGTCCCTTGGCCTGTTAGCTTACTGTGTTATGGAGGTTGAAAGTGGGAAGACACAAAGGTTGGATACAGTTTCTTTTTGTTGGTTTGGTGCCCAATTTGTGGTCTGTGGGGTGAATCACTTGCCAGAGTTCCTAGATTCATTGTCTTGGGGGACTAGAGGTATCCTGCATGATCCTTGACACAGGTGTTTTGAAAACCATGAAAGCTCAATGCAAATGCATATCTCCAAGTAAATGTGATTAGTGATAGGTTTTGATCGCTAGTGGTGGGTATTTCACCACACAGGAAATAGCTGGTAAGGGTCACTGTGCACTGATTACACTGTTAGCACAGAATCACTTCATCACACCCCACAGTGTGGGATTCAGACAGATACTCAGTATGTACTGGAGACTCTCCCTGCTCCTCTCCATGTCCTACTAAGAAGAGCTGATCTCTGGAGAAATCACTTCATTTCCACCTGGAAAAAAGTGTATCCCAGCTCTAGAGCTTGAGGCTGTAGTAAATGCGAACCTCTGAGCTCGCATTCTCATCCAAACTAGACATAAGGTACAAGACATTTGTTGTTCATGCTGGGAGATTCTGGACTTTGTTTGCAGAACAGTCAGTAAGCAGACACGTGGGAATCAAATCCAGCCTAGCTCTACAGGATTTCAAGGCCACTGGGGACTTACAAGCCTCTTATTTGACCTCCTGCAAAAACAAGTCCATAAACCTCACCCAGAGTTTCCTGCAGGTGGGCCAAGAGGATGAGGAAAATGAGGCTAGGCCTTCAAAGCAGGGCTGGATAGCTTTCTGTGAGATATCCTTCCAGTTACAACCACGGGACCCCACAAGCTTCAGATCTTTTGCACCATGGTGTACATATAATACCAGTTGGCCATGCCTTACAGTGCTGTATCTTGGTTAAGCCCATATATTTCTGCCTACGCAGTACTATTTATGCTAAATATAAAGGACTGTCGCCAACGTGCAAAGATAATTATGTAGTAGAAATGCTAAGTCACAGCTTGAAGCAGTGATTGAGCACCTGGTGGGAAGACAGAGCCAACCCAGGGGAGCTCAGGTGCGTGTAATGTACCTGAGTGACCAGAAGGGGTGGATCCTGTCTCCACCCCTTCCCAGACATCATTTAAGAGTTGGCAATGGAGGTAAGGATACCTTTTTGGGGATTCTTGCAAGCTTGAGGCTTTCTGAAGGTAAGCTGGTTTGGGGTTTTTTTTTGGTTGGTTGGTTGGTTGTTTTCCTTCCTTCTTATTTCTGTGCCTGTTGCTGTCGTGTTTGAGCAAATCCTTACTTGTTGCAACCTGGAATCTTGCTGCTCTGCTGTTGTTGTGCTTTCTATCATATTATAATATACAATGTTGATGTGTTGAACCTGGGTTATTTCTGAGGTTGTGGGTTGGAATGTATACCTACAAGCGATTTCTGTTTTCTTGCTGCCATAGAACTCACATCTCTTCTTTCCCACAAATAAACTCAGTGAGATAGGGAATGTCAATTGAATATAAAATGTAACAAGAGAAAATGCCAAATGGACTCAGACTTTGCTTACTCATATTGCTTCAAACTGAGAAGAAGCAGTATCTATCCATTTATATTTGAGAAAATATTGAGAAGGTGTTTCTTAATGAGGTAGCAAATAAAGATGCCAGGAGGACAAGAGCTGATGTCTGAAGAGGATATTAGTTTTTTTTCCTCCAATTTAAATTCAGTATTTATTATTAATTTTCGTTTATTCTTCCCATTTAATCTGGCAATGGGCTTTTACAAGTATGCTTTCTGGTGTTCTCCATTCTGTAAGCTTAGACTGAACACAACCACCCAGGGAGAAATTAGTTTTGGCTAAGATGGAAGAAGAGGAAGCTAATCTTCACTTCCTACCTCTACCCCTGACATTACATCCTTTATTTGCAAGGCCTTCATATCACCTGAGTATAAGAGAAAGACAAATGCATCAAATTAGAATCTGCTATCTGGAAGTACTTATCCACTTTACAATGGTAGTGTCACATACAGTTTGATTTCTCATCCACTAAAGACTGCACTGATGTAGGAAAAGTAACCACTTTAGCCACTACTGAGTTCTGTGATTCATCGGTTAATCACAGAAGCAACAGTGTCTTGGAGGGTTGAGAGTATTTTGTCTCTAGTCCAGTAATACAAAGAAAAAGAGGAACTGGTTGGGGGTGGGTGGGGCCACAAAGTGGGATGAAAGGTTTGCTGCTTGCAGCAAACACCCCGTATAAAACAATGGAATAAAATGATGGTTTTTAGACACATACTTTAGAATCAATGTCTCTAGAAAGGAAAACAAGATCCTTTACTAGCATCTAATTAAAATAATAGTAAGCATTTATTTTGTACTTACCTACTCAGTAGGAAATTCTGTAGTTTCTGATGGCAAGACTTCCTAAGTGTTAACACTTCTAATTGTATAATGTAAGTTTCTCTACAGGTTATCTTTAAAATGTAGGCTATGTAAGTTTGTGGTATTTTTGTTTATGCTGCAATCAGTTGTAAATTTGAGTTGATCATAGACTTTGTCTCAAGCACATGTGTGCTTCCATGACATTGTTTATCTTTAGTGTTTGGCCAGATGAGATAACATGGTGATGTGTCAAACATGTGACACATGTTATCTAGACACCATGAACACTCTTGTTGCAGGGACATGTTGACACAGTGCTTTTGAGTAGATGAAGACAGTAGGATGGTTCCACTTATGCCAAGGAACAAGATGAGTGTTCTTATGCTAATCCCTCCAATGCCTAATGCTATCAACTTGAGCTATCAAGATAGAACTGCTCAGATGAATTCAGCAATATAAATATTAAAGAGCAAGCGAGCCTTATATTAAGTACAAAAAAAAAAAAAAACATTTCATCTTGTTACTGTGGTATTTTAGTGAAAAAAGGTAGCAAGCTCTTGTATACAGAAAATGTGTGCTTGTGTGAGAGCTTGCCTTCAGGCTAGGCGTATTTTTGTCTGATTTTGGTTTTATAAAATGTTACTTACTTTGTTAAGAATAAAAGCACAGTATTTAAGACTGATAGGCTCGAGGACATTTGGAGTGAGGGGGAAAAAATCAAGAGATCATTATTGTATTCTATTTTGGTTCCTATGACAAATAGCAGCTGGTGCTTCTCTGAAGATCATGTATCAAATTCTGCCATACTTCTACACCTGATGACATGAGGTCTGCATCCCTGCTTGTGCACTACGTGTGCAGTGACATCCCTCAATATACAAAGGGATCATAAAGGACAAAACTGAGCTGAAAGGTTGCATTTTGGGGATTGCAAGGAGAAAGTCTCAATATAAATAGCTCTTCAAGAGTGTACCTACCCTGTGATATAGAAGACAGCAGTTGGGGGGGGGGGTGGGTGCAGGGCGGAAAGGTAGGGGGAAAGGAGCTGGTAGTGATTTGAACTGGATGTCTACCAAGTCCTAGATGAAGTCTGGTAGCACGGCAGTCAAATTTTCCCATTTTTTGGGGGGAAATAGGGCAAAATGTCAACCCTCTCAGTAGCAAAAGGAGGGCTGGAACGGGCAGATTTCTGGAGGTAAAACTTCAGAAACCAACCTGGGTCCAGCTGTCTCTCAGCCTCCCTCCATACAAACAATTTCAGGGGAGGTGAGGATTGTATGACAAATTCAATTAGAGAAGAGCCTGAAGGGGGAAGAGCTTGTCAAAACAGACGATTAAAATGAATGCGGATTGAAGCCAAAGGAAGTAACAAACATTAAGTCATGCCCACAAGCAAGGAAAAATAACGTGTTAGGAGCCCCAAGGTAAAGCGGACTCATTTGTTTTTTCATTGTGTTTCTACAGTTTCTCATTTTCTTTCCCCTCCCATTCTTCATAATGCTACTGCTTGGCTATGCATTAAACACTTTGACAGTCACAATCATCTAACATTTCCATGGCAGTGAAACACTAAAACATAAACAGTTTGTTTCTCATGAAATCTGTAAGGAAAACAAACATTTTATACAGCTCCAGTTCCCTCTCCCTTTTCCTCCCCTCTAGCCCCCAAACTATTGCCAATGTAAAAGACAAGAGAATAGACCCTAAGTAAACAGAAATGTGAGTGTTATTTACTATCCATGGGTTATATGCCAAGGAGATATCAACCAAACAGACATTAGGAAAATATTTATCCAAGTATTAATATATTCTTTACACGTGACATATTGCACATCATTATTTAGCTGGGCTGATAACACAGAAGCTTTACTAACAGCATATTTCTTCCTGTGCTTAAAAGTCTTTAAAGCATTTCTAAGCCTAGCAGTAAATAACAGCCTGGTTTGCAGTAATGTTGTGTATATGCACGTATATTCCACTTCAGACCGTCTAATCGCATGGCAGAATGTCCGTATCTTTTCATCATTGGTACTGCCATGTCCTTTTTATTATCATAAAAGGAAAAGCAAAGCAATCAAGGTCTATGGCTTCCTAAGTTCCTACTAAGATTCCCTGCCCTGTTTAATGAGGAGACAGATTGGGTGAAGATAATATAAGAACTGGAAACAAATCTAGAAAGGCTCCTAAACAAATCAAGAAAGATTTAAAAATATCTGAAGTGCTCTACTGTTCCAGGACTGAGCAGGTGATGGGCTTATCCTGGTGACCTGTCAATATATCTGTCCCCAGAACTAATCCGAAGTATTCTCATATTTGGTCTTATTATTTTCCTAAGTTTGGAAAATAAAAATCTTGGGACAGTTCCTGTCTGTCTAAGGAGTTGAACTTCTGGATGTTCAAACTGTTGCCATGTAATAAATACTAAGTCCTAAATTCAGGAATTAAAGGGAACTTGATCATACTGATTGGAAACAATAGGCATATGATTAGAGGACTGGATTTCTTAAGTGTTTGGTCAGTGTAAAAGACTGGGGACTCATTGCACAGAGGACAGCATGGATTGAGCTCAGGAGGGGAGGTAGAAGAAGCAGAAGGCAGGGACAAGGACAGATCAGAGAAGGGGCCACTGAGTTTGCTCCTGTCAGGCTTCACACAAGCTCCAGCAGGACTTTGAGCCCTTAGTGGTGCTCTTTTCACTAACAAGCCTACAGGGATAACAAAGGTGTGGATGCAGGGAGCCCTGTAATTCAGTGCTGATTCAAAACACTTCTTTGTGCTTCCCAAGGAAGCCATTTAGCCATCCCTTTCTCAAAGTCTGCACAAAACATTAAATGACTCCAGAACTCACCATGCCAATTTCATAGGGAAAACTGGAGCCTGGAGAACTTTAATGACATAGCCACAGTCAGTGACTGTGTACCTTCAGGTATAGAAATTGTGTTGAAGCTCCTTCTGTCCTGCCTGAACTCTCAGGCCTTCATTAAAGAGCCACGGCTGTCTATACAGCTACAGATCTGTGCAGGAATCCCCAGGGACTTGTAAAGTCTAATGCCACCTTTAAAATGACTTCTTAGCCATGCGAAGGCATAAAGCTAAAACTTCCATGGATAAGTTGTAACTTACAGCTCTAGTATGTGCCTGCCTACTAATCCATCTTTTCACTGAAAAATGTCACAAGAAATCGGTATCATTCTCTTTATAACTGCAAGATCCACAAGCCAGTCAGTCCAACAGCGTCCCTCTTTACTGGTATTTGTCATGCTCTTTATCAAAGGCTTGACTTAATAATGCTCTAATAATCTATCATGTTAAGAAGAGAAATAAAGAAGATAATTGTTAAGGCAGTAAGATTTATCCCACGCATGCTTAAAGGTTTGAAATCACCATCGTGCGACCTTTCTGTGCCTTTGGCTGATGACACGTGTAATCGCTTGCATCTGGGACCTAATTTTCCAGATCTTGAATCAAAAGGGAAACTTCAAATGCCCAAGATCACTGGAGTGAGTGAATTATTCCAGTTACATTTATGGCAATTGGTTTGCAGTTTATCCATTGCAGGGCATTCCAGACATATATTTGCAAGAAAGAGAAGGGGGGGAAAGCCTTCACATAATTTCCCAGTGAGAAACTCTACAAGAGATAAGAATATTTCAGAAATAGCTGATAAGCTACATCCTGCTGCTGTTTGTTTTTATTTACGTTAACAGATTAGCTGCACTGAATCAAGTATTCTGGGTGAGGAATGTCTCTGAAGCGAATGGGAATACAGCGTTTATGTTAGTGGTGCTCCTCTCGACTGAACACTGCCTATTGATTCAGCAGCAAGAGTAAGGGTTCTTTAAGGAAGTGAGGCTTCATCTCATAAATTCATAGATAAAATTTTAAGGCCCATCTGGACTATTATCCTGAAAGTCATCTCTTGTGTGGCAAAGATTTTGGTCACACTTATGTAAGGCCTGTAACTTCTAATTAGATTGTAACACCTCTCTTAGGACCGTGAGCAATCTGGACTGAAATATTCCAACTGAGGGAGATTGCACCTTCTCTCGGGAAATTTCTTGCACTTCAATGAAAAATTAATGGCATAGCAAGATAAATTGCAAGTGCCAGTAGCAATACTCCAACTTGGCTGATTTTGCTTGTTTAGAAAGTCTACCATGTGTTTTGCTAGTTTCTCATGCTTAAGCTGATACCGGTTAATTCTGCTTTCTACGTACCTTGAGGATATGCATCTCCAGCCTAACTGGTGGAAAATTGGTTGTTGATGCTCAGGAAATAACCGATTTTCCATCTATTATAATGTGGCCTTACTGAAAGTATACACCGCCAATAGACAAACCACTGGTTTCAGTTTTTAGTTAACAAATGGGTTTTGTCAATTGCCCCAGGCACTGCCTAACAAAGTTGCGCTTAACGGCTAGGAAGACCGATTTCTTTGGGGATATTGCTTAAATGGAGCACAGATCTTGCATACACAACAGTTGCTATTCATCAGACTCTGGGGGGGGGGGGGAGGGAGAAGAAAAAAAGCCTGGAAGCAAGCCAGAAATGCAAAGCAGTCCTGTAAGTTGGCAGAGTAGTTCATAATTACTGCTATTAAAATATACTCTCACTCACACTCACACATGTGAGTTTTGCTGAGATATCAAATGCCTATGCTAACTTCAGGGCAATATTTCTATGATGATTTCATTCAATGATTAAGTATTTTGGAAGGAAGATACAAGATATTAATTAAAGCAGAGGATAAATGCCTTCTTAATTAGTTGATGAAATACAATTTGCATGGAAGTGAATTCTTTTTAATAACTGCTGAATGTGCCTGGGGCAGTGTTTCAGCATGTCCCCAGTTTTTCCCTTCTGTCATCCTTGGGGAATTCTAAATAAATGATTAGAGACATTCTGATCTTGCTCACTGCTTTCCTGATTTCAGTTAATTTTGGTGCATTGCTTTTTTTTTTTTTTTTTTTGCCTTAGAAATCAGAAGGGGAAATCAGGCCATTTGATTTTGCTTCTTATTTTTCCTCTTCCTCTTACACAGCAGTGTGAAAAGAACTGCCCAGCCCCATGAATGGATGATATTTTTTAGGTCTGAACACAGAAGAAAGCAGGGAGAGATGTCACCCAGTGGGTGCTGTTTATGCTATTGTTATATAAATCCTAATCTGGGCTTGTTTCTTCGCTCTCCTCATTTTCTGATGTCATTGGATAGTCTCTGCTTAGACACCTTCCAGTCCAGAAACTTTGAAAAAGGATATTCTTGCAGCTACTGAATTGCTAGGGCTAAAAAATGACCTTATTTATTTGTTTTCACAATGTTTTGGTTTTGGTAGCATCCTTGCCACATTTAACAGCCTACAAGGAGTGCTAGTTTAATAATCAGATGCTGAATATTTTACTTTAATGTCTATTATCAACACATGGTCCCAGGTCATCTCTTTTCAGCACACTACTCAAACTTTGCTCTGAAGTTGGAATTACCCATTTCCTTATGGCCTCTATGTCATTTATCACAAAAGAATCCAAGTGTTTAATAAATGATGTTGATAATGCGTTTATTTTCACAGCTCACTGGTGAGTGGTTGGTTTGACTGGTGTCACTGCTGTTTTATGTTTCTCTTAAGTCTAAGGAAGGCTATACTGTGTCAGCTTCAAACACCCTCAAATTCATGCTTTTCACATTTTTTTGAAATGATATCTGTGTTATTTATATGAGAAGAATAATGTATTTTCTCCTTTGTGAAACTTCAGTTTTCTTCTAAAGAAATAACATCATTGCTGCTCAGGTTGTTAATTTTCAACCCAAATTTCAACTACAGTGTAAAAAGATGAAAACAGTTTTATAATGAGAGGGTCTGGCCCACGCTAATATTATAGCTATGTTCCCGCCCCACCTGTACTAAGCACAAAGTAGGTGAAAGGCACAGACACAACTTCAGCCTCTCCAAGCAGATGAAGACAGAATTAATTCAATTACTGCAGGCATCAAAGCCCCAGGGCCATATTTTCCCTGCACGTTTCTACCCTGGCACCGAATGCTTTCAATATGAAAGTACAGCCCCTCTCACCAAGCAGCCTCTTACACAGCCCAAGTTACACAGGCCAGCATTTTTACTGAGTTACTAAATGTATTCTGGTTGTCCATTCTGCTTTATTGATTCTTTTTCAGAGTCAAACCTTTTCCCTCTGCTTCTTATTTAATTTTCCAAACCATCTCCACCATTTGGGAAAAGCCTCAGACTAAACCCACTCATCTCTCCAGTCTGGTACTGCATTTCAACCCATTGGGACAGACAGGTGCTTTTGGACACACCACTGACCCACAAAGAGCAGGAAATCCACTGTCCAGACAAAGATGAAAATAGTTACCTGCCTTGGCATTTGATCTCAAATCCAGAAGAACATCATTCTGGGAGGGGGGACCCTTAGACTGGGTTTCTAATGACTGTCACTTATGGCAGGACCTCAGATTAACATCACATGGATGACAACACTGTGCTTCTCAGGAATCACCTAATATGACACATAACTTTTAAATTGTATTTTTACTGAGTGGTTTGTTTTTAAAGTGTGAGTGAAGTGAACAGGGAGAAAGCAAGGAGTTCTCTTCAGAACTAAAGAGTTCAAGAAATGATTTCTGTGAAGAAAAATGCTATTCTTTTTATGCCAGCACCTTTTAGTTTTAGGACTTAAAAGAGTTCAGGGTTCTTTGTTAACCACTTGGATTGATGCCCAACAGTTGTTTTCATTTATTCTTGACATTTTCAACTGCTCCCATTGAAGTGAGATAAAGTAGCAGAAAGAAAAATAAACGGTCTTTCTTTTTTCCCCATTCTCCCCCCCAGCCATGTGGGTTGCTGTGCTCTTATTTTATGGAGATCTGACCAGGTGCCATACAAACTGGATGGGAAGGCAGGAAGGACAGACAGCCTGTGGTTACAGAGAGGGGCTCATGGTGCTCGGGTACCTCTCCCAGCTCTGCTACAGCCTTCCTGTGCTGCCTTTGCAAAGTCACTTCACCTCTTTGTGCCTCTGTTCCTAATCTGTGAAAGAAGATCCTGCTTCTTTTTTCTCATCTTGTACCAGCTTTGCGTCTACAGACAGGAAGGTTTTTTTTTTCAGGCCAGGGTAATTTCTACCTGCTTCTTCCTCTGCCTAAGACAATAAGGATTTGGTCTGTGAGAACATTCAATTAGCAGAAAAAAAAAATAACAAATAGCGAGAGTACTTGTCCAGATCTGCATGTCCTCTGGGTTTGTCTTAGCTTCCTCATGGCCAGAGCTGTTGGAACAGCTTTAATCACTGTATGAATGCACTTGACAGCATTGAACGAAGCCCAAACCCAAACTGAAAACTGATTCAAATTGTTATTTCTTTATAAATCCAAAACTGAACCTACACTCTTACTTTGAAACCTCTGTGGGGCTCAAAAGAAAACCAAACAGAGCAAAGTTTTCTCTGTAGCTGTACCAGAACTCAATTAAAAAAAAAAGTCTGTTTTGAGTCAGTAACAGATTTACTTCCTTGCTGATTTCAGTTTTCTATTATTCACCTTCTTATTCATCCTGAAGGTAATGGGAAATCACCAGCATTTGTGCAAAAACTCATATTCCTGAGAGCTTTGAACACTTTGTCATAAATGGATACATTGTAGAAACTCGTTATGAAATATCCCTGTTGCTGGTAGTCTGCCTTCCATTTAGAAACTTTTGGTCATTTAATTAGGGAGAAAACACAATTAAAAACAACAGAGATACCCTGCCATGGCAAGCAATTCCCTGAAATCACCAAAAGATATAAAAAAAAAAAAATCACAGAGATGACCTGACAATCAGAAATTTTGTTTGGATCTGGTTTTCTTTCTGAGTTCTGGCTGCTCTTATGCCTAATTTACTGTGCCTGGATATGAGTTCCTCACAGCTTTGGTTAAAAATAGGTAAAGAGAAGTTTGGGATGTTGTGTTCCAGACAATGAGGTGAGTGGTGATAGTAAAACCTGGACATGGAGCCAAAAGATTCCTGGGAAAGAGCCATCCCAATGTCTCACTGTATCTTGGAAGATAGCTTACCTCTTGCTCTTGACTGCTGTGAGAAGCTGTCCCCTGCTAATGGAGCTGCACAAGATAGCAGGTCAGTCCTGCTGGGCAGCCAGAGGCAGCTTGTTTACAGTGCATCTCAATCGTGTTAGCTGGAACCAGCAGGAAATTTTTTCTCAATTCACTTTTTGACTGTCTTATGATTCAGCATGAAGTATACATTATGTCTTGTCTTCTGGTTCTCTTAGGTTGAAAGGAAGAGCCTTGCAAAAACAGAAGTATCCAAATGTTTTCCTTTGAGTTTCATGAGGTGTTGGTGTTACTTACCAGTCAGTCCTGCATGTTGAGGTACAGTTTCTCTATGGACTTTGATCTTTGCAACTGCAGATAGCCACCGTCAGAAGCCAAAATCATTGTAGATTATCTCATGTATGAGACAGGCATGCACACGACTCCGCTCTTCTTGGAAACCTTCTGCCTGTTGCTGCTTTCATAATCATAAAACTGAGGCTGTGCTGAGTGAACCTCAGTCCCAGTTCCATGTGAGCCTTTTGCAGCCACCAGAACATCTGGATGATATAAGGCAGCCGGTGGGTCAGGAACAGTGAAGTATGTTCATGCAGGTTATCTTCTGTGTTATCGTCTGAGATGTATACTCCTACACGAGGCAGTAAAGCACACTGTCCTCCACATAAGAGGTAAAGAGAAGGAGTGCCTGTTTATAGGAGAGGCTTATAGGACTGCCCTCTTGTGAACAATATGATACTGTTATTTGTGCAGTGTCAGAGAAGACATGCACAGAGTGTATCTGACAGTGGTATGACAACCTTTGTTCCCATTGTCTTTCTCTGGGTAAAGGAAGAGAAGGCTGAAACCAAAGGTGAATCCTTTCTCAGATGTTGTTCGTTGTTCAAATAGAAGAATAGCCAGACTGTATCATTTGAGACATTCTGTTGGGGAAACAGGAATTTTTCTGGAGGCAAGAACAACTATCCAATTCCTAATGAAGACACATTCATTCCTAAAACCCATTGAGCTCATCCCTGATCATGCAGCCAAATGACAGAGATAAGGCCTGTGGTGTCAGAGCAGATATCTTTCTGTCTTCCTGGCTCCCATCCTTGTTTGTTTGTTGCTGTGCCCCAAAAGCTGCTCCCACCCCACTAAGTGACTGGTGAGTCAATGCTATCCACTGACTTGGAAAGACAAAGGCAGCGTCCAGAGCACTGTGTGATCAAACAGGCCCGGACACCTGATAAAACCCCCTCTTCCCTCCTCGTGGAGGGTCTGTAGGCAGTCTTGAATTTGTTTATGTGTCCATGTTTGGAGCCGTCTCCTGTGACACCTATGCAAAGGCCAGCCAATTAGGGCTAAGTCCTTCACAATAATTCTCTGGTCCTCCCCCTCTTAGAATGGTGAAGATGGGGTCAGTGACTTGTGAAAATAAGCCAAACTGGATCAGGTGATCGTGTAGGATTAGGAGTAGTTCCCCACTGGGTGTCAAATCCCAGCACACCCACTGCTAGCCCATTATACTTTAATGAGAGAAGGATGATAAGACACTTCAAAGAGAGAAACAAGACAGCAGAGAGCTTCCTGGATTCCTCTTTAAGGGGAAGAATCAACCTTAATTGAATTCACTCCTTATCTGCTTCCATCATTTTTATTTCATGAAAGTGGGAGGTTAAAATGGACAGGAAGAATAGCACAGAGAGAGTCTTAAAGAGAGAACAGTTTTTCCCTGTTGCTGCACGTCCCTTTTGTGATTTTCTTCCTTCATCTTTAGTGGATAAAATGACCCAAACCTGCAAAAACGTGTATAGATCCAGAATCCTATCTCCACCCTCCATTCCCAGAGCTTTGTCCTTTGCAGTCTGCCAAAGCCAGGGCTCTGACTTTTGCCCTTTTGCTCCTATACCCATAAGTACAGTCTTTTGGACCTGACATCACTTAAGACAGCAGTAGTTTGGTGCTCATGTCATTGCACTGGGAAACAGTTGCCATTGTTCTCATAGGTTGCGCCTCAAGTGGTTTTAGGGGACCCTCATTTGAGAGGGAAGAACACTGGCTCAATCTAATAGCAAGAGTAATAGCAAAGGATGGAATTACAAGGATTTCTGTTACACAAGTGTTTTTCTCAAAGCCACTGCACTGCTGCTTTCCTATTCACCTGGGAAAGAAGCATATGTCTTTCCAAGGTTGCCAATATTTGCAGAGTAACATGACAAAGCCAGTGAAGATGGAGCAGGAGTTCTAAAAATGTGTTGAGTGGTAAATGTTGGCTGCTCCCTGTAACCTTTTCTCATGGCCTGCTCGCACTTGTTCATACAACAAACTTGTCTCCACCAGGTTTTCACCTCAGGCCAAGTGCCTAATGAACCCCAAAGGGCTGTGTTCTCCTAAGTAAAGGCACAGCAAGGACTGCTGCTGTTTCCTCCCCTTCAATCTCTACCTCTGCAGTTCCTGATTCACCATGGGACACAGCAGCCTGAGCAAGAACAGGAACAAAGAGCAAAGCAGGTAAAACGGTACTGTCACTGCCACAGACACATACCAAGCTCATCACTTCTCTGTGCCAGCAAAGTATGGGGTTTGTTTTTTTGTTTATTTCAAGAAAAACTTTCTCTATTTCCTGTCCCTCTGGGGGAAATTTCTTCAAAGACTCATTGCTGGAGAAGCCATCACAAGAGAAACTACTTGGCACTGAAGCTGACCCTGATTTAATAACCAGAGCCAGATTCATCAGCAGCTACTATACCCTAGAGATGACTGTTGATGCCCTGTCATAGAGATGGTGAGATCATGCTCCTCTTCCTGATGAACTCTCTTTGGCAGAGGCATGGATTGAGAAAAATGTTAAAAGTTATTTTGAAGTATTAGTATCTTTTTCTCTCCCTCCATCATACACAGAAACCACGTATTTTCTTCTAGTTAGAAGAAATATAGAAGTTATGACCTATAGCTCTTGGCAAAATGGGAATGTCAGCACCATTCTGGTGGGAAGAAGGGCAATATCATCATAAAGAGTTAGTTCAAATGTTCCTCACAGAGCAGCCTAACTGGAAATGAATATGTGAGCATTCCCTCATAGCTGAGGAGGTCTGATGCTGTTTTTCCATAATTCACTGGATTGAAATCTAGATTTTAAACTAGGGAAAATGGTATGAAACTGAGTTAAAATATGGCTCCCTCTCCTTAATAGACATTTGCTGTTCAGTGCATCATAGCTGTTGGGTGGGAAGGATTCACAGTGGCATGGAAGGAACACAGGAAAAAGAAAATGAAAGGGGCAGAGTGTTCAAATATTAAGTGATTCCATTTTACACTGCTGATGCAATCCAAGAAAACCAGCAATTTCCTTTCAGTCTCCATTTTATGAGAGATCCTATTCAAGCTCTGATAATAAAAGGAACACAGGTGGGTAATTAAGCAGGTGTGAAACATGAACAAATAGCCAGCTTTTCACAATGTGTTCTGGAAGGCTATCTGCATTGAAGTGCTGAGTGATTGAGTGACCTCACAGGCTAACCTGGGGACTAATTTTCTTCCAAAAGTGAACAAAACTCAAAAGGTTTCTGTAAAAATTTTGCTCTGAAAATTACTGACAGCTTTGCCATTTCAAGAGCTGTTTAGTAACAAGAGTACATCACTTCTAATCATGCTTTCCATAGATAACAGCAGGACACAGAGAAGATGGTACTGGGTCAAACCCAAGATCCATCTACCGCAAGATTCACCTGGAAGCAGACAACAGTAAATGTTTACTGAAGAGTATAATAGGAGACATACAGAATAATCCTTTGCCTTGCACTGCCATCTAATTCTTGGTTTACAGACTTGCTAGATAAGAGTTTGCATTTTAACCACTGTGTTCAATGGCCTTCTATGGAGCTCTTCTCCACAATTCAATAGGAATACACCATCTACACACCATTTTAAGGGCCATTCCTTTGAAAACTTGCAAGTGGAACTTTGATCTCCTGTGGATACTTTTTTCTGTCTCAGTTCCCTGGGAGAAAACAAGTACTGCTTACCTCTAGAATGTGATCGTGGAAGAGTTGACTTGGTTTGGATTGTGAGGTTACATTCATGCAAGGAGGATTTTTTCACAAACTTCAGAGTCACGAGGATAAAATTCTGGAAGCTTCACTCCAAAGATACAGGTCAAAAGTATAATAGTCCCTTCAGCGTAAAACCTAAGACAGCCATGCAGTTTGCACAGTCTGAAATTCTGCATAAATTGAGGACATTCTTTGTATAGGACTAAACCATGCAGTTAACATTTTGATTTACCTTACTACGTATGCACTCATTTTAACACTGTAAGATGTGAAAATACACATTAACAGAAAAAATTCTATGAATATGTTTAATATATATTACACATACCACATAAATACCAAGTATGCACACAAGGGAGGAAAGAGTACTAACTGCTTTTTCTTTAATTTTGTCGTAAAGGATCACAATGAATAACACATTTAATCCATCTCAGGTATCATTTTTCTTCCGCACAATTTTTTTCCATTATTCAGCTATTTTGGTCCACATGAAAGCAAATCTAAAATCAGTGATTCTGAGGCTTACAGCCTCCCTAATGGCTTCTCACATGTACATCACGAAACACAAGCAAAGAAAAAGCAAAGAGAACCTGAGCAGTCAGGGGGGCTAGGGACTTAAAATTATTCTATATGTTTTAGTCTGATTTGGGGGACTAAGAGGATTAACTTCCCATTAACTTCTGCCTGCATGATTGAACTTCCATGTTGTCTGCATGTTTTACTGGAAATCATAATCCAAACTCTGCACTGACTTTCATACTGCCATGGCTGCAGGTTTAAAATTTCTTTTTTCTGTTGTTTAGTTTATTTGTCTGTTTTCCTAAAGACAACTTTGGGATACTGTAAAGTTTCTAAGATGCAGAAATAAAGCTGCTTTACAAAGTTGAGGTCCTGATGTTCCTTCCACGTGCAGTCTAACTTGCTAAAGGTGTTCTTTACCAGGGACAAATTTTTGAGGCTAGCTGATAACAGCCAGCTAAGAACTTGCTATCTGTTCTAGCTCTCCTGTCCATGGCTTAGCAGTGTTGTTTTGAAATGAGTAACTCACTGTTCTAATGAATCCAAGCACAACAAACTGATATATTCACAAGAAAAGTAATTTCAGAGTGAATATATATTGATCCCAGGCATGGCTATCAGCTGTTGTGGAAATGCATGGATGTGCATGTTTTGGTCTTTCTCACTCGCCCCAGCCCTTGCAAACAGGTACCTCCTCCATTTCTGGAAGGGTCCCTCCTGTACTGAAGTAAGTACAAGAACATCATTTCCATGCATGTCCTTCTCATCATCTAAAGATATCACCTAAAGTGTGGAAAGCTGGATAACTGAAAAGTGACCCCAATGTCTCCATAGAGAACTCTAATCTTGAGATTACATCCATTTAGGCAGCCTGATACAAAATATTCAACTGAAACACAGCAAAAACAAAATCCCTACCAACTATCTCTGCTCACAAAAATGATTTATGTTGGTTCTCCCCATACATGAATTCTCTTTCAGCCATCTGAATCAATTAAAAAAAAAAAAAAAAAACAAATAATAGATTGTAATGCTTTTCTTTCCAATCAGGCTCGTGCTTTAGGAGTGAGCAGTTAAAACATGCATCTTAAAATGTAAAATTCCAGAACCTCAGAGGTCCCTTAGCTGCAGGATGAAAAGAATCAGCAAAACTCATTTGCAAGGAACTGCAATCAAAGCCTTATCATTTGTGCTAGAGATGCTCACTTCAGAGTAGAAGTGCAAATTGAGCTGCTCAGGTCCTCACCTGATCCTGACTAATCCCAACACTGACCTTATGAATTCAAAGTCTCTAGTTTCTAGAGGAAAAAAAAAATGTTAGAGACTGTTCTGGCCCCCAGGAAATGTTGCAGGAAGGATGTGTGGTACCTTGTCTGTGGGGACATAGAGATGTCCTCCCTCCAGCATGTAGGCTTGCTGTGTCAAGGAGGTGATTCCAAAGTGAGTGGTTGTCTTATAGGAGACTATGGGATTTGCATAGAGGAGTCTGGGGCTCGGCAAAGCCTCATATGTGCACCAAACACGACTGTGCAGAAGCACAAGCCAGGTCTGGCACAGACAACTGAGATCACTTACATTTTGCCTGTGTTCTTGCTGTTTTATTTTTTAAAGTAGCCGCAAAGAACATTGCTGTCTGGACAAGAGCACAGGTTTACAATTTTCTGGCTTAACATGGGCAGTGCATACCTCCAGGTGATGTGACTTAACAATGAACCCAGAAAATCCCCAAAATCAGCGCAGAGGGGAAGGTGATAGGAGCTCTGGACCTCTGATGAGCTGGCAAGATAAACTGCAAGAGGATTGAGCAGAGAGTTGTGCAAAGATAAAGACATAGGCATCCTCTGTTTAGTTTTCTTCTTTTTTGATAACTCAGAAGCTTCCATTACCTATGTAAAGAAAAGTGAAAAAAAGGGGGAATGCCCCTAATTACCACACAAAGTCTCCACCACCATAATATCTTCAGGGTCTTTTTTCTTTCCTTAAGGCACCAGTAAAGATATTTTATTCACTGGCCACTGGAACCAAAGCTGAGTGTTGCTCTGCAGCAAGATAAGTATGAAATGCAAGTTACGTAGATGCCTGCTAGCCAAACCTGATTCCTATGAGAGATGGGGGAAATGGAGAAAGGAAGATCCTTGTCAGAGCAAAGATGAATAATATCTTGCACGTGAGCAAGACAGATGCTTGAGAATTAAACCTTGGAACTATCCAGTTTCCAGTCACATCATCAGCGTTTACTCTGGAGTAAAAATTAGTGACTTTTTCCATTAAATTCTATTGATCTATTTCTCCAGCAAGAAGCTTCTTCATCTAAATCACTGGTTTATTGTGCCTCTGATTGTTTAAGAGGATGTCATGGGAGCCATTGATGAGTCACTTAAAATGCTATTTGTCCTACTACACATAGGCAAGCTATGTTTCCATTTGAAGCATCGCTACATGAATCGAATCTTTCAACATAAAGTGGGCTTTGTTTGCAAAATTAAAATAATACGTATAATATTTTACATGTTCATAGACCCTTGCAGAAGACTGGCTATATCACTCTCCTTTCAGCTCCTTAAGCCTCATATGCAAAGGAAATATTAACTGTTGAAATCCACACACACTTTCTAAATGGAACACAGGTAGATGATGGTTTTGTACCAGTAGGTGTAAACAGGGATTGACAGTTTACATGAATACTTCCACAGAGGACTCACCTAGGGCCTTAAATTTAAAGTACTTGGTGTTTGTGACTCTTTCTCTCATAGTCTACCTAAAGGATAATAATTCAGCTCTTTTGCCAGGTTAAGTAGCATAAAGGAATCCTTGTATTTTCTGTGACAACCAGTAATGCCCACAGACTATAATGAATGTGAAAAACAAGTGAACAGCCAGTCTTGGCAGCAGGTAGAAATTCATTGTTTGTGCACTGTATGGTAGTAGGATAAATGAGGTACTCCAGTGTTTGGGAATGTGCTTCCAGAAGATGCCTCTCAGCATCAGGGATGAGAGAGCAGTACAAAAGAAAGGTGGCCTGAGAAGACCTCCACAAAAGGGGATAGCTTCTTCACAACACCCTTGCTACTGGCAGCATTACCATAGAACTTTGGAAAAGAACAGTTTTCTGGTTATCCTCAGTCTAACAAGCAACAGAATGTAGCCACTTTACCTGTTCACATATATTTTGTTTTGTGAGAGACAACGGTATCACAGACTTGGAAAATTGGCGTTACATGAAACAGAAATAATCCTCCTCCACTTTAAACTCTGTATCTCAAGATCCCTAAATTTCATTATATTATTATACTGTCCAAAATGTATTAAAAAGCATTTCAGGCATTCCACTGAGCAAGCAGAAATTGCCATTGCTTCCCAATTCATCCAACTATGTCCCAGATATAAAATAACAAGAAGTGGAGAAAGGCAGTGGAAAAATAAAAAAGAAGGAAAAACTCTTCCATTTTGTTGGGGCTTTATTCTAGAGAAGGAAATGTTCAGAAGCCCTCAAGTTTGAGCAAGAAATGCCTACCCTCTTCATTTTATTTTTTTTTTCCAAAGCATTATGTTTTGACATTTAAAAATCCTGCATTCCATTACATCCTGTAAGGTTCTAGGAATCAGCATTGAAATCAGACAAGCTGATTTCCTCAAAATGAAATCATTTCATTTGTCCTGAAAAAGCACATCTACCAAATTCTTCCACAGAGAATTTAAGATTTCAAGTCAGAATGAACAAGCCTCTGAAACTTTCTCTTCTCTGCCTGATTTTCCAATACAAAATCTGGCCACATGCAAGGAGATGCAAGGAGATGGCCACATGCAAGAGCTCCACTGAGGGGAACTGTAGCTCTTCAATGCCTAAGAGTTTGTCCCACCAAGGGTACCAGGGCCCAGCGCACAGAGAGGGAGAGTATTCAAATGCTTCACTTTTTCCACTGTTCTGCTTTTCTTGGACTGTTACGTGGATTTGCATTAGGTTCCCAAGAATGGAGAATTTTTTATTATTGTTATAAACCCTGCTTGTGAAGTAGATTTCCTATCCTAAACCTTTCATGCCAGACATTCGGATAAGTTCAAGTACAGTATCAGTTTAATATCTGACAAGTGGTCTTGTGGGAATGATATCCTGCCACTGACAAAGGAATAGATGTTGTCATCAGATAGATCCATTCCACCCCTGCACTTCTTGCAGAGCTACCTGTTTTTAATAATGGTGATTTTTGAAGAAAATATCTGTGTTCCCTCACCATGTGATTAAAGCTCAAGAAGAGGAGCCACACACTGCAAACAGCTCTCAGAATTGTGAACTACTGTTCTGTTCAGCAAAGCTTACACCCCTCTGGAGGGTGATATTCCCAAATACTCATGAGTGAGGATCAGCAAATGCCTGTCTTTCATCTGGAAACTGATTCCTGTGTCAACAAGGCCAGGCAGGATTCATGACCATGTCTTTGCCATCTGTGGTCTCCTTCAATACAGGTTTCAGACTTCAAATGCTATCAGATGGCTTCCACTGAATGCAGGGGCTACTTCACAAAGGACAAGTAGAGAATGATCATTGAAATCTAAAGGAGTTGAACTCAGAAGTAATTCATTATTTTGTTTTTAGTCTGCTTAGTAATATTCTCATCAAGTTGTGAATGGATTTGCTGTATAACTGGGGACACAAAGGGGTGTCAGCTCATCCTGACATTAATCAAGGCTTAGTACATTGAGAACTGACCCTTGCAAAACAATAACAAGATTATTCAATTCAGTAATTTAATGGAAAGCAACAACAATCGTCATTATTTAGGGAGCATCCAGAACTGGAGAGAACAGAACTACATGGCAACTTTCAGATTGCCAAGATGGCTGCTATTGAAATTCAGAAATGTTCTGTTTCCTAAATTGTGACTCAGGAAAGATCATGCTTTAGCATCTGTCCTATTCCCAGTCGTCTCCAGACACTGGCTGGACACTCAGGCAGCATCTCTATGGAATTTATTTCCTTAAAGCCAAGTACAAATTAACAAAAGGAACTTGGGAGAAAATTACTGTTATTTTTGCACTCTTCTGCAACTTGATCCACTTCCTATCTCCAAAGCTCTTTGTAAAACAGTGGATTTTCCAATACATTAGGACGTGTCACTAGCCCAAGGATTTTTGCTGCTCCTGGCAGCCTGCTGCATTGGCAGAGCTCCCTCTGCATCCTCGACCTGCTGCTGATTGATCCCCGTAATCCAATCCATTTTCAACAAGCCACTTCAACTCCAATAAAAACAAGGGGCTTTGTTGATTGCTGGTTTCAGCTGCAGCTGTTGGAGACACAAATCTGAAGAGAAATATTTTAAGTCTATTTGTAAAAATTCTACTGGTAAAAATCAAATGATTCACTGCTTTTATTAAGTTAAACTCAAAGGGAAATGAACTACAGCTTCTTTTTACACATTGTACCTTTATTATTTTATTCCTGTGTGCTTGGTGTGGTCATGATGTTCCTCTATGCAAACAGTCACAGAAATGTGAAGACTGCATTTCCCCAGGGCTTTGGCATATGCATGTAAGCATGAAAGAGCTTACACAATATGGGTGCTGCAAATATTTCATAGACTTTAAATCTTTAATTTAGAAGAAACAGTTCTAATCTGCCCCTTCTACAAAGCACCACCCAAAAAACAAAACCCCGTGTTGCTCAAAAGTTCTCACACTACGATCACACTTTCCATGTGAGCTGGAAAAAATAAAATAAAATAAAATAAAATAAAATAAAATAAAATAAAATAAAATAAATAAAAAAATTTAAAAAGCAAGATAACAAATTCTGACATCCAGATAACAAATGGGAGACAATTCTCAATGTTTTCACATCCATTGTTCCAGTTCTGCAGTATCTTAAGTCTGACTTTGAAAAGTTGTAGCTTCCAGCCAGGGTGTCTTGCAAGGTTTTTCAGTAAAATAAGGCAGTTATACCATGTAGTTTATCAAATAGAAAGTTTATACAGCTTTTATATTTTATATTCCCATCTTCTTTGGGAAATGGTTTTGAAGAAGAGCCAACCCTTTCACTTCCAATTGTAAAGCATGTTTTCTAGATTCAGATCGACACTTTTTTTCTAAGACCTTTTCCATCTTTTTATAACTTTATTTCTGTTATTAATACTTGTGTCTCCACTGGTTTTAAAAAGATTGTAGATGAATCTAAGGCCTGTGATGGGAGCTCCCAAAGTAGTAGCCATGTTTTGAAGACAGAGTATTCTATGACCTCTTCTAGAATTAAGAGTCACAAAAGGAAAACTGATTTAGGCAGAGATTTCCTAGAAAGAGTGATACAGAGAAGTTTACAACAGACAGCAGACAACTAAGATAACATCTGGTTGAGCTATAAATTTTTCACTTATTTTTTTATTATTTTGGGTCACTGTAGTGGTGGCCTTGGGCTAATAGTTCAGCTGTTCTCCTGTTTACAGCTGTTGTCTACAACTAATTTTGCTATAAGGGCAAGTAGGCAATAGAAATAGAAAGCATAGGCCAGAGAGTTGTATTGGGAATATTATGAGAACTAGTGATTTTTTTTTCATTGAGCTTGATATGCTACATTTGGCACAGTAGGGGTTTAATGAAATTTTACTGAATCCAAGGCAAACTTTCATTGGAAATCTGCCCGGATTCCTGGGGGTCTCTGCTGAGGCTGAAGACCTTAGAGGTACAAATCCTTGGCTGTAGCCCTTCTGCTGATGGCTCTGTCCTTCAGACAACAGACCAGGAAAGCCCCAAAGAGGCTTCTTTGTAAAATGATATTGCTATCAGCAGCGTTGCTGCTAGTTGCTCAGAAATTGAAAATACAGTAATTTCCAAGAGTACTTGCTGAGTCTGGCAAACTTCTGGTATATTACAAATCAAAAGAATGGATTCTGGTCCAATTTAGACAAATGCATGGGGGGAGAGGAGGAAAAAAAATGGAAATACACACTGGAAAACTGTCCCTCAGTATCGGTGTAGAGGAAAGAAACAATAACTTGGAGGTTGAATATGGAAAATATTTATATGGGAAAAGGGAGAAAGATGGAGGGCTGATAACCCAAAGACAGATAAGACCATGCAAAGGAGAAGATTCATACCAATTTGGAGTGAAGGAAATGAAGCTGTCACTACTAGGTAAACTATAGGAGAATGGAAAGTTGTAACACTGCCTACTCAAGTCTAAAACCAAGAAAGCTCTTTAAACAACTGGTAAGCTTTGAAAAATACACCTATATCAGTAAGTTAGTTTACAGTTTTGAAACACAGCACATAGAAGCAAGTCACTTTTCATCCATTAATAATAACTAAGTAGTAGAGATCTAGGGTTGCCCAGAGAAATTTGTAACAAACAGATTTGCTCTTCAGAGCCTGCAGTTGGGAAGCAAATTCTGTTGTTTCTAAACCACAAAAGACTCCTGAGGATTCAGCCTAAGGAGCTGAGGGGTAGTTCAACTTTTGCATGTTTGGGATACACCCAAGCCAAAACTTAGTTCCCTTTGACATAAGAAATGTGTTTATTTGGTGGGGGAAGGAACTTTTCAGGTCACCTTGCCCTCGTCTACAGCACAAGATTTTCTCTCATATAGTATATCAAGAATTAATGTCTCTAACCATCTTCTGAAGCAAGATTAAAGCTAAAATTAGAGTGGGAAGGGTAGTGCATAGCTGTAATAATAGCAGTGACCTTCATTCTATTGATTATCTTCTCTTTTAAATACTTACAGATTAGAGTGCAAGCCTTCAAACAGACATGGTAACATTTTACGTGTGGTTATCTCCACACAACGTGACTTTAGTTTGGCACTTCTCCCAGTTTTTATTTCTCTAGTGATATCTTCTCCATGTTCTCAGAGCGACTTCATTCTGCTGATCTCAGCAAGCTTTAAAAGGAAATACGAGTTGAGTTTCTTGGAGGTTTGTGGTTCTTCTAAATTAGACTTTTCTCCTTGCAAAGACTTCGGTGCAGCAGGTAGCAAGGGGAGAACTGACTACTGTTGGAGAAAGCAGTAACTAGTCATCACTTAGCATGTAATTCTCTGTTCAGATGAATTTCCTCATTACCTGACACTAATTAAGACTTAACTCTTTTTCCCTCCCTTGTGTGAACAGAAATGTTTTCACGGGATTCTCATACAAGAAAAAACTGATAAGGGGCATTTAAACATTTCTTGGGTTTGTAAGTTTCACAGGGAAAAATAAACCACCAACAACAGAAAAAAAGAAACAAACAACTACAACCAAACACAACCATTGCCACACTGTACAGATACAATTCTAAGCAAGAAATACCTATTACAGAGAACAGCCACAAAAAAAGATGGTCTGATAAAGGTTTTGCTTCCCTCATTGATGAGAGCTCATATAAGGCCTCTATCAGAAAGCAGGGAACCTAGAAATCTGTCTTCATAGCAGTGGCATCGAGGATGTGAAATCAGCTGGAAAGTGTGCTCTTGGGCAGCCTCATGTCAGACCACTCAGTAGGCAAGGTCACTGCACCAGAGCACAGAATGCACCTATTCTGCACTCATATATCCTTTATTCTCAGATGGGGTCACTTCTCCTAACCTCTGTGACCCTGTAATCTTGTTTCTACCTTGTCCATGTTTCCTTAAATTCACCACTTAAAGAGCCCTTTAAAAAACAACCAGCCATTCAGCAGTAGGAGGGAGGGTAAGTCGAGCTGACACTGGAGCAGCAAATTAGGCTGAAATACCCACTTCTTTTTGTCAGATGTTAGGAGGCAGCAATGGCTCACAGAAATTGGAAGAAGGAGCACCTTTCACACCACTGATTAAGCAGAGCTGCAGACTGGGTGGCAGAGGAAACTGGAAGGGATAAATTTCAAAATAAACATACGGTGCCAGGCTCCTCCAGGTCTGCACATTGGATTGTGCCCAGTTTTGTGGAAGAATCCTCTAACCCAGAAAATCTGAATTCACTTCAAATCAGCTCGGAAAAGACATTACTACATGAAGCACTTCATTTTGTACAAGCTCTGTGGCACAGCCAACTCCTAGCTGATGTGGATACAGAGAAAGCCAACTCGGAAAAGAATCGCTCAGAAGTCTCTAATGTTTCAGATCATTGCCCTGCGCAAACTACAGGCAATAGTGAAGCTTGGCTTACAGCAGAGTTTGTGCAGAGGGTGAGAAATGGACAAAATTAGCTTAGGAGAGTTCTGCTACTTGGGTTGGAAATTCCCATTCATTGTATCAGTCAATACCGAACACAAAAAAAGCCTGTAGAGACTATCCTCATGGGTGTGATAGAAGGCAAATGTTAATAAAGGTGGGAGGTCTAGACATAGAATCAAGGCTCATACTGTTAGAACACTATCAAATCTGATTGGATTACTTTAACTCATGAGATGGAGAAAGAAGGTTTCCATCTACTTTCCAATGCAAATTACTTTAGAAAGCAATTCTATTGTTCTTCTGTTGTTAAAAAAGAAAAGAAAGAAAAGTTGTGCTCAGTATTTGCGTACTACATGCTGTATGAAGAGCTCACAACACCCATGTACAAACTATTATAAAGCCACCAAGGTTGCTACAGTTCTGAGCCCCAGGAGTGACACTGCCAAGGGAATTTATTATGTAGGGTGGCCCAGTGGTACAACTCCTTTTCCTCCCAAAACCTTTGTTATCACTTCTACAGTTAGACTTTTTTTTTTTTTTTTTTTTTTTTTGTACTTTCAGACTCATTTCTCCCTTATCCTTCTGGCTTGTTTGCCATAGGTAATCAGCAACTAGATTTCACAGTGAGGCAAAGCTGATATCAATAATTAGCTTTAGTTGGATTAATTAGAATTAATTAGTCTGATCCGGATACACAACTTACTAGAATGCCAATGCCACCCTGAATACACACATAGCGTTGCTTTGTGTGGATACGTTCTGATTTCTATGATCCTTCAGTCAAAGCATTTGGCCTCCCAAGTCTGTGGTGGGGGACTGGGGTGGATTTCATTCATCTACCACCTCAGAGGAGTGAGTGTCTTTCACAGTCTTAAATTTCAGCTGAAAAGTAAGAAGGAAAGCTGGTTAGAATAGATTGCTTAAAAAGCAGCAATCAGGGAGAAGGGATGTTGCACAAGACAAGAGAACAGGGTTACAGGATAGAACGGGTTTAGGTATTACAGCACTTGTTGAAACTGACAACATAATGCATGTCACGTAATTCAGAAACGGTGCCATTTCCGTGAAAATCAGAAGCTAATATATGCAGCTCTACACTGTGCAAAAACCAATCTTTCACTTCGCCTTGAAAAAAAAAAAAGCTAGTGCTATGATTTATGGCAGAGGAAAAGAAGCTTAGATTTTCTTTGACTTCACGCAGTACTCCTTTCACATGTCTAATGTACTGCCTGCAGCTATGGTTTTTTGCAGAAGGTGAATGTGTTTTTCAGCACTGCCTCTATTAGGAGAAACTGATTTTCTTAATTGCTATTTTTTCTTTTTGTCTTCCAATCCATTTATTGCATCATCTCTTTTCGATCTGCACAGTTTTATTCCCAGTGATTTAAGATTCTTGGGCACTTCTTGATGATAAACATCTCTTTTGAAACACTCAGGAAGAATGACTTAGCTTTGTGGTGGGAGCTATTAGTGTTCTGAGCTTCACACCAGATGCCACGTCTGGAGGTAAGAGCAAAGTCCTTAACTGAGGTCAATTCTATCTTTGATCTTTCTACTCTGCTGGCTCACAAAAGGGCAAATAATGACAACTATGATGATTTTTGTACTGTAAATAAGCCCATATTTCTGGATGTTCATAAAGCATTCACTCCCACGGCGTCTCACATCAATGACATATATCAGCAGGTCTTGCAATAAACAGCCTTACAGTAGCACTAATATAAGTAACACTTTGCAAACCCCCTTGCAAATCTGAAAGCAGACATTTAATAAGTGCTGGTCATTCCTGATCTGAAATGGGTTTGACCTGCTGACCTCAGGGTGAAAGGCTCTGTACTGCATTACTACTCCCAAGAGCTCTCACACTCTCTCCGAGGCTGGGATTTTTATTATTTTGTAGTTAACCTCAAGACAACATCACCTACAATGGATAACATCTGCAGAACACTATCTAGGCATCTGAAGACTTTTTTTCCCTTACAACTAATCATTAGCACTCAATGAATCTGCAGGTTAAAAAAAAATTGTGTGGCTAAATACTCCCTGCAGAAATACTGAAATCAGAATGTGGGGAAAAAAAAACCTTTAATAGGGTCTTCTTGCCACTGGCATATTTTTCACTCATTTATTGGGTCTTGACATTTCTTTTCATGTAATGGAAGATGTAGTGACTTGAGGGGAACTCATCAAAAAGTTGTTCCTTTTAGCAAGAGAGAACCAACCAACCAGCTGCCCTCCAAAACCATCCAACAAATTATTCTAGAGGGATAACAAGAAAGCTTTCCTTTCTGTGATGCCCATACTTCTGAAAACTGCAAAATGCAAACTTTAACAATGCTATCCATTACTTAGCTATCAATTTCTGTCATGTGCAGAGACTCTTTAAATATTCACCTGGCATTCTGCAACAAAGATGTTAGCAAGCTCATTGCGGAATTAGCCACAGCAGTAAGGAAAGAAGACTTACTGTCAGCAATGGTAGGGGGATTGTATATTTAGATTTATGTTTATCTCCACCCACACAAGACCTGATCTCTGGAAGCCATACTTCCCCCCATTAACAATGAGTCTTTCTTAATTCTGATTATTTGGGAAGTTCTACTGATGTACCTTTGTATACAAATGACAAATCATCACTTAATGAGCATGAACTGAATTCACATTGAACTGTCCATCTCACAAACATCAAGACGTCCAAGAAAGGAAACTCACTTGTCTATTCCCAGCAGTGCCTTGGGATACAGCCTGCAAAAGCAGTGGGAATTAGACATGAGGAAGCAGCAAGATATTTTCCCCATTACATATTCACCCATCAATCACAGTTCTCTTTGAAACCTGGCTGGTGGCCACTGGTCCCTGCTGGGAAAATGCTAGAAGTGCAAGAAAATGGGGCATTTTTCTTCTTTGTGCCAACTTTCAGTGTAGAGTTAACTTGGAGCCACAAGTAGAATAGCCCAGCTCCTCTCTAGCAGACCTTTGAGAGGAGATCCATTCTGGAATTACACAGCTGGATCTCAGTGTCTCATTCTGCTCGGTGGTTTGACATTTTGGACAAGTTTCACCATTGTTTCCCCAAGTTTTCATCTGTAATTTTATTAGAAGAATAAATTTAAAAGAAGTTCAGTCCACCAGAGAGTGTTCTGTTAAATCTCTTTTTCCATGTATAACAGGAGGCCAGTGAATAGGGAACTGAGGGCAGACACATTGCTGCAGACATGGTACAGAAAAACAAATTAGATGTAGAGAAAAGGCAGTTGATTGGGCCAGCTGGCATTTTCTGGCCCAGATTTCTAGACTTCATGAACCAGTCTGGTTAGTTTGGAAAAGTAGATGACTCTGGGGAGGTCAATTTTGTGTCAGAAAAGACAAAAGCAACTATCACTATCTCTTGGATCAATTAAACAGCTCTAGGGTGCATGGAACCAACAGTAATGTGGGGATATGCAGTGTGTGCCCAAGCTTCTGATTTCCTTTTTGACACTGAGGAACTAAGAGGAGACGAAGCCACAAATATATGGACAAATACAGCCCCAGGAAGTTGTAAAACCAAAGTAGTCAAGGCAGAAGAATATTCCTGGAGAAATAAAGAATGCACAACGTGAGTATGACAGCTTCTAAAACAGCCCCAAACCAACATTTTAGAGCAGCCAGATGTGAAGCATAAAGACAGACAATCTCTCTAGAAGTCTAGCTCATAGAAAGACAATCTTCCCTCTAAACTTTATGCTTTGCTTTTCCATTTTATATGTTGATTCTATGTGATAACCTCTGTCTTTGCACTTATGTAGAACCTAGATACGGTGTCTTTAGTACAGGTGAATTTCCACATCATGGAGTTATCATAAAGACATCTAGTGGTGTTAGGATAAGTGACAAATCTGGCAAGGGCAAGCATTTTGTAATAAGATTGAGGGCTGGCCTTTGAAGAACCTCTCTTATAAGACAAATACTGATCATTCATGATACAAATAATTTTTCCATGTTGACAAAAACAACAGACTCTCTGTATGTTTTCCCATATCATCACCACAAAGACATAAGGAACTCTGCAAATCAGTTCCTAGGCTTTCTGGAAAAGGAAAAAAAAATGGGGAAAAAAAAAGAGAGAGAGAGAGAGAGAAAAAAAATGAAAGAAATAAACCAGTTGGGATTCAAGTTGACTGTGCTCTCTTCAAAGTTCTGGACTAGCCCTGACCATCTCCTGGAACTGGATTTATCTCAGGGGAATGCAATTTCCCAATCTACCATGGCCATTCTGGCACCTGCTTCTCAGCAACAGTTATAAATCTTCTGCAGGTCGCAGGACTCTGTGAAAGCAAAAAAAATAAACCCAAATTTTCTTGGCCTGTTCTCACAGATCAGGAGAGGGACAGAAACACATGCCTCATCCAAAGAAAACTCTGCCTGGCTTTACACTGCTAATAGTTCAGTAGGAATGACTTTTTAACTGTGCACATCCTGTAGAGGTCTCTGGTATATAACCTGTTAGACCCTCACCTACAACACATTTCTTCAGCTTTTGAAGACTTGCTTGTCTGCAGGGTGTTCTGCCAAGCAAAAGAAATGAAGATTAGGGAGCAAAGAAACCCAGTGGCAGCTGTGCATCAGATCCCAATTAAGACATCAAACTAAACCCTTCAGTCCTAGTTCTCTAACATCCTCATATATAATATTTCTCATGAGGCTGAAATTCTTCTGCAAGGTTTATATTGGCTTTAATGTATAGCATCAGGGTTCAGTAAGCCTTCATGGCATTCGTACTCCTTTTTGAGACAGCAGGGTATGCTTTTTTATCCCTACCCCTGCAAATAAAAGATGGGACATGCCATATGTTATAACATGACTTGACTTGGACCAAGGTTGCAGGTCTGGACCGTTTAGCATGAAGTCACATTTGAATCTGCCAATGAGTCATGCTGGTTCAGAGCATCCTAATGTCCCAAATCCATGTTTCTAGCCATAACGTTATAATAGACATTTGGTCCACCATACATCCATTTGAAAGAGAATTCAACTGCCAGGATCAGCCACTCCTTGGCTTCAGGTCCCAAGAAATACTTTTCCCCAATCTCTCTAAAAGTCCCAGCTGTACATCACACATATTCTTGCAGGAAATAACAGTCTCTTGGAAAATAGCCTTAGTAGCACTGCAGGCTCTTACCATGAGGATAATGCAAAGTGCCTGGTTTACTAGCACAGTGAAGCCTCCCTGCTGGGAAGACCTAAGTCACCCAGCTCTTCTCACTAACAATGGCTGCACTTATGAGATAACGCCCCTGCAAACAGGAGCAGCAAACCCAGAATCACTTCCCACAGCTACACAACAGAGAAGAGATTTGATTTGAAAATAACATCAGTAAGAACATCCACACTGTCAAACAGGTATGCTCCTTGGTATGTCAGATGCTGTTTCTCTGCTTGTTTATGGTGCTTTCCCAGATCCCTTTGGGACTAGCTGATTTCTTCAGAGAAATCTCAATGTATTGTCTGGAAGCAGTTTGTTCCAGAAACTCCTTCTATTACGAAGGTAGAAGCATACTCTCCAGCACCCTGAACACTAACACCACAAAACACCTCCCTCATTTCACGTCCCACTATATGGGAATTTTTGAGTCATGGCCTGAACTACTGATGGAGCACCTGGGGAAAGGACCAGGTCAACCCTGGGAGCACAGGTGAAGGCAATTCAGCTGTGCAACCAGAAGGGGTGGAGCCTGGCTGTACCTCTCTTAGGCCCCATTTAAGGGCTGACCACTGCTCAGGAAAGTTCTCTTTCTGGAGATCTGTCCTTGGTGAAGCTTTCCCCAGTAAGCCTGGAATCTTCTGATACAGGTAAGCAATCTTCTTCCCTTCCTTTATAGTACCTCTCTATTGTGCTAGTCCTTTTGTCATCATGCCTGTCTTGCAATGCCTTTCCCATTGTATTGATCTGTCCAATTGCTGCATCCACCATGTGGAACATATCCCTAATGCAAAATCACAGCCACTGTTAGAGGCTATGGAACTGTAGTAAGACTTTTCCATGTAAAGCTCTGTGAAATAGGAACGCAAATATTTTTTACATTTCAAAGCCATAGGACTGTTAATATGGCTGAGAAGGGATCAGGAAAATATCATGAAATGCTGGATGAGGTTCACTCTGGAGGGGGTTAGATATATTTGAACTTTGTGGCTGTAAATCACTTTTCTCTTAGTAGAGCCAGGAATTGTTCCCTGGATTGGAGGTCTTTAGAAGCAGTGATGTACCTAACAAATAGGAGAGCTAGTAGGATGGTTATTCCACCAGTCTTGGTAACCACATCTAGATTACCAACAAACACTGTTTCTGATAGCATATAGACACAAGCTTCCTGTTGCGTGGGCATGCAATTTGATGTTTAATCTGGCAGCTGCAAGAAGACAGACAAAGCCTGAAACAGCGTAACATTAGGTAGGATCTAACAGGATTTGTCTGTTCTGTTCCATCATAATATTTGCCTGGACATAATCACATCTCTGTATTTCATTCAATTAACAGGGAAAACATGCATCAATTCAGTACTCTATATGACAGGCAATGCTGAGGATGTTTCTGAACTTAATCTAAATATTCAAGAGGCACTTAGCTTTGAAACATGCCTGAATCATTTTAAAACTCAGAAATCAGTTCAAATACTTAGAACCATAAGCTTCAGTAGCCCTCTTAGGACTAAGAAGCCAAATGGCCAAATAAAAAGTGCTGAGTTCTCCTGTCCTCGCTGAGAAGGCACTGAAGACCTTCCTTGGGGCAAGGTAGTTATCTGAAGGAATCAAAAACAATCGAAAAATGAAGATGGCAGAGCCCTACCACATTCTGCTGGATTCAAGCTTTATTTGGTGACTTGGATATAAAAAAAATCCCCTTACTAAAGAAAAGTGAGAAAAAGAGGCTCTTGCTATCTTGTGAGTTGTCTCTATATAGAACCTTAAACTAACAGCTCTGTTGGAGGTAGGAAAATGAGAAGATGAGTTACTTTTTAAAATGGAATTCAGATAATGAGGATAAAGTTTTAGAGTGGATAACTCCCCTTTTCAACACTGGATTCAGGCAAAATCAGTTGTTCTAAGTATGATCTAAGGTTTACCCGTCAAGTTACTTCCTGGAGTTAAACATATTAGAGAACTGGAACAGTTAAGGAAAGGCTCCTACATACACTTCCTTAATCTGATTTATGTTCTCTTTATCTCAGATTTCACCTCCTCAAGTCATCTTTTGACTAGCCTACTGAGATTATAGAGTATGGGAGTTGGAACATTCCTGAACTGTCACTGCAAGACACATCAGTCATTTACCTGGCAACACCTTACTAGGCAGCTTTTCAGTTTGAAAAACAAACAGTAACAGTTTAATGGCAACAGCAAGTTCATAGCAGGTTATATATCAGAAGTTTGTAACCTAGCTCAATGGAATTAGGATGTCCTATGGGCAGGCTCTGAATTCACACATTTTCCAAGAAGTCAGTTTCCCCATCAAAACATTGCAAGACTTCTAAGATTGAAGCAAGATGCAGATTTCTGAGTATTAATTAGCAAGGCACAATGATGGCTCAATCCTCTTAATAGTGCTTCTTCCTTTGTGTCATATTGTTTCATAGCATCTGCCTGCATGTTGGACATTCACAGGATGACATTTGGAAGACCTTGCTGCAGGGTTTTGTCTGATATTTAAGTTTGCAGTCTTCTAAGGCTCTACTCTAGGTGAGTCATTGAATCTGGGGGACTCTTTTGAGTGCTTTTATGATGGAGGTTTTCTTGTCTAGCTCTGCTTCCCTATGGTTCAACTGCCTATCCCCAAGGTCAGTCCTGTCCCTGGCACATCTAAACTATTTTCTTTCTTTAATCAAATAAATAAGCTTGAGATCGAAAAGAGCAAGCCAACACAAAAATGATTTGTATACTGTTCTGCACACTAGCACTTCTAATAAAACATAAGATCACAAATTACCAGAAAGGTAAGTTGCTGAATTATTTCATTATTTCCTGGAAAGTCCTTGAAATATTATTTGAAAGGGGACAGGGCTGGTAGCAGCTTAGATGTGCTCCTACCCTTTGTTATTTAATGCTCAAATTATGCTTTTATCAGCCTCTTGAGAACTAAAATTTCTGCTAGGAGATTTTATTTCAGCGGAAACTACCTTCTCCAGTTCCTGTGTCAGCCTGATCTACTTGACTATGCCTATCTTACTACTGCAGTACCACCTCCACTATCTTGAGCAGAGTCCTGTTTTTGCAGGTGAATGAGTAAAAAGACAATCAACATGAAAAAGAGAGGAGGAAGCAAGGCCATGAGAAGCTTCTGAAAACATGTGGGTCAAATCAGTGATTTTTCACTGTCTCTGTTGTACCTGCCATTCTCATACTAAGTGTCCTCTCAGTTGTCCTCCAGCTGTTCTGTGTTCTAACCCAGTGTTAGCTCACTCTCTAAGAAGGGAGGGGGGAGGGGGGGGGGGGGGGGGGAAGGGGGGGACAAAAAACAGCCATGGGGAGACTGAAAAGGAAATAGGAATCTGAGTGAGGAACCATAAGAAAAGACATTCGTTCTTGCTGACCTGGCCCTGACTCAGAAGTAGCTGAGAGACTTGCAGGGAAATGTGCTCCTTTTTGAGACTAACGAACTCTAAATTAGAATGAGTTCTGTTTGGTATAGGACCATCTTTTCACTCTCACAGGGCATCCTAGTCCTGGCTGCGTGCCATTGCCACACTTCAAATGCAATCAAGCTCATATCCAAGCATTTTTCCATCTCTTCTCATCATGGGAAATGTTCCCAGTTGTTTAGCTCAACATTTACTTGTCCTGAGAAGCAGAAACCATGAACAGTCTTCCAATAAGATGAGTTAACTGGTTCCAGGGAGATTTCAACAAAGTGCAACAGCTGTGTTTGACACTGGTAAAGCCAGGGCAGAAAGTTTTCTGCATGGAATTCTAGCACATGTTTTGGCTGAGATGGGCCTTATTCTAAAGCAGCTGTTTATGTATTTGACTGTGCAGTGAGGCACAATTCAGCTTCAACTGCCTAAATGCGTATTTACACAGTGTTCACAAATCTGTTATGCTGACAAAGATTTATCCTTTAATTATCCAACACAGTCAACCACCTTCATTGGGACTTTTCCCAAGTTTACTTAAGAGGAGGAAAAACTTATTAAGAAAATTACCACAGAGGGTTTTTTTTTTAACCAAGAATTTTTGTATCAATGCATAAACCACAAGAATGATCATCACTTTAATAGCTTCCTGCGGGTGAACTCTTTCAAGCTGAGCTGTCAGTTAGAAGTGTGGGTGGAGAGCCCATTTGGAGGAAAAGTGAGAATAATTCCTTTACCCAACACCTTGAAGGCAGCAGAAGATCAGAATTACTCTGGGACTGCTCACCTTTCATGTGTTGTGGGCAGGTCTCAGCCCTCACTATCCAGCAGTGTCAGCACGTACTGAGGAAAAGTCATACTTCAGCAGGTTGTTACCTCTGAAAATAAATACATGGTGTTTTCTGATCTGTAGGTGAATAGGGAATGTTACACCACTGAATTTGTGCTGCTGCTGCTCCCATCATGGAATCATTTGTGTGACTCCCAAGAGGAGGTGTTATCTGGGCAATTCATTTAGAGGAGAGGGTCATAAAGCAGTTGTTTTCCACATATGTTAGAGTTCATTTGTTTGCTTGTTTGTTTAAATGTAGGTTACATGCCTAACCTAAATGCATCTTCCTTCTTAAAAACAGACTTTTTTTCCTGAAAAGCTGCTATCTGCCCAATCTAACAAAGATTGGATGCATTTATAATTACTTTCTACATTGAAAATGTTAATTGCAGTCATGTAATTAGCAAAGCTATTAGTTTGGTGTTAGTGGGAAGGAATTATGTTAATAGGATATTCACCTTTCATCTTCCAATAGAACTCTCTTCTGATGAAGGCATTGTATTCTTGTTCTTTGCAAACACTGTCACCCCCAAGATATCAAAAGTGGCTTCTAATTCTATCTAGAGCTTGCTGACATTTTTCATTATAAAATGATGGCTTCTTAAATACTTGCAAAAAAAAAAAAGTTTTTATTGAAAACCAGTGGCTGCTTTTAGGGTTTGGTGATTTATTTTTGTTTCAACATCAAACACACATTTCAGCTTTGAAGATGTTTCAGCACTGGCACTGCTTCTGTTACGTCTGAGATTTTTACAGGAGATCTGGACAGAAATGAACATTTTCTCATGCGTTCACATAAAAAGTAAATGCCAAGTACATTTCCAAGCCACTAGGAGCAGAGATGCCTGATTTCTAGGTTGCCCAGTTTCAGAGAGATCAGTGGGGCTGACGTTATTGATCTGAAAATAACACCCACTTTCATTACACCTGACACATACCCAGGCTTGTCCCCTGTTTTTGTACTACTACTATGGCAACAGTGTTTTCCTGCTGTAATTTTTAATAGCATGGCACAGACCTGCTAAGTCATGTTTGGAAGACAAATTCAAGGAAAAGAAGTCAAAAAGCTATATCTAAACTCAGACAAATGAGAATGGATGGTACAAGGAGTGAACACATGAAAGGGAACATTATATTAATGTAAGATAACTTTGATTCAGTATTTTTGTGTTGGATTAGGAAATTATTTTGCATTGCCTGGAGTCCCATGATGCTGGGATCCTTTCTTGTGATGATGTTTACAGATGTCCCTCCTCTCTCTCCTCCCACTTGCACAACTGCAGTAGCCAAATGCTTCTCCAAATCATGTATCACGTATAGAACAGTCTCTCTATCCCTGCTCCTGACTTGCAGAGTAACCTTGAGCAAAAAGTCACCCACTGCTTACATCTTAGCTTTTCAAGGGCTTAATAATGCCTACAGCAAAGGTAACTTCTGGGGCAGTTGCCAGCAGTTTAAAGGCACTTTCAGATCCTTTGACGGAAGGGATAATAACTGAGCTTGCATTTGAAATAAATTCTCAAATGCCTTTTTGCTAACTCCTTTTTTTCCTGCTCTATTCTCTAGCCTCTAAATAGGGCTTTTCTTTGGTTCTGTTTAACCAAAAAGAATAAAAATCTCTTTGGTAAAAACATCTCAGTGCTACCACAGTATCTTACTTAATTAACAATGCTAATTTAAAATAATCGGAGATTTTGACCCAATGCTTAGACTAAAGCATTCCTGTGATCAAATGTAATTTTCATTATTACTGCTGTAGAAAGAAAGAGAAATAGTGCTATTCTGGCTTGGTAGATAGAAGAACAGATTGCTCCCTTTGTACTACGACAGGGGCTTTCAACTTCTTCCTGTTTGAGGACTCTGAACCATTTTTCAGGGAGGATGAAGAGCGTTTAGAAAATCCATGTGGAATTCTGTGTCACTCAGAATAATTTGATTTTACCTCATTCCTAGAAGTCTGCTTCATGGGCTGAAAACCACTGACCCACGTGGTCTTTCTCTACATCTTTCTATGCATGAGCCCCCAAAGTTCAAGCATGGTCCATGCTAAGGAGTGTGATGCTTGGATGTCAATTTCTAGTGCTGTCAGTGGACTGAGCTCAGCTTTGATAGGTGAAAACTGTGGGGAGAGGGGAGCACCAGGGCAACCCACAATGTGAAGGCTGTGAAGAGAATTCAACCTTCAGCACTGGGTATTGCTTTATTGCTTCTGTTTGGGTGGTTTTTGAGCTTCAGCTTTCAGAAAAGAGCACCACAGGGAAGGTAGCTGTCAGTAGCTGAAGATGCTGGGCTTTTTATGTTTGTTTTTCTCCCTTCAAGTTAGCAAATCTGAGCTCTTTCTGGGAAATCCTGTCATCTACAGACAGCAAGACAAAAACATCTCTCTTTCTCACTCACATCAAGGAAGCACGACAGCCATGGTCCAATGCTCTGGCACTGGAGCAGATATTGAAGCCTAATTAATTAACAACATGATTGGGACTTGCTAGAAAAATCCATTCTAATTAAAAGTGGTCAGTACAAACTTGCAAAGCAGAACTGATGATTACAATTGCAAATACATCTGGATAGGACTTAAAAAAAAAAAAAAAAAAAAAAAAAGTTACCTCCATATACCCTGAATGCAACTGTTAACATTCCTGACTCATTGTGGTCACAGCAAAGGGCTGAGATCCTGTTGTGCTATGTATTTTCCAAAGAGATGATGCAGATGTTTCCTCACGGTTTACAGGAAAGTCTTATTTGGCTGGGCAGAAGCTCCTTGATCCCAGAGAAACAATGTACCAGTCCAGGTTGTGCTCAGTCTACTAAGTTGCTTTGCCTGCCAGTAAGTTACAGTGGGGAAAATTGAGGACCAAACTCCTCCTTCCCTTGTGGCTTGTGTTGGCAATCTTTGGATGCCTCCCCTCCCGCATCATTTTGAACACAGGGACAAGCCCATGAACTACAGGACCACAATATCCACTCCTTTCCCATTCCCTATGATCTGAATTGCACACTTACATGAAGACCTCTGAGGCCAGATGAGCACAGCTATGTTAAAAGTAGCTGAGAAGCCTATACTGTGACATAAGGATGCTTGCAGCTGCTTTTGCCCATCTACCACCTGGAAACTGCTCCACAGCCTGTGGAGCACTGGGGTTAGCACTGCACCAGGACATCCCGTTGACTTTAATTCCTCTTCCTTCAGTGATTACAGATAGCACCTATGTAAACAAACTCCCTTCATTTGGTGATGTGCCACAGGAATGGTTCTCCTTTATATTTCATCTCACACTAACACGGTAGGGGGTACACCAGGAGCTTCCTTGCCCACAGAACTCAAGGTGAAACTTTAGTGATGGTCACAATTCGAGAAGGTTCAGTTTCTTCCAGGGTAGAGGCTTTCAATTTGCTTTCTCTACAAATTTATGATCAAGGCTTCAGACTGGCAGATCTGTGTTATGAAGTTTCTGATTATGAACCAGGGAACTGAACATGCTTCTAACACTTTTATCAAAACTTTGAACAGGCCTTTTATGTTGTCCAGCTTCATAGGCTCAGCCTAAGCTGTTTTGTTGGACAATCAGAAGTGCATGAAATATTGTTCAGTGCAGCACAATAGATTGGCACCAGACCAACTGAAACAAGGATTTGCAGAGATTTTGATATTCCTTTACCAATTTTCACATGTAGAAATCCTTGCATTGCAGCACAAACAGGATTTGCACATGCAAACCAGATCTACCAGTTACAGACCTATTAACTAGTGATTTGAAAGAAGGATCCCTCGACACTGTAGAAGTAAGGAACCCCTTGACAAGATAGATAAAGAATCTGGAAATTTTATCCTAGAGGATTCTGAAACTGTTAGTACAAATGTCCCACACCAATACAGAAAATGGCACTTCAACAAACTGGTCTTTTGCTTGTTTGGATTTTTTCAACAAGCAGACCACTCAGTTCTCTCTGGGTGGCATCTGGGTGTAACACTGTATGTATGCAATGTAGCTGTCTGGGTGAGGAGGTCTCTGGGATAGACCCAGGAGCAAAACTTCTGGCTAGTGGAGAGAGACAACTGAAAAAGCTGACCTCTGTCAAGAGCTCTGTAGAACATCAGTCTGGTGTTACTGGCTTCAACAAACTTTCCCACCCCTAAAAAAATGGCAACCTTAATGAAATCATCTCTATCAACAGAGTAATTCCATAAATAAAAGAAGGAGAGAAAAAAAGCAAACAAACAAAAGCACATAATATCATTACTGTTTAAACAAATTGAAATTCTGGGTGGATTTTTTCCCTTAAGCAAACTTTCCAGATAGAAAGAGAACATTTTTTTAACTGTCTCACACAACAAAAAATTCCACCTCAGTTCTGAATTTTACACTGGAATTCAAATAGGCGTTATGGATTTAAGTAATGTAATTACTATGTTTTACATTTGTAGCAGAATTGACAAAGGGTGTTGCTTAATGGTATGTAGAGAATGAATCACCAGATACCTTTAGCCTACACCCTGCAGATAGGAAGCGCTGAAATTAACTAAAAAGAAGACATAATTCGCATTACTAATTTATAAACTCCCAACAAAATGCAGTTTTTGGCTTGATATTGTCCAGTTTTCTGGAGATGCTCAGAATACATCTCTATCAGTAGTACTCTGTTTAAGCAGTGCCATATTCCACTACCAAGCCAAGTTTAAAATTGTCCTATGACAATCTGTAATTTCTTGTAGTGTACCATAACTGATTTGTCAGACAGGGAGAGAAACATGATTCTTAAGATTATAAGATTCATTAAAATGGAAACCAAAATATCATTTCAAAAAGATCATGAATGGTAAAACATGGCATTCAAAAATATTGTCCAGGTTTATTCAATTTCCTCCTCCCTCAAGAGAATTTAAAAAGGAATCTGATAAAAGCAATTTCTGTTAACCCCAAATACTACTATTGTTTTGTGCATTAAAGTTTTCCTTATAGATCAGGATGAATTATTTCAGAGTCATTATTTGATGTCTTGAGTGGCTGAAGCAAAGTAATTATTTTGATTCCTTTATTTATCATAGTAAGCATTCAAGCAGTTAGTGACTATTTTCAAGAACAGAATCAGAAGTTGTATTAGCACATTCCTTCTTTCAAGTTAAGCATGTGCTTAAGTGCTATGTTAGACTGAGACCTGACACCTGTTTAAATCAAAACATAACTCCATTGAACTCAGTAGTGCTGCATCTGTACGTAAGCAGTATATGTGAGAAGAAAATGAGACCCATATGGTTTTGAAAAAATCATAGGAAAATGTTGAACAAGTGTTGTGGATTAAAAGGAGGCCTAAACATTATTTTAGTTGACCATGCCACACTTACCTGGTATAACCTGGATGTCAATGATATATTTAAGATTACATAGCCTCATCAATTTATACCAAAGACTTCGACCCTAAAAGTAAATTTTAAATGTATTGTACACTCCAGAAATCAGATCTTGAGAATTACACTCCTTTAATCAGGGAAGAGAAGTGACATCATACACTTACTATGGCACAGCTTGAATTTCCAGTGTTGCACTGCTAGGAGCAATCCAGCTGAGTGAACAAATAAAATCTTCAGGACTGAAGAAGACATCTGAGAAAATCATGAGGATCCTGCCTATGGAGAAGATGATAGCATTGATTAAATGTTCTTTCTAGTAGAAATATAGAGAAAGAGATATGAACACATGCACACATACATAGTACAATTACACTGTGATGACGCAAGTAAAGAACAGAGTTAATGTATCTCACACTGAACTACATAGTCCACATCTAGGTTCTTGACATTGTGCAGTTAGACTAGAATACTCTGTTTCTGTGGCCCCCCCATATGTGCATGTCTTCTTTGGCATGTGATAGAATTTGGAGACAAATGCCATTTCTCATATTGCCTGTGTTGTACTGTATCTCTTCAAACCACTTGTAAAGACGTACTGAGTGGATCCATCCATCATCGCTGCAGGATGTGAAACAAAAGTTCACGTTTTTGTCTTGACAAATGTATGCTTCGAGTTTGACCTAGTCATTCAAGGACATTAGTGATACCTAAAGATGAAAAGAATTGGCCTAGATCCCCAGCTGATGCAGTTTGGTCTGTGGTCTGATCCATTACAGCCATTCTCACAAGGCTCTCTGTGGCAAAAAATCCCAGAGCTGCTGGCTGCAACCTGCTGTTTTCTAGCAATAATCTCTCAGTTGTATACATACGCAAAAGTATTCTGATCATTACTAGTTGCTTAAGTAGGACAAATGCCAGCGTTAAACAGGAATGCTGTGGTAGCAAGCATACAAAAGCAGTTGACAATGCAGTACTGACATTGGTGAAGAAACTCTGCTACCTTGGCAATGTGTTGCCTTGGGAAGGCATGCTGGCCGAGCACAAGCCGGGGAGCCCTGGGGAGATGAATGTGGTGTGTCTGGAATGAAGGCAACATCCGACTTCACACAAAAGCAAATGTCTACAACACAGTTGTCATTACTCTTTTGTATGCCTGAAAAGATAGGACAATTCATAGCTGTCATGGCAAGCGTTCTAGTCAATTCTTCACGCACTGCCTCCAAGTCTTCGCTGGCACAGAAGGGCATGATGAGATCTCCACAGATGAGATCTCGGAGTATTGCCAAATCCTCCAATGCCCTTCAGAAAGTGTGGGGCACGTGTCAGTTGCCAGCAAGTTCAAAGCCACTTCTGATGGCCTGCACTGACAGGATACAAGAAATGTTGTCAGCCCCTGCTTATGGCCAACCATCAGCCCTTGGGCACAAAACTGACAACCTTGGCTGGGACAAAAGGCATCCTGTGCTATTCCAGGCTAAGCTGTCCCAGTGCAGAGTGAACAGTGACATATGAAAGCAGACACAGAAAAGTCTGGAAAGATGCAAGAAAGTCAGATATCTGCAGTATATGCTACCTTGGGGGACTTAATTCTCACTCACAAGGCATCTCAGTACTTAAAAGATGTTGTACAGAAAGGAGATTCTTCCTTGTTGGTGTCCTGCAGCCTCTCAAGCTCTTGCAGTCCAGACTGTGAGTGCACACCACTGTGGTGGAAACTAGTTTACAGAAGCAGATGGAACAGAACCACTGACTTTTGCTGGCAACCCAGTATTCTTATCATGCAATTTAAAAGCTGGCACATAATTCTGACACTCTTATTTCAAAAAAAATGCATCCCTTGAATGCATCATACCACCCTGATGCTTTTCTGTGGAACAGCCTTTGTTGCCCATATTTTTGTAGTGCTGTGGCATACTCTCAAGCACATTGTGCTTCTGTGAGATATGCGTTTTCGAACACTGAAGACCATTTTGCTCCTTGGATGGGTTATTGCACTGCCATGACTGGTACAGTAAGAGCTGTATGGAGGGTACTTCTCCAGTGAGTACAAACTACTCTAGCTGTGGTGAAATCTTACTGTTTTAAATTGGCTCCTAACTGTGCTGTCTCCTCGACAATCAGAAATAGCATCCTGTTAGTTTCAGCAAGACCAAAAATTTGTGTGGAATTGGTCAGCTCCTACAGAGCCTTTCTGATGTGGGAATGTGAGGACAAGGGACTAGGCAGGCATATGTGGTCCTTTGCAAGTTGATTTAACACTCACTGAAGTCTCTGAATGTGTCTTGCATTGGCCAGGGATACATTCAGTCTGTGCAAGGGGAGCCGCTATTTTCCCATGGGTAGCTGGTTTTGTGGAAGTTTCTATAGCACTGCTGACCAAGGGAAACGGCCTGGATTTTCACTGCCTGAAACACTGGCCCAGTGCAGATAGGAAGAGCCCATATAGAGCTAGAGCTATCATCCAAGCATGGAAGTAAAGACTCATGCAGAAAGGAGAGCCCCAGACTCCGGTCTCACTCGCTCTGATGCAAATGCACAGTAACTCGGCTGGACTCAGCACGGGCTATTAGTCATGTAAAACAACAAAGTTAGTTCCTTTAATCTCTATTATTTTTTTCTTGCTCTTCTCTGAACTGTCTCCAATTTGTCAATATTAGGAATTCAATGTTTGGCCTTGCATGCCAGGTACAGCCACAACAGAGGAGCTATTACTTCCTTGCTCTGTAAGATGATGCCTTTTGCATATGCAGACTCAAAACTTCAGTTGTAGAGGGGTTTTGTAACCCATTGAATCATTTTATGTGCTAGAATGATCTCTACAGAAACACCCCTACGTTCCCATCACTCTTGCTGCGTAAGCTTCCTTTTCCTAGTAAATAGATTGGTTTCAGATTTATTTTCTCTACAACGTTCTGGCTTGCTTCCTCTCCCTCTTGTGTTATCTTTCTAGTCTCCCACCTTCATCTTTATCAGCTTTTGTCCAGTCTCCCAGTTAAAGAATGTCAGCAGATGTCATCATCAAGAACATCCAGTGTTCTTGAAAATTTGTTTGGTTTCACTTAAAATCAGCTCTGTAGGCTAAGAAGTTCTATATTGGTCTCTTCAATGACTCGCCAAACAAAAACATACCTACAGCTTAAACCTGTCTGTTTTTATTGCTCTCTCAGGCAGTATTTTCAGCTTAGCAACAATATTCCTCTCCAGGCCAACTCTGCATTGATTAGCTAAGTAGGTTTCACTGCAAGACACTGTGATTATTTATTTACCTAAAAACCAAGTAGTCCTGTTAAAAAAAAAAAAAGAAGTTTGCTAGGCAAGGCTGACTATTTACAAACTCACACTGCTTATTTTCATGATTAAAATAGAAGTAAAAATCCAGTGAGGTAAGATGCTCCATTTCAGGTACAGCAGCCCCAGAACAGGTTACCTGAAAACCAATTGCAACATTTACACATTTTTTCCTGAGATTAAAGACATGTTGACCTACTCTGCTGTTTCACTACATTTACATTTATTAAGCTATTCCCTAAATATCCTAGGATGCATAATTACTTCTTATCTCGTATGTTCGCATGTTCCCCTAACACAATTATTGAGGCCTGGCATTTCTGACCTAACTTTGCATATTTTTCTTGGAATAGGATTTATTTTTAAAGGGGATCACTGTTTCAGCCAACTTTTGCATCATTAACCACCTCCTCCTCTTTATTTATTTATATTCTAATAAACCACTAATTTCCCAATCAAGGAACAAGGACAACTTTGGCTAAAAGCCAAACTCAGACACAAAGACAACAGTAATAGAAAAATCTGCATGAAACCAGCTTTTAAAGAAGGTAGCAGTAAGTATCAGTTAGAAGCTATGAACTGCAGGTAACTGACAAAGGGAGCAAGAGATCAGGAAAATTATCACTGGCAGAGTGAAAGTCAAAGACAAGTGCTTAAGCAAGAATGTAATAGCAGAAATTCTAACAATTACAACTGCCTTATACTTAACTGAGAGTGTGAAATTGCTGGTAAGACATGACTGAAAAAGAAGAAATATTCAGCAAGTAGTTTAGCTCTGGGTTTGGAATATGTAGAAAGGAGGACAGCAGTGTGGAGAAGGATATTTCACCTTACACAGAGTGGTCTAAGGGGATGTGTGAGTTTCCAAACACTTAGCCATATGTCACTGGATTATTAGCATGTCCTGAAAAGCTGAGAAATTCAAGAGAACTTACACATGCTAAATACTGAGTGAGTTTCAGAAAGAATATACATCTTCACTCAGCCAATTTTCATCCTACAAACCTGAAACCAGCAAAGCAAAATAATGGAAAAGTTGATAGATGATTCTGCTGAAAGGCAAAGCAAAAATGAAAGGCAGAAAATATAACTAATGCCAGTCAGGAAAGTTTTATAGAAAATAGAGTTTGATACGCAGACCTGACATCAGCTGGACAGCTCTTTGTTAAATGTAATACATAAAATCCAGGTAATTAACTGACTATATGCAATACAACATTTCACATATAAACTGGCTTTACAATGTATCAACAAAAACACATTTTAAGTAAAACTTAGTTATTTGAGATCTGCAGAAGACTCTCGAGATGATACACTGATGAAAAGCAAAGGAACTAAATAAATGGCTTATCCTTGACCAGATCAACAGAGTAGGCAAATGGTTTTCTCTCTTTGGATAGCCTTAGTTCAGTAAAACCAGATCTCGAGAGAATCGTTAAAATAGATGCTGACGTTTGGAAATACTTTGGGAGGAAAAGCAGAAGGAATAGAGAAAATACTTCTTAACAATAGACCTAGAGCCTGAATGGTTATCAAAAAAGACAGAGACAGGTTGATTAGATGAAATAAAAATATCTGCAGCCAGTGAAAACACCACAGGTGAAAGGACTCTTTCAGCCAGCAGAGAAAAGCACAGTTACAGTCTGTGCCTGAAAGGCAGAGCCAGAAACTGAGAATAAAAGACATATTTTGAGTGGGGAGGATGATTAATTTTAGGACAAACTACAAGGGGAAGTGGTGAATTCTCATACGATTTGGGTCAGGACAAGGTGGGGTCCATCAGCCAGTGGCATACAAGAGTTTTGATTAAATCATTTGCAAACCATTTTTGGCATTAATGTCTCTGCACTGCTGAAGAAAACTTGCGTTAAGCCACACCATCTGACCCAATAACCTGTGGTAGGAAAATGTCTCTGGTCAGCTGCACATTACAGCCTCACTCTTCCTTGCTCCCACTCCCAGAATGGATTGCTCCCTTGTAAAGTGCCCATCCTGGCAACACAGGAGCTTAAGAGATGAACAGAGCTTGCTTTGAATTGGAGGGGAACTCATATACATACCTTACCAGCAGGGAAACACATACTTTACAAGGCAAACCGCACCTAAGAATTTTTTTTCCTTCCCTCTCTTTCCCAGTCAATCAGGCCCTGTAAGTTTGACTCTATATGTACTTCTCTTGCTTTCTGTCAAAGAACAAAATTTCAATTCTAGGTGAATACACAATCTCTTCCATTCAGGACCGGTGCTGGCAATGTACAGGAGGATAGGAAGCTGCTGCTGGCAACATGGAGATGGACTGTAGCCACAGAAATGCAATGAGATTGCCACATGCTGACAGAACTTAGATGCTGTCAAGAGTTTGGGGATTTGGGTATCTCTGCTCTGAGAGTCAGGGAGCACCAATCAGGTTTGTTACAACTCACTTGGGAAGAAGTAGCCACTGTGGGACCCTTGCTTTCCAGGGATGCTGGTCCCATAGACATTGCAGTCTTACCCTGATCACACTCAGCCTTTGGCAGCTTGTTCTCTCCCCTGTCATAAACATGTTTTGCAGAGCCTGATCACCCCACGGCCCATAAAGGCTGGGTACCAGTGGGATGTACAGGTCTTAGATCCCCACTGAGAGACTTTTCTGTACACAATTCCAAAGCTGAAGGATAAGATTTTAGACTTGTTTGCTATCTAGGCTTTGGCAAATCTGAGCATAGAGACCTTCAGTTTCCGAGTCTGTCAATTCAGTTTCCTGTGCCAATTTCATATTCACTGGAAGCAAGAAATGAGAAAGAAAGAGTAGGAGAGATGAACTTTATAACAAGCCACATCAGTGTAGGGAGGCAGGGAAAGTTAAGTAGAGTTTATTTTATCAGCACTACACGGGAACTCTCAGTACCAAAAATTGCTCTCATCCTAAGCAGAACTCCATGTTATTTCTGGCACATTTAGAAACAGAAGTCCCTCAACATGCCCTACCTCTCAGCCCCCTCAGCCTTCAGTGTTCCACTGAAAATGGGGCTCCTCCCAAACTTCCAGGTGGGAGCATCATGTGGGGCCGCTCATCTGTCTCTCAGATAGAGATTCTAGCTGCTAAATAAGAGAGACTGCACCTGGGCAGAGGCTGTCAGCTTTATCACTATTTGTACTCCAGTGGATTAAATTAAACCATCTTAAGCATGCAGATTTAGAAAGTTTGTTCCTTCAGGTGCGGGACACATCTTATTTAAAGGAAAGGTCCTTAGCAAGACTCTGCAGCCTCATGTCCCTGGGAATAATCCTTCACATTCATGCCATGTTAGACCTCACTAAGATTTAAGGAAAGGATTTTGTTTGATTCTTTAATTTCAGCTATTCTCTTCCACTACATATATATATATTGCTCCTGTTTTCAAGTTATTCGTTGAATTTGTCTTGGTCAGAAGGAGAATCTGCACGTTTCACACCCTCAGAAATCAGGTTTTCAGGCACGAAGCCGAACATGGGGGACAGGCTCAGGCCCATCTACTGAATACACCCATAGAGGGCATCAGACACTCACTTTTCAGTGCTCTGGCCAGGTGCTCACTCCGTCCTGCCTGGCAACGGGCAGGGGCCGGAGGATCCTAGGATGAGGTCTGGGGGCTCCAGGAGGTGCTACACTTGAATTCTAATCTGCTGGGATGATGAGTGAAATACCCATTTGCTGCCATTTCCACATTAAATCATAAAATAAAATGTTGGCTTGATCTGAAATTTCTTTCACAAGTATCTGATGAAATGCAGAAAAGAATCAGCAGATTTTTTTTTCCATTTCCATTTCAAGAGTTCAAACAAGAAACAAAGCATACTCAGTGACACGACAAGTCTCTTTACGTGGGAAAACTCAAGCATTTCATTTGGAAAACACCAAAATGATCTGCTCTAAATTCTCATTGTTTTCCCTTATATAATCAGAATGAAATAAATTTAGAGTTTGATGTCACCAAATCTACATTCTTCACCCCCAAAAAACCCAAATGGGACATTTCCTTCCCTTTCAGCCCCAGTTGTTTCAAATCAGCTGACTCTGGAGGAAGCATTTTAGTCGCCTTTGGAAAGATCACACTCTAAGAAACACATTTCACTACTGACCCACGAGCAGCAACAAACAAGAAGTAAATGAATGGGAAGAAAACAAATCCACTGCATGACTCACTATCATGCGAGAAGTGTGCTGTCTGCCATAACCACAAGCCATGGTATATCATCACAATGGTTTATTTAATCTGTGAGTGAACTCTAGATTTCATCTAACACATTTGCTCCCATATCACAGCCCATGGATCTCTGTCCTACAACTGAAGCTCATTTCCACAACCAACAAGGGAAACAGTAGTTCGGGCTGTCCCACACCACCAGCTGCCCCAATGGTACAGGGCCTCTGTACCAAGACTGAAATACTACACAAAGAGCACATAGACTTATCATTACACAAACATGGATGTAGCTAGTTAAACAGATAGGACCTAGGAGTAGCTCCCAGTAAACCCAAATACATTTGGAAAAGGGAGGGCAGGAACACCAGACTTGGAAGCCAGTTTATGATCCAAATATTGAGGCAGTTCCTCTCTCTTGGTAACTGTCCAAACTAGTATCCTCAATCCCAGACCCTCCAAGTCTCTCTGGGTTTGAAATCTGCTTGCTACTGTGAATTTCTCAGTTCAGGCTTTTCTCTTATTCTCAACAACCTTCACTCCCCCTTTCCTCACATCTTTCAAATCTCTCCTAGCTTCTTGCAGCATGGAGGATGCAAACTTCACAAGTTTTTCATCAGCTTTAGTGGAGTTGGACTGAGCCCCAGATTCCTGTAGCAACTGCATTTGGGAGCCTTTCTAGGACTGAATACTTCTCACTGCCTAGGACAGACTTTGCTCTGTATTCCTCCTTTTCCTTTTCTTGCTCCGTATTCCTCCATTTCTTTTTCTTAAGTAAGAGATTAGATTATCCTTAAATAATATATTTTCCAACTGCTTTGTGTGGCAAATCTCTACTCTTCCTGTTTTATCCACATTTTGTATCTTGTGTACATGGCCTAAGAGATTGGTTTTTCAGCCTCAGGGGGCAATTAATCCCCAGCACTGTAATCTGCACAGAAGTATTTAATCTTTCAGGAAAGATGCACCTGAAAGGAACTTTTTGAGAAGCACAGGACTGATAGAAGCCACTAAGTAAAGCCAACAGCTTAGCCAGAGGCTGGGAATGTCCTTTCTGCTCTGATCAGGTTTCCTCAGCAATTAAATGCGGAGCCATCCAACAGAACTATTTTGTCTAAGGATGATGAGCAAAAGTCCCTGGAATTCAGTTTCATGATCTTCTCAGAGGTCCTTGCCACAAAACTTAGATTCTCCCAGGATAGCGGTTGATTCTGCTCCAACTGGTAAGGGAGACTTCCAGGTCATTGGGCTGATCTTTTCTGCCCTCATCCAAAATTGAAGTTTCCAGATCATAGGATTGACAGGGCAGAGACTCTCTCCATTACACAAACTTCAATTATATTTTGGGTCAGTCTCTCCTTTGGGTCTGGAAGTGCAATGAAGGCTCTTTTTGAAAGCTCTTTAATTAGATAATCACAGAATGATGCATCCTTCATTTTTGCCACCTTATTCTGCACGAGCATATTCTGGATGACTTTTTCAGACTCTTCAACTTCAGGATGTTCAAAACCTTCCAATGGAGCCTGTCCCAAACCTTCTGCCAGGGATTTCTCTGGAACTTGGCTGTATTTCCAAAGCTCTCCATTTTTTATTTGGCTTCCTTGATTTCTTTTCCATTCAGGCTGTCTCTTCTTGTCCCCTCCAATAGAGCTCAACCTTTTTTTGTTTAGAGGGTTGGCTGAGGACAATGGGAAGCAGCATGGTAATCCTACTCTTACAGCATGTAGGGAACTGGCACTGCATTCTTGTGCATATGCTTAGATGCTCAGACAGGAAGCAAATATTAGTGTGTGGACAACTTCGTGCAGTATGCTCTCCACACACTCAGTGATGCTTTACTAGTCATGCAAAACGTAGGTTTATGGCTCATGAGACTTGTCCCCACTGAACTCCCTGCAGAGGCTCTGTGTTGGGAACCATTCCAATCAGATAATCCTCAAAAGAGATTAAACCTTCCACTTATTTCTACTTTTCTGCTTTGGCTTCAAGCTGGAGTTTTCTCCTTTTCGCTCAGCTGCAGACCCTTAAAGCATAACTGAATAGAGAAAGCAGGTGGGTTTGCTTTTCTGATTTATCCAGCCTCAGCATACCCTTTTCTTCCCACCACAGCTGCCTTCAAATGACTGCCTTCCAATTGCATTCTCCATTGCTGTCACATCTCTGGAGGAGCAGACTCTTTGGGGTGTGAGAAACAAAGCTATGTTCTCCTCCCATCTTTTCAGTATGTCTTGAGTCCTCTTCAGCTAAGTCAATGCCCTACCTACCTGAGAAGTTACACCACTGAACCAGTGCTTGGTTAAAACAGCTGCATTTACAAGGTCTAGTGCTTCTGCCAGGCACACAGGTGCAGAGACCCCTTCATTTGCAAGAGGTGAGGCTCACAGGTCACCAGCACACATCAAAAGGACCACATAAAGACCTACATTCAGGGCTATGTTTTCAAAATAAGGAGACAGACCTACAGACAAAAAAAAAAAAAAAAAAAAAAAAAATTAAGCAGATAATAAGTTTAAGGGAAACACATCTTGTGAAAATGGCTCCCTGGAAGCCTACAGGCTTTTCCTGCCATTAATGAAGTTTCTGCTCTAACCTAAGAGATGTCTTTAGTGCATATCACATACTAATGTGTTCAGGATAATGGGGCTTTAAATCAACTAGTTGCTGGACAAGCATGAGATGAGGTCAGTCTTAACAAAACTAAAATTGAATTATGTTTGAACTGGTGTCAGATGAAAAGATGTTTTCCACAAAGCTGGTTTTCTAGGAAAAACAGAAGGAAAAAGAAAAGCAACCTATGAGTCATCAGGTTGAAATAGGTTATTCAAACATAATATCCAGCAGCTACATATTCTCTCCAGTAAAATAAGTTTGAAGCTTGGAGTCTCGTGAACTGTTTGAAAGATAAGTTCAGCAGGATAGAGTTGAGAAGAGCTGCCCTGCCAGCTTAGCATTTTCTTCTGAGTCCTGCCCATCTCCAGCCCTGGATGGCTGCAGTGGCTGCTTGGACATCTTCAGGAAATGCCTGGTGCCACTTAGACTGTAGTCCACCCTCTGCATCCTTGTTCCTAGGTTTTCAATAAACTTTGCATTTTGTTCCTTTCTTCCATTTGTTATCTCTGTATTTGCTTGGTTTCAACTCATTATCTTCTTCTTTAGAGCCTCTTTCCCAGGTATTGCTCTTAGGTTTTTTTAGGGATGGGCTGATGACACTTCTAAGGAGAAGACAAATGGAGACAAAGGACATCTTGGAGAAAACAAAAAACAAAAAACTAAAACCGAGAAAATAGATAGCAAAGCTCCTTCAGGAAATCCCCATCCTCCAAGAACTTCCTGAGCCAGACTTACTGGCTTTGTATTTAATGGCTCTTGATAACTTTTTCCCCATGAACTTGTCCAGCTGTTCTTTGAACCTCTGTAGCTGTCTGACAAACACAACTTGTCCCAGCAAGGTGTTCCAGAGCTTAGCTATGAGCTGGCTATTGTCAAAACCATTACTTAATCTCATATTGCACCCACAGAATGTTTAGTATCACTAGGAGTTGAGTTTCTGGTAGACTTTCTGTTAGATCTAACGTGCTCACTATAAGCAGAGGACGGGTTCTCTGCATCTCGGCCCTGCATCCAGCCACCGAGCAGAGAGAACCACAAGGAGCTGCAGGCTGTGTTGCACAACTGGCTGGTGGGATGGAGGAGAGCACAACCCCGAGGGAAAAGAAGCGGCCAAACAGAATGAAAAGTAAAAGTCACCTGCAGGGGCTGCAATTCAGAAACCTTCAGCTGAACCTCACGAGATCTTCATCAGCATTTCCAAAGGAGAGGTTAGCAAACTGTGGATTGAAACGTGAAATCATAGGGCAAACCGACTGAACAGCAGAATGAGTAACCTCTTCCGGGATCCCCTCTGGTGGGACTGGTATGGCTTTAAGGTGCACGGCCTCTGTTATGTAAATTGTCTTGAACCTTAAGAGGCCTGCAGATTTACATGAAAAGTCATTGTTTTCTCCCCCAGCTGTTAAGCACGGTGTGGGGGAGAGATCTCCGAGTTAAAAGGAAAGCAGAAAGCAGGAAGGAGGCTGCGGGAAAGAACGTTCTTACAGCTGAGTGGTAAAGGAGGCTGAGAGTCACTGGGCAGAGAGAAAGAGATGGATCCAAATGGGCTGGGCAGTAACGTTTCACTTCTGCAGAGGAGTATTACTTCTCCCAGGAATGGTGTTTGAAAAGACCCTGCAATGCTGTAGGGGCTGTCTGAGGGTACTCATCCTGCATGGATCCTTTGTGTCTCAGTAACAATAAAAAGGGGTCACAGGGAGAGACTTTAGGTAATGTCTCTGTCAGGGAAGCAGAAAATAAATTCATTGTGGCGATAGGAGCAAGAACAGTCTAGGGAGTGGGACACACAAGCATTGTTCTGGAGTTGAAAACCATTTTCAAGCACATAATGTATAGAAGGAAATATATGAAATGACATGAGAATGCATCTATAAATGCAGTAGTGATTTGTGCTGAGTCTGGAGAAGAATCTATGCCCAGTGTACTCCTCCCACTGCGGAGTAACAAGCCAAGCCTGGGAGCATGGAACAGTGAGAGGCTGAGATGAAGACATGACATCAATAGACATGGGGAAAAACTATCATTCAGTGAGGGGAACAGGAGCAGAAAGCTGACATGGAAGTGATTTCTTTGTGAATGAAGGAGATTTGCAATTCTTCCAGGAAAGATTTTTCATCTTCCATTCCTCCAGGTCTTGTCACAACAGAAAGCTTCATTTTTCTTCATATTCTCAATGGTGCAACTCCCTCCTCACCAGCAATGTTATACTAATGGAAGAATGCATCACGAAGTCCAGGACTGGATGAACAGAACTCCCTCATCATGAGTCCCCTGGTACAGCATGAGAAAGCTCTTTCCTTTTAGCCTTGGAGAGGCTATCAAATTGCTATTAATGTTGCATCTATCAGTGCTGGGCTACAAGACGTTTGTTTGCTTCAGGTGTCATGGGAGCTGAAAAATCTTTTTGGGGAATGATACTATCACTCTAAAGCCTTATCTTAAGAAAAACATATGTGATCTTGCAAGAAGCCTCTCTTGGTTGCATTTTAACTTAACAGGAGGTTCCTTTCCCAACATATCTGTTAGCACAGGAATACACACACACACACACACACACACACACGCGCATACCTGCACCACTTTAGCAACCAAAGAATTTGGAGCCCAGGGATGGGCTGGGGGAGGGAGGCAGCAGTGGGGGAAAAAGGCTTCTCCTGCCATTCCGGATGGGAGACATCCCTGGAACAAAGGCATATTTACACAAAAGCCAACGACGTTGGTTCTGAACAGCTGCCAGCCAGCAGCCTCTGTGTGAACCAAGCTCAGCTCTGCCATCTTCCAGCCTCCACCCTGGACTCTCGCCCTGCCTGCAGTCAAATGAACAAGCTGTCTCCGGCCAGAGCCCAGAATCCTAAACCTTGCTCTAAAAGAAGCACTTACAGGGCTTGTTAGTGGGATTACACTCCAACCATAGTGCTCTGGGTCACAGCCGTGCAGATGGGAAGAGAAAGTGACTCTACACTGCTGACTGCTGGAGTGGAAATGGGTGGGTTCTGTGGTCTGAGATGGGGCAGAAGAGGTTCAGATTACTGACAGATTTTGAAAAGCTTTTTAAGTGGGATCTTCAAAGGGTGTGTTACTTGTCCTAACTCTGATGGTGTCAAAGAATGTCTCAAAGAGGGCATTGTTTGAGCACTTTCAGATGTCTCATCTTTAATGTCTGAGCTTCTGCTCCTCCTGTATAAATGTAATTGCCTACCTTGTCTGTGATTTACTCCAGAGGGAAAACTTTTACTCTATGAAAGGCTCCCACAGTCACTGAGATAAAGTATGTTGTGCATAATCACACCAGGAAGAGTTTCTCTTGAAATTGAATTTGTAAATTGCTAGCACCATTCTGTAATGAACAATTGAATTAAGTTATACCTTTATTTTCTCCATAACTCACAATTGGTATGATTTTCCACGTTTTTTTTTTTGTTTTTGTTTTTGTTTTTGTGTTGTTTTCCTGTAGCAGAGCATTTTTTTCCTAAACATTTTCATTTTGAAAATCTGCATTTTTACCCACTGTTATCTTATTTCACTCAAAATGGGAAGTAAGATCTCAATAGAAATATGATCATGGCTCACATAAAAATCTCTGAAGTCAATATACAATGAGTTATTAAAAAGTACGCATCGCTACCATTTTTCCAGCTCATTTGGGCACAGTTATCTCCCCTTGGGATAGGTTTGTACAGCACCTTGTCCAGTACAGCCTAGAGCTTGTCTAGGGTTTGTAATCACTTCTAGACAAATTACAGTTGTAATGCAAAATCTAGGAGCATGAGTTCAGCCCTGCTGCCAAGAAAAGAGCTTCATAGCACCATCTACTCCTCATCCTTTCTGAACCTGAAGGAAATCCATCCATTACACACTATTTCTCAGAGGTCAGCAGTTTTGGGTTGTTTTGAACTGAGGGCCTCTTCTCAAACAAACTTAGATCAGCACATGGATATACACCCTCCCAAACATACAAACCACATACATCACTTGCATGATAAAACCTTATCAAAACAAGCTGTCCACTGCTCTCATTTCATGTACCTTGATGAGAAGATGAAGAGAATGAACAGCACAATAGACCAATAGACGCAACTCATCTTTACCACCAGAAGTCTTTGTGATAAGAGCAGCATGAAAACATGGCTAGAAAGGAACAAGGAGCTGTTGGAAGCATTGGTATTTTCATGGTGTTTAAGAAGGGAACAGACAACATTAAATGAAAACAGGAAAAACTGGATGGAAAATTCTGGACTTAATAGGATCTGAAAGAGCCTGCAGGATCTCAGGAGAAACCCTTCTATCTTCCCGATCTCCCCCCGAGTGTCCTGCTAGAAAGGAGGGGTGCTGGTAGGGAGAACATGTCATTTACCGGCACTGCTTAAATCTCCCATCCCTCAGGCTCTCCTGAAACAGCTGTGGGTTTGCTCACAGGCCCACTGTAGGCAGGAGGAATCTTGTAATGCGCCTGGAAACACCAGTAAGGAATGAGAAAAACCCAAAGAAACCCTCCCCCTGAACTCAGCCAGTGTGCTAGGACTAGAAAAAAGGGCTGCTGTTGCCACCACAGTAAAGCACAAATCACTTTTGTTTCTGCCCAGCAGCATCTTACCTCGTCCATCAGCCCAGGCTACTCCCCCTGCCTTGACTGCAACATGCCTGGAAACTTCCAGCCAGAGTATTTTTACTTTGTGGGTCAGGTTTCTTCTTGAGGTATTTGGCTGTTACCTCAAAAAAATAAAAATAAAAATAAAAAAATAAAACAACCTACCCCATTTGTTGCATTTTATGTCCCAAAGTGGCTGGAATCAGAATAGCATCTTCCAGCATCCCAGCCTTTCTCCCAGTGCTGTCCTGCAGCACTGCTCCCTTTCCTAAAATTCTTAGGGTAAGACAGCGATGTGTGCCAGGCTGCTCTGGCCCGAAGGATTAGAAAAGGTTCTGGGTTTTTTTTTTTTCCACAGTATTAGAAAGATCTTTTTGTTGTTGTTTTGGTTTGGGGTTTTGTTCGGTTTGTTTGGTTTTGGGTTTTTTTTTTGTTGTTGTTTGTTTGTTTTTTTGTTCTTTTTTTTCTTTTTCACTGTAACAGGACATTTTGCTTCAAGCTTTCTGTATCTTTGGTGCAATCCTAAGGTTAAGAACTACATTAAAAAGAAAAAAAAATGTATTTTTCTGCCATTCACTTTTAGAAGAATTGAGAAGAGCCCAGTTTAATTTGCAGTCCTTCGAGAGGTCAAGAAAAATCTATTCCATGTATACAAGCTAATACTCCTGCTGTAAATTCAGATATGTTCATGACCACAACAAAGCCCTTCAATGGTTGAGGAAGATCATTACAGGATTTTCCTTGTTATTACAGCCCAGCAGAGAAAGCAGTTTCAGCCCAGCTAACAGAAGTTTCCATCTAGCAGACTCTGCAGATGGGTCACAGGCTTCCAAGAACCGTATCAGTTAGATATGAATTGGATTAAAGATAATCTGCAATGTGAAATCCTGTTAGAAAAGCCTTCTAGTCTCCATTGCTTCCAGAACTGAAACCCTCCTGGATTGAAGAAAGGCAGCTGATGTTTGTTTTGACAGCTGTGACGAGTGAGAGGTGTGTGTGTGCGTGCCAGGGAACAACACATATGGTGACCATGTGACACAACTCACAACCAGATGAAAGAAAATTGTCTAATATCTCCAGCAGCGTGGTTCAAATTCCACTCCAACCAAATTGGTGGGCGTGACAAATGCCAGCTAGTCCCTTTTCCCTACACTGATTTAGAAGGCAAAGTACTCCATTTGATCACCTGCATGCTGTGGTTTTCATCTACTCCTAAAATTTTCAGACACCAAATAGGAAAAAGCTGCTGGTTGTTAAATCATCTCATTGCTTCTCCAGTTTAAGCTTCTCACCCTTGCTTCTCCCTTATAAAAAGTGCTTTTTCCTTCTGAAGCTAACGCTACTGTGGCAGCTCTGGGAAAAGAAGCTTTGTGTCACTGTAGAAGAGCAGAGTGCTGTAGCAGCAGAAAACCCATCCCCAGGCAGCAGGGAAGAGGACAAAAGCCCACACTCGAGCAGAGGGGATCTGACAGGTTTGGGAAGTAACTGGACAAATTCATCTGCAGCCCTCAACCAAAATGTGACTTCTGCTCAAAGGGTTTGCAAGGGAAAGAACTGTTCATGCTAGCAGTTTCTTCTGCACTGCCATTAATTTTGAATAACACTGAGATCAGGCATCTCTCTTCTCTTTCACCGCTGCCATCAGAGATTGGGCTTCATTAGCATCTGATGCAGAACATCAGGTTAGCTGGATCCTCTTTTAGTTAATACCTATCACAGTCTTATTTTAACAGGGGTACTGATGGCTGCTTCTTGCCCATACAGAACTCCAGATTTTACTGTGCTTGAAAGAAAATGGTCCCTGGAATCTGTGGATGACACCAGTGCTGAAATGCATTAATATAAATAGCACACACTTGTTATTTTTGTCTCAGGACAATTTTAATACAGAGGAATGATTGGTTTGCTTATTCCTTTTCCTCGTCTGCCTACAACAAGTGACAAAAGCTCTGTACTGTTCCATGCTGGTTGAGAATGAGAGGGTAATCCTAGGGGCTGTTCCAATGAAGTGGGAATTTGGTGGCAGGGTTCTAAACAGATTTCTGTAATTGGCCTTCTCTGTGGCTTTGGACAGATCCACTTCCCTTTCACACTCATGTCTGTCTGGTTTACTCAGGCATCACCGAGCTTCCTGAAAAGAAGTGGCTGATCAGGGTCTGTGTTCAGTCTGTACATAAAAAGATTTGATGCTGACCAACACCTCCTGGTCCTGCAGTAATGTAACTGGCATTTTTCACTCCACTAAGTTATAAAATCGGTAAGATTCAACCTGTAGCTTCACCCACATTTCCAAAGCTGAGTTAGGAAGCTCCTTCTTCAATGCTTTTCCATGTTGTTCCATCTGGACTTGCTGGCAGTTCCAGGGAGTTGTAAGGACTGCTTTGCTTCCCAGTCCATCAGTGTAAAACAGTTTAACTATCAGACACTTCTCTGTACAAATAGTCCAGGAAAAGTTCTCACTGAAAACCTGGAGCAGCTTATGGAGTCACTGCAGAGCAACGTTCCCAGGGGCTGGTCAGGTTGTGTGCGTCCCAAACCATTCAAGGCAGAAGTCTCAGCAGAAGGAGAAGTGTATTTAAATGACAGAATCAGAAGATTTTAGTCTGAACATGCTAAAAAAAAAGGAAAAAAGCCCTATGGTTTCCAAAACTTTAACATGTGGGGACATCAAAAGAAAAATGGTTTTGTGAAATATCCAGCAGCTAATGCTCTTCCCTTGTCCTTAATGGAACCTGTTCACACAGAAATCACATGAGATTTCATTTGAGTTCTGACGCTGAATTATTAAATGAGCAGAAAACCACAGATAATACATATTTAGGTAAATGAAAAAGTACTTTTGGTGGTCTTAAGTCTTTTCCCCAACCATTTTAAATAGATAGTACCAGAAATTTATTCATTCAGAACTGTGCACACAAGCACACTAAATCTATTAGGAGAATAATCACACCTTTAACTCAATCAGCTCAGTGTTGATTGCAGACCAATGACTGCTAAGTGGCTGCAAATAGCCTATAGTTTTGTGAAAAATACCTTGTCCTGTTCTGTAGTGAGCTTTGCTAGAAAACAAAAGTAGCCTGAATAGTAACTCAAAGAAAGATACTGCAATGCCCACTGCTTTTCTGGTTGTACTAAAAGTCCCTTCCACAACTGGCTGCTGAACATCACTTTAACAAGGTATTCTTGAGAAATAAAGACTGGAATGGGAGGTAGATGGGAGGAGAGGGAGGGAATTACTTATGACTCAACTATTTCCTTGCTGCAATTTATTAGATTTTAAATGTGTTCATGTTGTACCCATCAGTCTCTCTGCTGCTATGGAGTCAGTGCCAGAATGATGACAAATGAGATTTTTCTGTTCGCTACAAGTTTTATCTGAATTATCTACCATGCTAGAGGTCATGGGTATAACACTTCATTTTTCTCTGTACCACAGATATACTGAAAGTGGATGCCAGATCATGAACTATTTCACAGGCTTGCTGTCATGAACTCGTGAAAAAAAAAGAAAGAAAAAAAAAAAGTAATGCACAATTAGCCTTATCTTCTAGAGTTCCCAAGGATGAAGTCCAGTCGATGCTGATTTATCTGATCTTTCTTGTAAACCAGAATGAAAATAGTGTTGGGGCACAGTATTCATCCTACATGATTGTCACAGAACAAAAGCAGTTGGACAAGAACAGATAACAAGAACGTGTGGAATGAGACCCTTATGTCTCAAAACAGCTGTCCTTTGAAGCAAATTGTCTTCATCCAAATAATGACTTGGTAAATACAAATCACATTGTGATAGACAGTAGACCCTTACAGGAGAGGAATCTCTAGCACCCAATTAGAGGCAAAGCTCTAGGGAGAACTTTTCTTTGTGCAGGTCTTCTTGACCCTAAGTTAGCTCTGGAATGACCATGCTGGGACAAAGCCCAGCTCATGTCTTCCCCTCACAGATGGTAGTGGTACAGGTTTGTCAAAGTTTGGGGTTACAAGAGAACTCCAAAAGCATTGAGAAAACATGTTGAGAACATGTGAAATGTGGGATTATCCCAGATGGTGCACTTTAACTTCAGTTGGCAAAACCATGACCTGAGTCACCTTGTGAGATAGATTGCAGCGCAACTGGATGTATATTATCCATATTATTGGCCTAATATTTCAAGCTGATCTTCTGCTTACAGTTCACGTCAACACATAGACTGGCTTATTCAACCTCTTGAAAACATCTTGCAGAGATAAAACACATGTGTATATACTATAATCTTTGGTTAGTCAGTATCTTCTTTTGTGAAACAGTGACATTTATGGAGGGGACTGATCATTTTCAGATGTTTTGTTTAATTCAACTGAGCAGTTAGACAGATACTAACAACACAAGAACATTCCTGAGCTTTTTAGTGTCAGAATCTCTTCATCATCCTGGACCAGTCACTGATGTGCGGTCCTGTGAACAACATTTCCACTTCGAATTTCATTGTCATAAATTGAAACTTGGATGTGAATGCAGTTTTAAAACCTTCTGTCCCTCTGAGGAGCTCGTGGGACTTGTAATTAAGTGGGATGTCACTTTTTTGACCTAAGCATTACTCTCCCCAGACTTTTTTTTAAATAGATGGAAACTTGAAGTAGAGACAGGGTCCTGTGGAAGATGCAAAGCAATGAATTAGAGCAGAAACACTGGAGACGCAGTCATTTGAACATGCACCAGTTACATGCACAGCCTGGTGAATAAGAGCTTCCAGCCCACTGTAATACAACACCTGAAAAACCACTTGATATCCCAGAAGCTGGCCCCACTATGTAACAGGAGATTGCTTGTAAATTTAGAAAAGAAATAGCCAAGCTACTGAACTACCGTGGGAAACTTGCCAGGGTATCACCTTAAGAAAGGCAGCCCTGGCTACTGGGACTGTGGTTGCCTCTCATTAAATGCACGAACAGCTTCTGGAATAAAACATTACTGTGTAGGATTACTCTGGCAGATGGGAACTAAGAAGTCGGAGGGGATAAGCCCTGCTCTCAGCTAGAAGGAACCTGAACGCCATTTTCTGGCCCTGCTCTCCCTGCTGCTGTTTGGAAAGGATGTCCCAGGCTTTCCCTTATGGGACACAATGTAGGAAAACACATATTTTGTCCACAGCTCTTTCTTGTGCAGTTTAAGCATGATTTCAAATGAACCACAAGGAAGACATTAGCAAATATGTTACTGGAGAAAGAGAACATATGAGAATATTTTGCTTATCAAATGTGATGGCAAGCATGCACACTGGTTTAAATATTATGGATCTGCTGATTTCATAGAATCATAGAAACATAGAATCTTTTGAGTTGGAAGGGAACTTTTAAGGTCATTTGTCCAATACCTCTGCAATGAATAGGGACACCTACAGCTAGATTAAGTCAGTCAGAGCCTGTTCCAGCCTGACCTTGAACTTCTCCAGGGACAGGGCATCCACCATCTCTTCCAGTGCCTCACCACTCATCTGTAGAAAACTTGTGTCCAATCTAAATCTTCCTTCTTTCGGTTTGAAACCATTTCCTCTTGTCCTATCACAGCAGGTCCTGATAAATAGTCTGTTCCCTTTCTAATTACAGCTCCCCTTTAGATACTGAATGACCACTCTCAGGTCTCCCCAGAGCCTTCTCCAGGCTGAAAAGCCCCAGCTCTCAGTCTGTCCTCGCAGGGACAGTGTTCCATCCCTTGGATTATTTTTGTGGTCCTTCTCTGGATGCACTCCAACAGGTCCACGTCTATCCTGCACTGAGGATTCAACATCTGCACGCAGTACTCCAGGTACTCCAGGTACTCACCAGTGCAGGGCAGAGGGGCAGGATCAGCTCCCTCAGTCTGCCAGCCACAATGTCCATGCATGTGGACATTGAGCTATTGACCACTACTCTCTGCAATTTCAAAAGACTGATATAAATGAAAAAAATCAGGTGACATCCAAACACCTCAGTCCTGTTAGTGACAATCCAGACTTTCACATAGAATAGGAAAATAAGGATAGAAGGCTTTCATTGCTGAGCACATCACCAAGATCAACTACTCTTCCCAATTGTACCTAATTACAGTAGAGCAACAACTTTGATTTCAGGGCCAGGAAGCTACATCTACTGCAGGATCAGGATGTGGCTGGCTGAGATTAGAGTGTGCAAATCTTCGTATGTAAACTTTGTTTTGATGAATGTCCTATTTTTTTTTAAAGGACTAAAGCAGACATTGCCATTGCTTAGCAGTCAGATTGTGAAAATATCCCTTTTGCTCTCTTCACCTAAAAAGCTGAGTCAGATTGATAGTGGTGCTTAAATACTTAGAGATGATGAAGAACAGCAAGAGTCGTATCTGCCTCTTGCAGCTGTAGACAGCTACAGAATAAAATACCAAAAATGGAAGATACTTAACTGTACTTTTTTTCAGCTAGATGAAATGCACAGTTATATCTGTGACTTCCCTGAGCTATTTTGGATGTCTTTTTTTTTTTTTTTTTTTTTTTAAGGATGGAATAAACTGCACTTGAAAGGTCCATTTCTCTCAGTCCAGTGATGTTTTTCAGAAGCACTTACACCTTTATCTGCTATTGTAATTGAATTCTTGATCTGTATGACATGTTTTATCTTTGCTCTTCACATGAGGACTAAGGTCTTTTACCAATATCATTTCTTTATGGTGCTTCAAGGCTTGGCTAATATTTGTTACAGATCAATACATGCAGGTTTGGGAGGATCGATGATGCAGATTCCGTGAGGGTCCTGACTATTTTGAAAGAAACACACACGAACTTCTAAGCCTTATGGCCTTCACATATACTGATGGAAATACAATTTCTTCAGTTAGCTATCAATGACTCAGTTTGGCTTCTTCATTTTCTGGAGCTGTACAGGAAAATAGAGAAAAGGAGGAATAATCCATTGAACTAATTTAATTGCAAAGACAAAATAAGACAGGGCTGGAAAGCTGACAAATGGATGGAAAAGTCAGTTCTCAGCAGTTTTCAGACACTTTCCTCTCTCTCCTGAAGGTTACTTCTTTCTGTACAACCTTTGATCTAAAGTTCTGTTCAGCATTAGAAAGGGAGAAAGAATATTTGCTGTCTGTCTTACTGTCTCCTTGTAGAAAGAGAGTTTAATGAAATGATGCAATTATACTGACAGAGTCAGAAGTGCACCATATTCATTCTTCAAATCTAGACGCTGATCTTGAAGACTGTCTGGAAAGGCATTCATCAGCATGGCTGAAAATATTTGCATCTGCACAGTGTAGCAAAACCTGAATGAAGGCTTGTGTGTATACAGTATAGAAAAGATGGTCAAGCTCTAATTGTGGGATGGAAAGATATTTTCATGAATTAAAACAAAAATGTTTCATATTTAATATAAAAGAGGTGAATGCTGCAGAGCAGCTAATGATTTTGAGGCTAATACAAAAGGTAGTAACCCACCCCAGAAGGTATTCTCCAACTCCAGCAGGTGAGTTTGTGGCATAATAATTATTCCCCCTGTCTCTTGCTCTCTTCTTTATCACACTGTCACTTTAGGGAAAGATAGAGGGTGGGGAAAAGAAAAAAAAAAAAAAAAAAAGGGCTATTTTACAACTGGAAGTCTCTGACAGCAATGGTAAATGGCTACTTTTCTTGTTTTAGGATTCTAATCCCATAGATTATTTCCAATTTTGGTTGAACCTGGAAGTATTATGATGTGTTCACAGACTTTAAATTTTCTGAGTGCTGTCATTGTGCTAGGGAGAACACTCCCATCAAACTGTAGGTCACAGAATCGTAGAACCACAGAATAGCCTGAGTTGGAAAGGACCCATGAGGAATATGGTAACATCATAGAATTATAGAACGGATTGGGTTGGAAGGGACCTCAAAGATTATCTAGGGGACCTTTATGATCATCTAGATTATGTGACTTGTTTTCCTTCAAAGCTGTAATACCTGTAAAATCTTTGATAATAGACTGACAGACTGAAGCAGGTGCCTCATGATGAGAAAACGAAGAAAAATTATGTAATCAGCTGTCTGCTTTCTCTCTTGAGCAGAGACACACTACCTTTATCACATGGCACCTAAAGAGTTAGCTTTTCTCCAGAACACTGGATTTTGAGGCTTCCAGTAATGCAAACACAAATTGCAGTGTGGCTGAACTCTCTGTTGTGGGTCATCACAGAGTTCCCCCTGCTTCAGTTTCCCATGAAATACACTTATTTCATGGGAAGTCAATGGGAGGCATTTCTTAGCTTGCCTCTCCAAGTAACTTTTTCATGTGTAGCTTGGATGAGCTGATTTAATTATTCTGGAAAGCTTTCCAGAGCTGGATCTTTTCAGAACATCCAACAATAGGAGAAGAACCTTTCTTCACCAGGTCACTTTGTTATGAACCAGACAAGCTGCCTCTCCGTTCAGCAGCACAGGCAGAAGAGCAATATATGGCAAGTGGGAGGAGTTTGGACAGCAGGATTTTCTAGTCACATTCTTGAAAATTGGTTTGGAGGTATCTCATGAGGTTCAATAGTTGTGCAGTACTTGGATTCCAACCAAATGATAAGATCCCGGCTTCTGGTTTGGAGTCCATGGAATGCAGTAGATGAATCTGCTGAACACAGAAATGTCCATCAAATCTAAGACACAGAAACAGTCCCAAGAGCTTCTCCAGCCCTTTGCATTTTGAGAGATTAGTCAGGACTTCTCTGCTTTCCAGGAGGTCCTGGTCCTTTGTGCACTTCAGTTTCCTTTCCTTGTTCACATTTGTGCTAAATGACTAGCAAGGAGATTGGTCTTCAGCTGATGAGAAGACTATGACTAGAACCTGGCTCTGAGGTCTGACTGCCAAATGAGCGTGTCAAAGTCTGTAAATTCTATCCATGCTAGCATTTGGGGGGGGGGGGGGGGGGGGGGGGGGGGGGGGGGGGGGGGGGGGGGGGGGGGGAGGGGCGGTGGGCAACACTATTTTACATGCCAGCACTGGGAACACAGAGGAGAGATTCAGCCCAAATAGCTCCAGAGGCAGTAGACAACCCCACAGGCACATAAACAATTGGCACTGCTTCATGGAAACCAAGAGAAAGGCTTGGCTCACCTACATTTGTTGTTTTGGGATGGGAAGGAACCCATATCTTCTTGGAAACAGATAAAAAAGTCTCTCCCCTCCAGGAAAACCACAAAGTTGGTTTATCAATGTATGATAAGAGGATTCGCAACACTTTCCCTTCCTTCTCAAAAAAAAAACAACACATAGAAACTCAAATACATCTCCATGTTGCTGCAAATCTCCTGATGACTCAAACTAACAACTCAAATTCATTGCAAGAGTAGACCTATTTTCCTCAGAGAGCACACTAACAAGCATGGCACCTTTTTCATTCATTAAGCAGGTATCTTTGGGGTACATCACTTTTCTCAAAGCTCACATCCAAGCAGCTCTGGTCTTCCTTGCAATAATGACCTCTCTCTCCCAGCATCTCTGGTTTCTTCAGTACATACTGCACCCACCAGCATAGATAAACCCTAAGAAGTGATGAAAGGAGACATAATGGCATGAGCTATGTGGTAGCTGCTAGCAAGCCCTAGTGGCAGCCAAAGTAGCAGTTTCATCTTCATTATTCACTTAGTCTACCCTGGAAAACACTTCTGGTGTAGTTACAATTAGTATTATCACAGTGGCAAACTCTCTTCAACATGAGCGTAACTATTAACTTCTACCCTGAAACAAATAACTCCCCATCCAGACCTGGTAAAAGCTTTCTGATAGTCCTGTCTCAGGACAAGGACGGTATCCAATGACTCAAGCTGCTTCTGTGATGGAAGCAGTCCAAATGCAGCTTTCCATGTGAGAGCTCCTGGGTAATCCAAATTCTGAGCTGTGGCAGGAAATGAGCCAGCAGGGACAGCTGAGTCTGGAAAAGACAGGCTACTTCAAGATGCTTCCCAGTGGGATTCTGCAGGGAGCCACTGTTTCTTGCTGAGAAGCAATCCTATTTTCTGAGAGATCTACTTTGAGTCTTGTTGCTCTTGGCTTCATGAAGATTTTGCTGTATGGCAGACAGGGTTAGGAAAGAAGCCAGCCACTCCCTCAAAGAAGGCTTTTGCTAGTCTAGAAGTATCTTTAAAAGTGAAATCACATTTTTAACTTATGCTGGCAAGTGATTAGGGTAGGCCCAGCATGAGGCTGCCAATGCCGATATGTCACAGTAAGTATAAAAATTGTGGGTAGATTTTATTTCTTTAACAATGCATTGCAACTCATGGGTCATGTGTCTGTCAGACTTCAGCATTTCAATCTACTGGCTGACATTCAGTACTGCTCCTCTGAGCTCACTAACACTCTGCCTGTCCTGCTGAACTTTCTGTGGCCACTCCATCCATTACAGCTACCCAAAGGGACGGGAAATCAATGCTGGTATCAAGTAAATGCAAATTCTGAGTCAGCCACATGGAGCAAAGGACTCACAGCTTCCAAATATGGTATGAGACACAACGTGGAAGCTAAGAATTGTGGTTAACACAGCTCTGAAAATTTCTGGGCATTCTACCCAACACAGCAGGAGCGTCTTCAGATGAATGCTCTGGGCTCCTGACACTGTGCGTATAAATTTTCAAGTGGGTTTTACTGTCTCCTTTCTCCAGAGGAAACAAGGGCCATGATAGACACAGGCACACACACTCACACAAAATCAGTTACAGAAACACACACAGACAGAAGTCCCTAAGATCAGCTTGTTGATGTAAACCATAATAGAAAACACACTTTGGCTTGCAGAAGATTCTCTGGAGACTTGCAAGAAAAAAAAGTATGCACACTTTCTCTCTACTATTTTTAAACCTCAGTTTGAAATGGATCCTCAAGCTCACCTAAGCTCACAGGCACCAGCTTTGACAGATGAGATGTTTAACTGATTGGGAAGAACAAAGCAGAGTGGAATAAAATAAAATGAAGAAAAATATTAATAAAATAATAAATAAAATTAAATACCAATAAAATATTGGTATTCCATTGTCTTGCCTTCTGAATTGCTCAGTGTCTGTGGTAGAACACTGTGCTTGTGGACAAGCCATCTAGTGGGAGTCCTTAGATTTAGGAGGATCTGTCAGGTTTCTGATTTCTCCACGCTTCCTCTTGGGATGAGGAAAGAATGAAAGATGAAGAAGATGTCAATGACCCATGGTGCCCAAAATGTAGCATTCCACTTATAATATGCATGGAAAAGTCTAGCTGCAGAGGGCAGAGATAAGATTTGAAAGCAACACTTGGCATCTCTGTTATACTGCTAACCCCCCTTCCCTTCTCCCTTGGGATCCTTATTTTGTTATTCCTGGGATCTTGTCAATATAAAATAAACAAAATTAAATAACAGTGATAATCCCCATTCTTACCAATTTAGGTATTCCAGACTGCCTACCTTTCTCACCTGCCTTTCTCAAAACAAATCCAGAAGGTTTAAAACATACTCTTGGTGTTGTAAAACCCGAATTTTGGGGACAGTACTAGCAAATTTATTTTGGACTAGTTCAGGGATCATATGGATAATTGGCCTTTGCCATTCTGCGTCAATTCAAATCAGTTCAAATGCCTGTGGAAAAACTGGGAGAAAAAGATGTTCCAAGAGTCACTGATCTCACACAATGATTACAGCCACCACCACCATCACAGTGGGAATTAGTGATGAAATATGGACTCAAAACTGAATCTTCCTAAATATCATTAAGAATCCTTCCTTGTGACCAGCCTGATATTCTTTGCAACTACTATAAGAGTTTTAAAAAATGCATGAAAATTCCAACCTTTTCTAAAACTACAGAAGGCAATTTTTTGGTTTTCAGATTCAGATCAAAAAGATTACTCTGTGATTTAAACACATTGCAGTTTTGCAGCCAGCAGTCAAGGCATTAAAAAAAGAACATTTCTGTCCTGAATGTCTGTGAATTTACCATCCGCAGAGAGTAAAAGTCTCAGCTGCTTTTCACAGTTCACATACCAATGGCCTGGTTCTGCCTTGAGCTAAATTCCATTGGATTTCTACCACTATCCAACGAGGACAATACTGTTCCCTAAATATCTATCCAATGTGTGAAAAAGACAGTCAAAAATGTACTCAATAGAAGTCTCCCCTCTCCCTACAGTGCTAAATATTTAACTATTACCACATAGTGAAGACTTGCTAAATCTATGAAGTTTGGATTTAGTAAAGCTTCTCTTCACTATAAAAATATTAGATTTTTTCCCTTCCCAAGCTTCATAAAATTTGTATAAGATCTTTAGTCTGGAGTTTCAAAATCATAATCTTTAACATTTTTAATTTTCTTCCAGCAGGTGGAGGTAGATGTGTGCTGGATTTCCTTTGGGAAAACAAGTGAGACAGATAGTTCATAAAGCAAGTCTACATGCACCTGAACAACTGCTTGCAATATTTGATATATGATCTAGTGTTTCCTTTTATTTACCACTCACTTTTGACTCATTCTCAACACAGCAGAGGGAATGAAGAGAAAGACTTCTGCATTTGGAATGTGAAAGTATCTTTTTTTCCTTTGAAACCTTGGGAAATTCTGCATGGATACAATTAAAAACTCATCATCAAGTTGAAAAAGTTCATATTATTCTTAATTTGTTCCTCTAATTTTCAGCTTTTTCCACACAATCTCAATTTGGAGATCCAAAGCCAGCATTATTCTGGACAATGTTTTTCTCTAGAAGTCTTGTCTCACAAACAGGCCAAATGTGTGAGGCAACAAGAGTTTGATCACATCTGGAAATCCCATAAGAACCTCCTTCTTTGTAGGCTACCTCTCTTTGCCTTACCATTTTCTATAAATACTTGTCAGAAGGATAAGTTTCAGGAGATATTTTCCATGTGGTTTCCCTCAGACAGCCTGTTCTCAGGTCATCTCCATGAAATTATTGGTGTCCGGACAAATACGAGAGAGGGGTCACAAACCTTGTAGTTCTCAGGGGAGCTTTCTCTCAACAGGCTTCATTGAGTATGTATAGGAGAGCCACTCTCCACTAATAACTCAGATGCTCAACTCCAAACACTTCTATCCCATGTTGATCAGATAATGATCTTTAAAAAATCATATCTGCCATTGCAATGGAGAATAGAGGAAGGAATAGAGGAAGCTGAAGACTCAAATTCCTGAAGGATTTGTATTCCAACCTAATGGAATTCCTGGCTTGTCAAAGGGATTAACGTGAGCCTAACAAGACTCATCCGCATCTTCTAATTTGAGTCCATTTGGGGCAATGAGGGTTTTTCTCGTTGGGTTTCATTTGCAGCCCCCTTTTGATAAGGACTCTCCCTGGAAAGCCTCAGTTGTCAGGGTTAATGGCTTAAGCAGTGTTGATAGATTCTGTTTATGTTGGGTGAGGGGGTTCAGGTGGCCCAGTCTAATGTAAGCTTTCCATCAACTGTAAACAGCAGCTTTTTATGTCAAAGTTGTGTTTCTGCCTTTTGACAAAGCATTAATAGATCTACTGAAAGGAAGAATTCAGAGCGATGACAGTGGGAAGAGCAAAGAGGTTTAATAGGTCATTTCCACCACAAATTCTGATAATTTGACAAAGTGGTACATCTTCTCTACCAAGGCCCCACAAAGAGTTGATTCCTACTATATTCTGGCTCCTGTTCTCAACTCTACAGCAGGAGCCATAGGGAAATTGAGACTGATATCCTCCTTTGTGTTGTAGCAGAGATCTTGGAAGGCAAATGGGGAGCTGTGTAGTGTGTGACACTCTTCTCATCTTGGATACAGCTGCCAGAATTAGAGAAAAATCAGAGATGGAGGGATTTAACTTAGATCACACAACACAGCCTCACTCATTGCTTGTGACTCCTCTGGAGTATAAAGCTTTCCAGCGGGGTCTCACCTACCTCTGCTCTAGCAACAAAGAACCAAGCTGATACCACCTCTTGTATGTCTTTCTTTCTCAGGGATCTTTTCCATCACTTGCAGACCTTCAGGATAAGATGAAGCTTATCTTTATAAGTATTTATTAATGTCGTCAACTGATGAACTGGCAGGAGAACAATCTGTCAGAGCAGTGAGTATGCTGAGAAATGACCAGAGGGAGGGCTGGCAACAGCCTGCAATCAGGTTTGCACCATCTGATTTTGCTTCTCTTAGGCTGATGGATTCTTGGCTCAAACCCAGTAACTTGCAAAGGGTAAAGGCTGGCAGCTAATATTTTGGCATAGGAATTAGCAGAGCTATCCCAGGATGGCATTGCAGGATGTCAGAGAACCATCAGCGTAGAGGAGTGCAAGGTGGTAAAGATGCGGCTTACAGGGTTAAGCCATGTTAGAATGAACTCGCGTCACAAGTCCAAAACAGCTGAAAAGTCTGTTATCTCCATTTGTTAGTTTAATCCATTAATACACCTTGCTGTCCAATTAGATTAATGAAACTAGAATTTTATTTCCATCTTGACCTGTGTTATCATACCTATAAAATGGAAATAAAGATAGTTATGTGCCTGGAAGGGGCATGGAAGTTCCTGGGTGAGGAGTGCCTTACAGTTTATTTTCTGAGGGTTGAATAGCTCATTAGTGACCTGAAAAGCATAGGAGGGCTGGGGGTGGCTAATCCACTGTCGGAAGACAAGGTGATGTTCACACTATGATGTTGCCTAACAAAAATTTTAATGGTTCAAAAGAGAATTTATTGCTTTGCTCAAGAGCTCCTGAACTCACAGATTTGTTTTTTTAGAACACATAATGTCTACAGCTAAACTGCTTTATATATTAAGAAATGGATCTGTTTGCATGCAGGATCTGTGATAACTGTTTAATGGAAACCAGTGAAATGTTTTGCTGGCATTTCTGTAGACTTTTCTTAAATTGCTAGAGGTGTTCAGAAGAGTTTCCATGACAAGCGCTGACACTCTTCTTCTCTTTTCTTGGGCCAGATTCTGATCCCCTGACTCATTCTCCAGAGTATTTTGATTTCAATAGTAGTCTTGACTGATGAGACTGCTTATGGAGAAAGGCCAAGGCTGAGCCACTCTTGACACCAGAGGCTTTGGGAAGTCAGCAGGATTGAAAGACTAACTACTCTCTAGGGAAAGACTCTTCTGAAAGAACTCTACTTTCCTACTTTACACAGTTCCTGAGATGCATATGTCTACCTCAGCATTAAGTTCAAATTTACTCTATGTGCTGAAGAAAGCTAGGTAGAGAGGCAAAAGTGGTTAAGACACTCTTTGGTATTTGGAAGACCTTTGTTTAATTCTCTGCTCCAAGACAGGCTCCCCATATGACCCCAAGGCAGGCCTTAACCCTGCAGTGTTTCATTTGTAAAACAGTCAGGGTATCACAGAGCTCCTACACAGGAATGCAGCGAGGAGAAAGTGCTGGAGTCCAGGATGTCTTTAATGTACTGGTAAAGATAAGGTATCATGGAAGCCATAAGAAACAACACTCTGAGAATTCTCTGTTTTTCTTTATTTCTCTCTCAACATTATCTGCATTCATAGGTGAGGCCACATGAAAGACACAGAATTTTTCAACTGTCTTTCAACTCCTGCCCTTTGTTCTTTGCCCCCACAGTCCTATTGATCCATATGAGCTACTACATGGAAAATCCACCACAAACCACATTTTTTAGTCATTCCGTACCACGGGATATCTGAATTTACATGTGTTAGAGACTGCTGCTTTGGTTAAAGCCACAGGGACATGAGGTAACACACTGCTTTCTCATTCTGAAACCTGGTGTGGGAATGACATGAGCTCACCCACCACTTTTGCACTGTGTAAACAGCCTGCAAATTAAGTACGAAAAAAAGAGTGCTAATGATTGCAAAGGATTCTGGGGGAGCGGGGGGGGGGGGGGGGGGGGGTGGAAAGAAACTTTGAAAAAGCCAGCGTTTTGAGCTGTTTCTAACCCAGTTTCTGGCAGTCACGTTGCTGGAAGATAAACCTTGGCCCTGAAGATTTTAGAATTCCCAAACAAGCATATTCTGTTGTGGGACCTCTTCCATGGAGCCTTATTTGATGATCCACAGGCTGTAAAATCAGAGAATAATTGAGACTGGAAGGCACTTGCAGAGATCTGTGATCCAATTCATGCCACAAGACTTCTATGGGTTCCACCAAGGCCTCTCCAGAGGAAAAGGAAAAATAATATCATGGAAATAGCTTTGGGAACTGCAATAGCAACATCTTTGATGATTAGGATGGTTTTATTGCTTTTCCTGATGGAGAAATTAATACAGGCATCTTCATAACACAGCAACATCCGATGGGCTGAGAACAAGGAATTAACAGCCAGACTTTGGCTCTGTTTTGAATATACATTTGCTTGTAGTATAAAGTTGAATAGAACAATTGTTCTTTTTGACTTGTCTAACACAAACGCTATCATCATCTTCAGCAGCAGTAACAGAAAGCTTTGTGTGGTGGATAAAACACTTCCCAAGAGTCAAAAATCCTGAGTCCAGCTCTGACATTTGTTTGGTGTGTGACCTCAGACAATTCACTTTATTTCTGTGCCCTCATTTTCCTCTCATCTGCAAAATGTTCTTTTAGATGTACTGTTGAAAATCTCTGTATGTAAAATCAGAAAACACACATTGTCATATTAATTGGGAGTGTATTTAGTCCTGCTTGAATGACTGCTGGCTTGAAATAAAAAGCCTGGAAATCACAAGTTTTTCTTCAAACTAAAAACTGGCTGAAAGCTGCCAGAGAAGCAGCTTTTCTAGCTTTTGTGTTTACCTGAATCCTACTTAACTTTAAAAACTCTAGGTTTATTGCAGCCCAAGTTCAGGGCTTGATCAAGTGAGCCAGTTGTCCCTGCTATTTGCAAGACAGAGATACTTCCTGAAAGCTGGACTAGACCAATGCCTGTCCCTTCTAAACACAGAGCTCTGAGTACAGCCTGACTGCAGTCTGTCCGCTGGGCACACTCTGAGGTAAGGGACACGCAGCGTGTGACAGCCCAGAACTTATGAGCAGATAAACTGGGTTAAATGCTTTCATTTTATTAAGCATTCATTTTGGCTCAGCATGTAAAATGCCACAGGGTAAAAGCCCTCAGATCCTACCTCTTCAAATAAGCTGAGGTTAGACTCAGATCTTTGGAGGAATCTGGAGAGAATATGAACTGGCTTCATCTGTGTTTTGAAACTGATTCTACACAAGTAAGTAGCATGATCTGTCATTATGACTGAATGGACACAGAAATCCTGGGCACAGAAATGGGAAAGAACCTTTGTCCAATATAATGAAACCTAAGTGCTTTCTCAACGCAGACAGACTATATAGCTGCAGAGCGATAGCACATCCAGGTCTAGAACATAAAACAGTCATTTCCAGATGGTAGAAGAACAAAGGAGAAAAATCATAATTGGATCTCACTGTTTGTGGTTTTATTTTCTCCCCTCCCTGGGCTCTCTGACGAGAGTCAGCAATCTGAAGAGTTTGTGGGCATAGTTTTCACTGGAGGAGTTTTCATTTCACGGTTCCCCATTTGAGTTCATTGCCAACTTTACAGCTAATTTAAACAAAACTGAGCTTGTAGATTAAATGGCAACCCATGGGATTTGTTTGTGCAATTACCAGTACTCCTCCTAGTCAGATTCTAATTAAATAGTGAGTTCCTGGACCTGCATGCAGAAAACACTGGGAAAAATGGCACTGCCTGAGTGACATCAGAGTTAACTCTGTCCAGCCCATTAGAGCCCCTGCATTCCTCAATAACAGTAGGTGAAACCCTGGACTGTTGCAATCTGGGAAATTTGCCACCAGTTTCATACAGTTAGATAAAGGCTAGGATTTCACCTGGGAAGACTAAAGGAACTGTCTCTTCTTGACTGTGCAACATTTCCAGCTCTGCAGCTTGCCTTGCGATGGCTTTATTTAACAGTGCATTTTCCTTCAGTGTAGTTAAAGGTATTCATGTGTTTCATTAAAACACATGCTCAGCTTTTGGAGCAGAACCCTTTGCAAGCCCCTAGCAGATACCCTTGTGCCCAGAATGAATTCCCTGAGTGAGAAGAAAGCGGGCTACAAAATCTAGCATTTGCAAAAAGCTTTTTGAAAGTAGTTTCCAGGGTTTAAGGAGAAACCGGTCACCTCTGAACTATTTTCACTAACAAAAATGTTCAATTTGAAATGTATTCAGAGATCTGAGAATAATATGTGGTTAAACAGATTCATAAGGTGTTCACTAAGCAAGAACAAAGTTGGCTTTTGCTGTATCTTCTTACTGGCAAATAGGGCTAGAGAGAATGCACGCTGGCTGGCAATGATTTCTACTACCATATCCGTTTCCATGGTGTAAAGCAAAATTCATCTGCCAACTCACCAACAAACTTTCTCCACTTCTAATTCAATTGAACCTGCTCTCCTTCCAGACACCGCAGCTGGAGAGTTAACCTGATGGAACAGAGCAGGAACCAGCCATATCTGGTTCTGTATCACCTTTTCTTGCCCCCTTTCAGCTCAGCAGTAGGAATTTGAGCATGGAACAAAACCTGGATTGCTCTAAGTGATGTTACATGCCAAACAATCCTTGGCTCAGCCCTGGGAAACAGGCAGTTATGATCCAGCTTTTCACTGAACATCAAAGGATATAGTAAAACTGGAACAGGTATGGAAGAGAAAGGCTGGAGATATTCTATGTGAGAAACAGTTAAACAGGCTAAGATGCTTGAATGTGGAAGACAGATACACTCAAGGTCTATAAAACTACAAGGAGCATTAAGCTGAGGGGCATGCTGAGGGTAATGAGGGGCAGACAATACCTTGCAATGCTCTGAGAGCTGCAGGACATCAGGTAGAGTCAGCTGGAGGCAGATTCAGAGCAGAAGAAGGAAGACAGGTCTTTACACATCTGCAAATCCAGTTAAGCTATGGAGCTCTCTGCCACATGTCAGTCATTTACATGGGCTCAAAAGTTAAGACAAAAACAGGGATGAAAAGTCAATTGCAGGAGTATTAAAGCACTACAGGTACCACTTCTCACTCAAAGTCTCTGAACCACAATTTTACAGAGGCTAAGAGAGAACACCCTGAGGAAGTATTTATATCATCTGCCTTGTCTTTACACTTTTTCCTGGACATCTGCTACAGACTATCAATGCGGAAAGAATCCTTAAGAAACTGGGTATAAGAGCATAAATGCTATTATCCTAGGTCAGAGCAAAGATCCACCTGTGCTCAGAACCAGACATTTGTTTATGCTTAAGGAGGGAGCATAAGAAAGAAATATAGATGTGCTTCTAGCAAATGCCCCTTGCCACTTCTCACAAGCTGTAGTGTAAAAGCACTACACGGATGTTTATTTACCTTGACAGATATAAAGTGATTAAAGTGATTGAACAACTTAGTAGGAGGGAAATCAAGCTACGATTTTAGCCTTTACATGACATTAGACTGTCTCAGCATCTCAGTCATCCTGCCCATCTCTTGTCTGAAGGTTCCACATTCACGGAAGCACAAAGAAGATGGAGAGCTCAGTGGTACTACTTTCCTCCAGTGTGAAAAGGGCTGAAAAGAATCACATCTTATTGCCTCTCCCAGGGAAAGAAAGCATGTGCAACTGAAATGCTGTTAGATATCAGAGAATTCACACAGGGTGGTGTGTATTGGAAAGGAGGCAATACATGTTCTGCCGTCACGGCGAAACTGGTTTTGTTGTTAAGCCAGCTGCTGCTGAGGCCTGGTTCATTTGCCCAATTCAATCTATCCTGGGCTTTCCACATCTTTGCTTCAAAGCCCTGTTTATGAAGACAAAGACGGGAACTTGGCGGCTGCCATACAAATGTCACATTTTATGAGCAAGACAATTGCTCTAAGAAGGTTTTTTTCTTTCTTTTTTGGCAGGCTCTCAACCCATGGCCTGGGTCTCCATGCCCCCCAACTCCTCCACCACACAGTACAGAAATGGACACTGCAAATTTCTGTCTGAGGCCAGCCTTGGCAGCGGAGCCAACGAGAAGAGAAACAGCCTGTGCTCTAATAAGTAAAATATTTATGTCTTGCTTTGGCTAACATACCCTCTCTCAATAAAATATTTTTCCCAGGAGGAAATCTATGAAAGGGAGGGAGCTCCTTTATTATGTCCCCAAATCATTCTTTTCTGCTGCCCTTCAAAAGCCTGGAAATCAAAGACCACTGTAGTCCAAAGCTTTTTGTTGCCGTTCTTGACTTTGTTATCGTTAGTTATTACAATCATTACATTGATTACCATTATGAGCTCTCAAGAGGCCCTGGCTAATCAGCACCCCATTCCAGGAAACGCTCTGACAAATCTCTCGCAGCATATGCATACACAAAGCTTGTAGTCTAAAAAGACCAGCTTAAACAGACTGTTAACCCGTTCCCATGCCAGGGAACTGCAGTACAGAAACTGCAAAATATAGCTATGTGGGAAGCTTGTGTTAGAGACTGAACAAAGCTCTTAACTCAGCTGCTAAAGAGCGCAGCCTGGTTGTTTCTTCCTGGAGCCTCAGAAAACCATCCTTGAGAGACTCTTCGCCTACAGAAGATTCACTGATGATGCTCTGCACTTGGACTTGTTGCTAACCTCCCAAACTACCAGCGCACAGTCTGCAGCTCGAACAGCAGCCTGCAGGACGTAGGGCAGGCCCTGGTTCAGCTGGAGGGTTACTGGCCTCACCTGTACAGGCAGATTCACCTTGTTGGGATTTGCCACTCCCAGGCACCAGGAAAGATGGCACACACTGACTTGCAACCGCAAGCTGCATCACAACTCCTGAGACCACCAGCAAAATTTCAATCTCTTTCTGGGCATATCATCTCCACCAGTCTGCAGCACAGGTCACAGGACTGCTCATTGCATCTGCTCTTGCAAGTGCTACATTACAGATAGCCTGTGACTTGTATCACTTTCCTGATGTATGGGAAGAGGCAGAAGTCCTGTATCCAACTGAATGAAAACAGATTCTGAGCTTTGATGGCTCCTCTTCTAGGTCACCAGCCTTGCACAAACCACAGTGTGGTGGGGGGAGGAGGGAAGGAGAGCAATATACAAAACCAACCCCAGTCTCTATTAAGGAATGACAAAGTAAAAATCCCATGGATACCAATGGCAAAAACACATGCAAAATTCAAGGAAAAGAGAAAAGAAAACCCTATCTGGGATTTTAAAAGAAGAACTGAGCATGCACACATAATACCCTTTGGCAAGAGAGCCCAGGCAGGAAAGTGTTGCAACTCCAACATGCTGTGCTCGGAGAAGGTGTTAATGGTCCAGCCATCCTGTGTTATTGCACACAAACAAGAGAGGCCCAGCAGAACTGTAGGGGTCTTTAAGATCCCCACCAATATGGAAAGAGCAGAGAGGGTTATGTAGGATTAACGCAAGAGAAGAGGAAGGGAAGGGGTGAAAGGAAGGTAATGTCCCAAGCACTGGAGACCTCTGAGCTAACAAGGCAAGTCTGTTTGCATCTCACACATGGAAATGAGGATGCTCTGGCTGCCCCTCTCCCACACCTTGGTCTGCTTCATGCACTCATGGCAGGACAGCATGGCTCTCCTCTATGGGACTCTTTGGGCCAAACAAGAGATTTCTAGACCAGCTGCAGTTAGGGTGACCAGTCCCAAATGCCTCTAAACTCCCAGAAGGAGACAGAGGCTTCAGGAACTTTGCTTGGAAGTAACCATGCACGATGTGTTTGTAGCTGATGCCTGTATCTGTCATCTCTTCCTAACATAGTCAGAGATTCTGTCCCTTATGCATGGGAAAGAAATATTGGAAAGGTCATGACACTGGCCTATGTGTATTTCCTTAACGAGAGCTAGAAAAATCTTCACACGTGTCAACCTTCCTAGGCCCACAAGCTACACACCAAAATCATCACATGGCTGTGGGCTCCCAGGCACAAAGGTCTGGGTGAAAGCCAGGAGTGTACGTGCTTGTGGTCTGAGAATTTACATGCTGCATGGAATGGGTGGTATCTTCCCCAAAGCCTGCCACCACAAACACAATGGGATACCCAAGAGCTCCTTCGTTTTGCCAGTGATGCTGTAACAAAAGCTCATATCCAGAAAATACAACAAAACAAAACAAAAGGAATCAGTTATATTCAAATACAGGCAAAAGCTTTCCCAGTGTGAATAGTGAGGGAGAGACTTCATTAGTTTGCACAGGACCATAGGGTGTAGCTGGTTCTTCACTGTTCAGAGGTTTTAATAAAGACTGACTTTTTTTCCAAATCTGCTTTACATGAGGGAGATATCTGATGAAATTGTGCTATCAAATGTCTAAAAGTGAGCCATTTGTAATAGTATTGAATACTCCGGAATATCTACTGCAACACGTAAAGCCTGCGTAACCAGATCCTATGAGAGGTATTTCATATCCAGAATAAAAGGCTGCAGAAGATTCAGACAAGCTGAACTTCAGGAGAGGCCAGCTCTGGCTTTCACACTGGCAGATGTGATTTCACTACCACCATCTATATAAGCATCATTGTCAGAAAATTTTGGAGACCACTTTAACTGGTCTATCGAGGGTGAACTCCAGAGTTATAATCAATTGCACACCATCAGGCAAAGTGCTGGACTGTTGAACTTGTGTACAATTTTCCTGTGGATTAGATCAAATTCCTGATGTAGGAAAAACTATTAGGGTCTCCATTCTGTTTTCACTTCTGAGAGCTTAACACACATGTTACTGACTTAAATCAAGTGATTTCCAACATATACCTGTGAGAATGTAGGATCAAACCACAATGTGTTATGTTTCAAAATATTTTTTCACAATAAGCTGGTTTAGTGAACTCACTTTTCACCCCTAGAGAGATGACTGTAATGAGATCACGCAGAGAAAGGATATGGAGTTTCACCCCAATCTCCAGGAGACAACAGGCCATATCCAAAAATCCTCCTTCAAATCAGTAGTACTTTTGGTCATGAAGCAATACCATCTGTGGAGATAATTTGAAGGAAGGAGCAAGGTCAGAACTTCAGCCGTCACATGAAGATTTGAAGCTTACACATCTGAGATTGTGTAAGGAGGGTGTTTGCTCCCAGCTTAGGAAGTGCTCTTCCTGAAGCCTCACCTCCTGGAGTCCTGTTAATACCTGAGACATTTTTCCCATAATTCTTTTTCTCCTCTTTCACTTAAAAAAAGAAGAAAAGCTTATTTGGAAAGACATTTTCTAATAGGGACAACTTCAAAACGCATCATGAAGGCGGGACCACATTTAATGTCTTACTTTGGATAAATCGGCTGTGACTTTCGCTTCAGAAACAGAAAGCAGTGTGTCAGGTTGACGTGAGGCACTCGTTAGGCCAAATCTGAGCCGTATTGCTACAAGGAAATGAGAGTCATAAAAGTGACTCTCATAAAATCACACAGCAAATTAGTGCGATCAGAATCCTGATCGTGCAAATCCTAGTCCAACACTGCAGCTAAAAAATCTGTGAGGGGGAATGGCTGCCTCTGCCTCATCTGCATCTCTCCAGGATGTAACCGGTGTATTTAATTTCAACACTACATTTTACATTCAAGAAAAAAAAAATGGTGTTTGTTGGTTCTAATTAAATTATGTTTTGCTTCTTTTCTTTTTATTTATATAGCCTAAAAGGAAATAAACTGGAAGAAATATTCTAACAAATGATGTAGAAATATTTCATATGTATCTAAGAAGGGAGCCAAATATAAATTGACAGCTTAGCGCAAGAGAACTTCAATCTGGGTTTTATTGCAATAACAAAAGTGCCTATTTAAAAGCCTTCACACAGAGCATCTATTCAGAAACAAGCCTGAAGACAGTCAGGGAATTAAAAGGAGGATAGTGTTTTGAATTAATCTAGAACATTTTTGCGGATTAGTTTACAAGCACAGAATGCCTCAGGGGGCTAGGGAGAGTGCAGAGCACTGAAGTCAGAGGGATCTGTCTTTTTCCTGTTGCTGGTGATTAGTTCATATCTCTTTGACACCATGTTTACAAGCCCCTAATTGCCTCATTAATACCTCATTATTACTTAGAAAGTGAAGAAGCTTTTAGCTTTGAAGCTGCTTTGCTGCACTTGAAGGCAAATATAGGGTGAATTTTCGATGTGTTGGTACTAATTAAAATTGAAGTCTGTTTCCTGTTGCATGTGGGTGGGTGTTAATAGCTTCAAAGAAAAAATTAGGCTTCAATTTATATTATATGCCTCCTAACTTACACACGGAGGAATAATTGCAAGTAAGAAGCCCATTGCCACATACTGCATTTACAAAGGGACACATATCCAAGCATCTATTTTCTTCTGTGCTTTTCACATGTGGACCAGACTCTGTAAGTGATCATTCACACTACATTAGAAAGTCTGCAGCAGGATGAGGCTGCCCATTTCAGTCCACACAGATACAGCATGCATCTTCCTGTGCAAACACACATGTAGGGGCACTGTAGCTTCTTTTTGCACGAGAATGCAAAAGAAGAAACATACACTGCATGAAACAGACCTGAGCCCATCTGTCTCCTGCCCAGGATGGTAGTTGCTCTCAGAATGAAGCTTGTTACAGAGATATGCTAAAATTCAGCATACAAAGCTTATCCCACGATCTTTCATTTCCAACTTATATATATATGTAAGGGCCTATGTATACATACAATTCACAGCATACTGCTGCAACCAGTAAGTGCATTTTCTTTGACACAAGTCTTAAAGGTTGTGAGATCTTTGACCAATTTTCGATTTTCAAATCACTGTTCAAATATCTATTTCAGTATACAAATTACAAATAAACCAGAGACCACAGTTATGGTTTCTGGATTGTTCCATTAAGGAATAAATGAGATGTTTAGAAGTTCACTCAGGCTATAGAGATGCACTGGCTGATAATGATTTTGAGGAATTTTCTTCCAGCTCCAGACAGAAGAGAGACAGAACAGACATTAACCACAACAAAATCATTTCCATGGGAAATTTTTAACAGAAATGTGCTTTCTTTCAATTAGATTGTTTTCAGGGGTCTGAGGGATGTTGTGTATGGAGAAGGGGGTGAAGGAGAAGGAAAAGATGCCCATTTTTGGTAAAAGCATTCAGTTTCTTAATAAGAATTTTGGACAAGAAAAATAGTGAAAAATAGCCTTTGCTAAAAGCAAATGGAAAACCCTACACTGACTGGAAGATTTGGATACAAAAATAAAATGTTTTCCATAAAATTATATTCCCAATGAGGCACTTTTCACCAGTATTACTTTTCAGCGGTGGGGGCTGAGGGTGAGTGCAGAAAAAAATCAAGTCGAGTAGGTCGAACATTCCCAAATGAAGCAGTCAGGATTTGGCTAACAGTCCCCAAGGCTCAGGATTTACCCCAGACTGCCCAGTCACTGCTGATTAATGGGCCTTTTTGTCACCGGCCCAGGGCAGCAGCCTTGGCTATTAGCAGTCCTAAGGCACAGCTCAGAACAACTCAGCGTCTCACGTTCCTCTCATACTTTGCATCTCCTCTAAGAGGAGGTAAGTTGATAGAATACTGACATCATTTCATTTCCGTACAAAAAATGTCATTGACATTAAATTACATACTTAACTTGACAGCATCCCTTTACATACATGACTGCAAAGAATACAAATATGTAACAGAAAGTTCGCCAATAATCACTGGTCAGAAACCCAATCTACAAAATGGCTAAGGGAGGAACCCCGTCCTCCTGAGTTTTATTTACAGTATCTTTGATTTATATCAAACATTTTAAAAACTATTAAAACAAAAATAATTAAGGCAAGCCAAATCCTTCTCTTGCCAGCACGCAAGGCTTGTCTGACTGGACATATTGAGGCTATCAAACCCTGGTGCGTATTTATAACCTTGCGCTCAGACAACTTGGAACGACAAATGCAAACAGCCACAAAGAAGTCACTTTGTTCGCTTGGCACAAACAAATCCCAGAGATGAAAAGCAGCCTGGCGTTTATTTTGGGCCAAGCTTCCTCATCTGGCGATCCACGACGTGGCATGGAAAGGGTAGTGTTTCCAAAAGACACAGAGCACATGGCGATGCATCATCAGAGCAAACACAGGCCAGGGTGCCAGATCTTGGTATTCTTGCTTCTTCCTTCCCAGAATGGATGTCACCTACTCTCTCTTCTCCCCAAAGCACACTGGTTTGAGGCTTTTTTTTTTTTTTTTTTTTTTTTAAGGACTGGGCTTGTCAACACAGCCTGAAAATCTCTTACAGCCATAATCTAAAAAATGAATTGTGTTGATTGAAAACATGGCTAGCATTTGACTGCAGACATGTCTGAAGACTTCCACATGCATAGCCAAATGAGAATCGGTGAGGACATCACGAGAATTTACCAAAAATATCAAAGCAAGCTTATTGAGAGACATGATCCACAACTGTGCCCATTTAGAGACCTGGTAGGTTCCCATAACTGCTGAGCCACGCAGACCGGAGCTGCCTGGAAAATATAAGGGAAAAAAAAGACCGCAGTAGCAAGTCATCGCTCTTAGGAGGTTTCTCAGAACACAGATTCCATGTGTAGAGAAGGAAATCTTAGTGGGCTCTGGGTTGGTTTGATATTGGTATCTCATTTATTCTTCTGTGAATATGACCCAGGCACAAGAAAAATAACCAAGGAAGAATAGGAGGGGTAAACTAAATCCAATGAAACAGTTAGCTGGTGAACGTGCAGCATACTGGAAGGATAACAAATTGCATTTCGGGCAGCAAGCTGACAACTATCAAAAGAAAATGAGCGATCTGCAAGAGACCAGGTCCAGTTTAGTTTCATGAGTGCTGATACGTGTTGCTTCAGTTCAAAGGAAGGAAATATCTCACCATCTTCCATGACTTCTTCAGCAGAGGATCTGGTAAGGTTTGTAGCCCTTATCTCAGCACTGACACTGAGCTTTGGGTCACACTGTCCCATGAGCAGTAGGAATCTTGCCTGCTTGATGGTATGAGGCTTTCATTCTTGTCATACCTTCATTACCTCAGATAACTAAAGAGAGAGCTAAAGGCATTAGGAAGTCTTCATAAAGATTAAACCTTCTAATGACTTTCAGATTTCAAAAGGAGGGTTGTAGGTGATTTTGGTACTTTTCTCTCTTTTCCCTTAAAAAAATGCATTTCTCACAGCTCCTTAAACACCAGAATAGATATGCATATATTTTTCAATATACAGATTCAAACCCTTGGTTTCTTTGGCAAAAGGCCACACAAATTCTCATGGATTTGTTATTGCTTGCTGTAAATTTACTGCTCAGAAAGAATAATATTTCATTTGCTTTATTGTTGGTGCCTCTAAAGAGGGTGAAAATGGATTTAAGTCTTTCATTAGGCACCTTAATGAGAACAGAGAAGGAACACACGCACAAAAAAACGCCAAAAAGGACATGTAAAGAATTGGTATAAGGCTCCATCATCTATAATTCAGCTGATAAACTTAGGTCTCCTTTGCAATGAGTTACAATACCAAGAGATTTGTTCTGTAAATTCTGTCCAGAACTTGGCAACATCATTTCTGAGAAAGAAAGCAGTCTCCTAGGTCTAGCTCATGTAACTCTGGGGACTCGGGGAATATTTTATGTCTGAATAAGCAGAGAGTTTGATCTTACTCATGTTGGCTTTTATGCTTTTCCTGTTTTACACGGAGGAATATGGGCAGTAGAGAGAAGTGCCCAGCACCAGTATGAACAACACCTCATGCTCGTGTTCTGTTTACATATTCATGGTACCTCTACACAACTTCATGGAGTTAAATCTATCCAACTAAAGCCAGTCCCTGGATAGCTCTACTTACCCCATGATTCTTTATTGCCTTCTAAGCGGCCTCTTCAGAGAGCATACTGCAGTATTTTTCTCCCTCTTTATCACCTCTCAAGCAAAGTAGGCTTGGGATGAAATGACCTGGACTCCAAACAGAAAGAGATCCAAGTACGCAGAAATCTTCTTGGTTTAGCGTGATGGTGTAGAGTGAAACCAAAGATTCACCCTGGTTGTGCTCTGGAGCTTGTTCAAAACTTATATTCAGATCCTGAATTGCCTCCATTTATCTAGATGGCAAGCTTGAAGGGTCTGACCAATGGCTACTGCTGTATTAGTATCTGATATATATTAACTTTATACTCCTGAACAAATTAATGACTGGAAAGCCTAATCCTTGTCAGTGGGCATTCAAGATGCAGACAGATGAAGCAGTTTGCCCAAAATCAAGCAAAGGGAGGGTTAAGAAGCTGAGGATTAAAAGCACAACCCTTGAGCCCCACTTGGCTGGCCAACTCCCAGGGTGATCCTTTCTTCACTGATTGAAAGATCAGTAAATTACTCTCTAAATGCTTGCAGTATGAACTCTCCTAAACAGAGCAAATGGGATTTTTCACACTTCGACTAATGAAAACTTGGCACATTGCTTGAAAAATAAAATCCTTGCTGCTAGCAGTACATATATATAAAATAAAGTTTATTTCTACGGGGCTTGCGAATAAGCAAGATATTTTTCACCCATGAAAGGCATTTTCTGTGTGCATGCGTAAGTTAGTAAAAACAGCAAAAAGTATGACTGATGATCCCAATGAACATCATCCTAGTGAAATTTAAATAGTCATACCTTCTTGCTTCTGAAAGGAAACTCTCTTCTTTTACTTCACACTGAAAACTTTCCTGATTGTTGTGGCTATATTTCTTTCTTTTTGACAAAAATACGCACATAATCATTTCTTGTGTTTCATGTTTATAGAGAAACTAACATCACAGGGCTATGCACCAGAGCTAGGCATTTATAGGTAGAGATTCAATAAAAGGATGTGCTCAGAAAGCAAAGCTCAGATTTTACATTGCCTGCAAGATCTACTTACATATGAAAGCAAAGTTAGTTTCTGAAAAAGTGAGAACAACTCATTCTTCTTGTCAATTGATGATACTTTTCTTAATCTGTTCTTTTTTCCCCTCCTGCTTCCTTGGTGCTTTCCAGATGTCCAAAGTAAACATCAGGAGAAACTAACCTAACTTCTCATGCAGACAAACTGAATGAGATTGACAGAAATCGGGTCCAACGATACACTGTAAATACACTTTCAAAACATCAACATTTTTTTCTCTGTGTGCTGAAAATGTTTTGAAAAACTACTGCAATGAAAAAAAAGATCTTAAAATTATAACATCTGAGATGAACTGATATTGGTACCCCACTAGCACACAGATAAAAGGTGACCCAGATGTAATCTTCCAGTTCACAGCTAATGTTTGATAACTGTAAGGACAGAGCTTAGCAGAGGACCCTTTGTAGACATTTTAGAGACTTGCAGCAGTGGAAAAGGTTTACTTTTTCTCAAGTGCAGAGGAATTACTGGGGATATTGTAAATTTGCTTCAAAGAAACAAAAAAGGGACTTCACAGTTCTGCAATAATCAGAAGATATGTAAGAAGAGATAGGTAAGTTGTGATATGCTTTAGCATAGCATCAGGTTTTATTTGATTAATTCTTCCCTACAGCTTGTAATGGATATACACAGTGTGATTTCAGGGCAGGAGTAGCTTCAAAGTACAGTCTGAGTATCAGAGATGTGAGCAAGCACAGCTGGATCCACTGTGGATCCACATAAGACTCTTTGACTTATGCAGGAGGAAAAAAACTCAGAAGACTACTATGATCTGCTTCTTTCTCACGATTAAGTACATTTACATGTTTTAATCAAACCAGAAGTTGTGTCCAGGTGGAAGAAATATTTAAGATGACTTCGCCGTGCTATTTGAGTGGATGCATAACAGACACACATGTCCTGCTCCTCACTTGAAGCTTCACAAAAATAGGGCAAAGTGACGTTTGGGTATTTGGACAGAGAACTGGCAGTGTTACAAGAATAAAACAGGTATTGAAAAAACTCTCTGCCATTTTCTCCCGGGGGGAGAGGATGAGGGGTACAGCACAGACAGGGGTAGGATTGCTTTCTAAACACCACCACCTTTCCTCAGGAGAGAGGCAGCCAAATTTCTCCTGCAGCAGGTGCTCTAGATGACTATATACAAAGAGGATAACACATAGTGGCTGCAGTGGCTCCAGCAGCCCATTTATCAGGAAACATTGCTACAGGCTGTGATTTAGACCTAGAAGGAAAACCATTTCTGTGGCAACCCTGCAAAAGCATTGCTGCCATGCTGGCACAAAATAGCAGTTTAAGGGACTGTCACCACACCCAGGAGTTTTCCTTGGTGTAGTGATCTCTTTCATTTTTTAACTTCTTAGGCAAATCTATTATTCACTGTTTTTAGTGGGCTTCAGATAGCGTGGAAGGTTTGCATACAGATACAGAGAGCAAGAACACACATTGTTCTGGACAGGAGGCAGCCAGGCAGGATTGTTCCTTCTGTGCTATCATGTGAACTGATATGGTCTTAACAACTGTCTCATGCAGGATGGATCTCGGACACAAATGTACTCTTGGAAACATTGCCTGTGTTTGTTCTGAAATAGCAGGGAGTCTGAACGACCCTTCTCTGAAGACAAGAGAGCACCTTAGTGAAACCTGGTGGCTAAAGACTCCAATCACCTTTATGGGGAGATTAACTAGACCATCTCTGAGAAACACCATAGCTCAGGAATGGGAAAGTGTCCATTACTGAAAGAACTTTCCTAGGATCGGACAGTAGGCCCCATTTTCTGGGAATAGGACATGAAGGAAAGACCTGAGCTATTATTGCTGATGTTTTAAATCTCCACCATGGGAAATATTAATGTACAAAATAATATAGTATTAAGTATAATATATAGCTGTAGTGAAAATGCTAAGTCACAGCTTGAGTCAGTGATTGAGCACCTGGTGGGAAGGCAGGACCAACCTAGGGGAGCGCAGGTGTGTGCAATGTGTGTGAGTGACAAGAAGGGGTGGAACCAGGATCCAGCCTTTCCCAGACCTCATTTAATGGTTGGCAAGGGAGGTAATGGTATCTCTCTGGAGGTCCCTGTGTATCTTTGGCCTTCCAATGGTAAGCAGTTTTTCCTTTATTTTCTGGGTCTTCCACTGTTTTATCTGAGCCTATCTTCACCCTCTACAGCTTAAGACTTTGATACCCTGCCATTTTGTTATGCCTTCCATTGTGTTACGATAGCTATATATGCTACATATGGTATTATAATACTACTATATACTACATATGGTATTATAATACAAATATATATATATATATGCCTATTAGGTGTATGTATAATATTTCCCACATATGTTTGTTTATGGAAAGTGTTTCAGAAACAATAGTTTGGGCATAGGGTGGATCAAATGAGCTCAACAGTTATTTCTGAGTTCTAGCCATAGTGACCGCTCTGAAGTAAGATGGAGATCTGGTTTGAATGACAGATATCCTATCTAGCCTCATGGAATTGTAGGTTAGGTGGATATCTTATAAACCTACTTGCTGAAGATACATTAAATGAAGCACACAGACCCATACAGTGCTTTGAGATTAGGGAAATTCAGATCCTGGACAGCTTCTATTGTTAAGCTCAAAAAAAAACTAGGATAAATAATGAAAAAAGCTGCAGCTGCTATTTATTTAGGGCAGTTTTGCTATGGGACATCAGAAAATATTCCATGGTGGAATTTTTTATAATAAAAATGGACTTGGTGAGACTTTGTGATCTATTAAGCTTCCAGCTAATGAGACTTTTGTTTATCCAGTCGACAGATGGTGTTTTTCTGCTGATTCACAGCACTGAAGTGGTTACTGGAAAAAGGACCATGGGTTTAATAAGGAGCAGGCCCATACACAAACAACAAAAGTGCACCATACTCTACCAGTTCCAAAAGAAAAAGAAGCAGTTTTTTATACCAAATCACCAGATCATTTTCATGCACGCAATGCATGTTCAAAGACTCCAGCAGGAATGCTGTTGGTAAACCAGCTATTTCGCACACATCCACCATGTTAATTGCAGCTCCTTAAAATATTCTACCCTGGGTTAAAAGAAGGAGAGTCACACATAGCACTTCTGAGGAAGGATTCTGTCTTGGAAGGCTGGTTTATCTTTTTTATAATTAAGAATCATCTCACTAATGAAACTTCTCTTGGACTTCTCAGCAACACACACTAAAAAACATAAAATTGTATCAAGGCTATAGAAAACAATTGCAATCTGGAAACCAGAAAAACAAAATAAATGTTGCTAAAGAGTGAGATGTTAAAGGACCCTAGAGCAGCTGAACTATCACTTTTCTCCAAAAAAGCATGAGAACTGTTTATGAAATTAAATAGAGCTTCTGGAACTGCACATTGAGCTATGCTGAACAAGAAGAAATCTCTGCTTAATAGGCCTCAAGGAAAAAGATCTATTGTCAGTGTTTCTTTAGTACAGCTTTTGCTATGCAGCAGGGAGCTTACTCCTGCTTGGGTAGATGAGTTGCTTTTGGACACTTCTTTCACCATCTCTATGATTTAATATGTTTAAGGGATGGAACAGTAATGCAAGGACTTGAGTTGCAGCTGGAAGGTATCAAAAAAGCCAGGATTCACCATACTTGCAGTATAAGAACAGCAGGGCAGGTTCCTTCTGCCTCTGCTGGCCCAAATCCAGAATATCTTTAAGAGAATGAGAGAACAAAAGCTGGAAAGCATTTAGCGAAGTGTTGATAGCACTCACCTATCCCACTGTTCTGTGTGTATGTATATTTTTGTATGTAAACACACAAATATATATATATATATATATATATATAAATACACAGATACATATTCCTTCCTAGGGGTATGCACGTGTAATGCTTGTGTTATCTACGCATACCAGCACTGACTAAACTTTATACAGAGGGAGAATGCACAGCAGAATCTAACACTGGAAAAGTTTTTCTTCAGTGTATTTACACGCCTAGTCTCAGGCAGGATGTGGTCTGTCATTGCAGAGGCCACAGCACAAGGTGAGACTTTGCAAAATGTAATACAAGCTATTAATGCTAGTTGGTCTGCAAAATTCATACCTAGCCCTCAGATGGGAGGATGTTAGGATTGAGAGGGGATTTTCTTCAAGAACTAGACTGGTTGTTTCTGGAACTCTGAGACAAAAGACACTGAGTTGGACACATGAGGACAAACAGGCAAGGAACACAGATAAGACTGAGAACAATACTACATCGTATTGGTTACAATACAAACAAAAAAAAGATGTAAAACATGCTAACACAGTTGTGATAATTGAGCAGTTTCAGTCTGACAGCCTTAAGCAGAGGCTTGTTCCTCTGACAACTGTGTCTTGAATCATGAATTAAATGCCTGAACAGTGATGTTACAGATGAATACAACTGCTACCATCAAAATCAGTCTTCTGCAGGAAAATCTGTATCTGCTAGATGCATCACAGCACAGGTGTCATGGCAAATAGCAGGTGATGGCATGACAGCTAGCAGTGCAAATGCTTTGGGCTTGTTAACTTCTGAGTTCATGACAGCTGCGTATTATGGCACCTGTGCATAAGACAAATCTAATTAGGGTTCTTACTTGTATCTGAGCAACCTGATCAGATAACTGAGTCTAACCCTTCTCTGAGCAAGGCCATTTGGATGACATTGCTCATGACATCCCTTAGAACTGAAATTATTCTGTGATCCACAGCATACAAAAGGAGGGATTCTCATTTGCCTTTTCTGGTGGGAGCAGGAGGACACCTTGAGCTTCACTTGTAGAAAATGGACAAAGGAAATGCTGAGCTCAGACTTCCAGTTTTGGCACAGAACAATTTCTGGGAGAATGTGTGGGTCAGAGTCCCTCGCTAAAGGAAAGGTGTAAGAAATAAGAGTTTAAAATCCAGTAAGCTCTTTGAAATACTTCAAAAGAAAGTATAGCATGATAGAGAAATACAGACAAGCCAACAGCATTTCACCTGGGAGTAAGGTGAGAGAAGAGGAAAAAAAGGTAGTTAACCCTGTAAGGAGCATGTTCTGATTCTATTTAATAATAATAAAAAAAAAAAAGTATTACCCTTTCCTGCACACAGATACTGATCCTTCACAAACTGTTTCCTCCAAGAGTTAGTATCTCTTACCTGTTGGAAACTTGCCATAGTTACAAGTTCCAATGCCAGTTTCTCACTAACAAATCTGCCTTCTATTCCATGGGGCTTTGCTCTGCCTGATTAAAGATATTGTGAAAGCTTCTGCAAGTATTTTTTTGTACCCGTATGGGCTCCTTACTGAATCTGGCTGTCCTCACTTCCTGACTTACTACAACTTACTTGTTAAGTTACTGCCTCGCCGCACCCCTGAAGTGGTTGCCTTTAAGTGGCTGCTGAAATGATTAATATTTATTTAGGAAAGCTCTTTGAAGATGATACATGACATAAATAACAGACAACGCTATTACGCTTCCAAAAAAACAATACAGCTTTTGTAAGATTAAAAGCCTATTCCCCCACTAGATTTCTGTAAATTTGTAAAAACAAAATAACATAACCTTCCCATTGCCATTTATCCCCCTTATCTCTTCAAAGCTTTTAATAGTATTTCCCATCTGATTACTGCTAATCACATTGTTATACCGCTTTTACGGCCTTGGGGTTTATGATAAAGCTTCTCTATTATTCCAGATAGGAACAAAACAGTAGCAGGTAGGCAGCAATATACATTTTCCAAAGATCAGAGCCATTATTTAATGTTTTTGTAAATATTTACTTTAGGAGCAGGCTAAATGTTACTTAAGATTTGTTCTAAACTGCTGTGTTTAAAGGAAAAAAAATCATGAGGACATATGGAACTCATCTGAAGGAAGAAAAAAAAATTGTTACAATTGCACAAAAGAATTAATTTCTTTTGCTGTTACCTAAGAGTAATGTTCAAAAATGCTGTGGCATGCTTTGAATCTTAGGTGGCACATCGTGATACATACCATGTGGTTTGTGGTCTCTTCTTCCTACCGCTCGCAGCTCTGGCTGGAGTTTCCCCAACCTGACTGTCCCACCAAATTGGTACACACCCACACTGAGCTCCCATTGGGATTTCTGGTCCTGTTCTTCTCTTTTTTTTTTTTTCTTTCCCCTTTTTCTTAGTCATCTTACCCACAAGCAGCATAAATCAAGGCGAGGCTGTTTTTTCACAGCTAGGCAGCTCTTGCAACATCAGGGTTGAGTTCAGGGAAATGGCTGGAAAACTGGCTATATCCCCCTCCCCCCAACCACACCTGCCTTTTGGCTAATGGAAGATGAGTACAGAGCCAAAGATATTTGTTTATTCTTGCTCTGGGTGCTTTGATATGTATGCCACTGGTGAGGGTAATCACCCTGCCTCACAGCACGCGTGCCCATGACTGAAGGCCTCATGCTGTCTTACAGAGCATCTTTTGGGCATCTTTTCCATGCTGGGTCACATCACTGGAGGTGTCCATACCAGGTGGGCCCCTCAGGGGATGCCAGGCCACCAGCACTGCCCTGTCACCTTGCAACCTTGCCACCTTCTATCCCTTATTTCCCCCCTCAGGGAAGCACTTGGAAATATATATATGTATTTGCAAGGAGTATTAATTTCATGAGGAAAACAAAGCCCTTGTTTCTTCACATTGCTTTTACCTGGCTGGGACGTCTGGAGGCGGAGGAGAGCAAAGAGGATGAGCATCGCCATTTCACCAGGTGCTGAGGCCACGGCTGGGGGAGCTTCTGGAGCCCAGGTCCTTGCCTGGCACTAGCAATTAATATTTTCATCAAGAAAGCCTGGTAGCTTTGATTCTTCTCCAAAAAGCATGAAATTTTGCACTTTGGGAAAGTTTTACAGACATAGAAATGGCGGGAAGACTGGGATCCCATCTGCTCTGTGGCGCTCAGTGCCCTGACAGGACGCTGAGGTAACCCTGTGCCAACGGCCGCTACCACACACTGCCAGCCTGCCCCCGCTCCTGCTGCAGTGGCCTCCAAAGAGAGATCCCGGCTCAGAACGGTGCTGGCTGTGCTGCCAGCAAGAACTAGCCTGTGCCTTGTAGCTTCCTCCTGAGTGGAAACTGTGTAACTAGTGGTGAGAGCAGAACCGTTCAGAGAGGTTTGCTTTGATCCCTGTGACGTGCTGAGGTGGCCAAGATGGCGATGATGGCTGAGGAGCGGGGCACGGTGCAGTCAGCACCAGGCTGGGCTCATATCCTCTGTGTGCCCTCTGCTACGGTGATGTTCTGTGAGGGGCAGGGAAGGCAGTGCCTGTGAGGACGTGCCACCTCCCGCCTAGGCAGCCAGCGGAAGGCTGTGCGGGGTGCTGCGTGCAACCTCAGGAGACGTTCCTTCTCGGGACGAGCCCCACGTGGGTGACTGTGTGACACTGCGGGACGGCAAGCTCGAAACTCCACGTTGGAAGCGCTACGCAGGTGCCGGGACGGCGCACGGGACGCCGCCGCCCCTCAGTCAGCTGCGCTGGGGAGCTATCGCCCCCTGGCGGCGGCCCGGCCAAGCGGCGGCGGGAGGCGCGGGCGGGCCGGGGCGGCTGCGCGAAACTTTCCGCCGCAGCCCGAGTTTGGCCTCCCCGGCGCGGTGCGCGCCGCCGCCCCGCCGAGCAGCGTCCTCCGGTCCCGGGGCTCCGCGGGAGCTTCTCTTTGCCGCCGCTCTGAATTTTCTTTTCCTTTTTTTTTTCTTTCTTTTTTTCTTTTTTTTTAATTCCTCTTATTATTTTGGCTAATTCCCGCCTCCCCCGCCTCCCCTCCCAACCTCCTCCCGAACCGGCGGGGCGGGAAGGGAGCTTCTCCAGTCTGCAAAATCAAAGCATGGCGGAGGCTGGCGATGAGAACCGTCCTCCCCAAAGCATCCAGCGCCTCTGACAAGCCCGGAGCCAGAGGGGGTGGGGGTGGGAAGGGCGGGAGGGGGGAGAGCATGGGAGGGAGGGGGCGGCCAGTCCTTCCCCCTGCACTTGTCAGATGCAGATGGGACTGGCAAAGTTTGTTTGAATAAAAAAAAAAAAAAAGAAAGAAAAAAAGAAAAAGGCAACAAAAAAAAAAAAAAGAAAGAAAAGGGGGAAGAGCAGGAGGAGGGGGAGGGAAAAAAAAAAAAAAAAAAAAGATCCTAGAAATCCAAAAAGGCTCATCTGGGAAGGAGAGAGAGGAGAGCGAGAGGAAGCGGGATGCAACTCAACCTGACGCTGATCTGCTTCGTCTTCGGGGGGTTCCTGCCCGACGCCGCGGCCCGGCGGGAGCAGATGGACACGGGGCAGTGCGACCTGCCCCGCTCGGTGAGCCGGGCCGCGCGGAGCCGGGGGGAGGGGGGGCGGAGAGGGGCGCGGAGAGGCGCTGCCCCACGCGGCGCCGCGGACACGCGTGGCCCCGCAGGTGTGCGCGGGTGCTCCGTGCAAGGAGTGCGGTGTGCCGGTGGGGGGGGGGGGTGTGCGTGTGTGTATAGCGTGGGTACGGGGTGCTCGTGTTGCTCTGTGCGTGTGGGGCTGTGCTGGAGGGTCCCCCAGCGTTCCCTGCCACCCGTGGGTTGCTTGTTCTTGTTGCGCTGCCTCCTGACCCTCTGCCACTGACTGTCCTCTGCTTTCCTTCCCCCCAGCAAGGAGAGCTGAACTCCTTCCTCTGGACCATCCGCCGTGACCCCCCCGCCTATCTCTTCGGCACCATCCACGTGCCCTACACGCGGGTGTGGGACTTCATCCCCGACAACTCCAAGGCCGCTTTCCACGCCAGCTCCAGCGTCTACTTTGAGCTGGATCTCACCGACCCCTACACCATCTCGGGGCTGGCCAGCTGCCAGATGCTGCCCCACGGGGAGAACCTGCAGGACGTGCTGCCCCGCGAGCTCTACCGCCGCCTCAAACGCCACCTGGACTACATCAAGCTGATGCTGCCCCACTGGATGACCCCGGACCAGCGGGGCAAAGGGCTCTACGCTGACTACCTCTTCAACGCCATCGCCGGCAACTGGGAGCGCAAGAGGCCCGTCTGGGTGATGCTCATGGTGAACTCCTTGACAGAGACCGACATCCGCTCCCGAGGAGTGCCGGTGCTCGATCTCTACCTCGCCCAGGAGGCTGAGAGGATGAAGAAGACGACGGGCGCGGTGGAGAGGGTGGAGGAGCAGTGTCACCCGCTGAACGGGCTCAACTTCTCCCAGGTAAGGAGGCTCCTGGGCCTCGTGGCTTATCCCAGGATCCCCTCTTCCTATTTCAGTTGCTTTACTGAGGTGAACCTGAAACGTGTTGCGGTGTGGGCCTTTGCATTGGGCTGCTGGATCTCCATCGTGTTGCGTGCAAAGAGGCTGTGATGTGCACAGCGAGTGCTGTGCGTCTATCGTGTGTATTATTTATTGGAGAGGCAAATGTGCAGGGTGTGAATGTGTGTGTCTGCTGGCTTGTCACTTGCGAGGGCAGCTTCCACGCCTCTCCTCAGTTGGCGGAGTTGAGTAAAAAGTTCTTTTTTGTTGGTTTGTTTGTTTTTAAATAAAGCAGCTCTGCGGTGCTTGTCACGAAGGGGATAAAGCATGAACAATGGAAATAGAAATTCAGCAATTGCTCAAATAGATTTAAGTATGTGCAAACTGTTGGTCGTCTTTTAGTAGTTACTGCGGGTCAGAAGAAATGGGCGCACGTTGTCCTCGCGATCTGGGGGAAATTAAGTGCTCAGTCTGTATGGACTTGTTTTGTTTTAGAACAGGTAAAGGTCAGGAAAAAAAGAAAAGGATGTAGATTAAGAAGCAAAAAGTTATTGGTGTAACTGGACTCCAGAATTCTTTCAGTGGATTTAGCTTTAAACAACCAAATACTAAGCCGTGAGGTCTATTTCATTTCAGTGGATTAATCAGGAACACAGGCACAGCTATTGACTTTGCTTTGTGAAACTGTTTATACGAAATCAGATTTACGAGAAATTCAGGAAATGAATGTGTGTGGAAGAAAACAAATAATCCAGAGGAAATTTAAAATGGTGTCAGTTACGGTTACAGTATTTCATTTTTAACCTTCCTTTCAGCATTAATTTTAGATCAGCTCTTTCCAGCTGTATCTTACTGTCCTAGTTTGAGCAAAAGAATTCTTGGTGATGTGCGAGTAAGGATTAAAATCTCATCTTTGGTGTGATTAAATGTCCTTAGAGTGCCTTCTCCCCTGTAGTGGGGACTCTCTGAAGAGGGGCACGTCCAGCTTACACTTACATATGATTCATCTGATGTTCTCAGCTAGAAGACTAACTTTACCTGTGGACTGCATAGGAGAAGACTGGTTATGTACAGTTTTGGGGTAATTACAAGAAGAATAAAAAAATCTAAAAAACCCACTGAGTGTTTGCAATAGTTAGCTTGCATGCAAAGCAAGGAATTTGTTTTACTTGCTTCTATTTAAAAGGTGTAAGCACCTATCCTTGCTGCTGAACTCCTTCTTCAAGGTGAGGTAAAAATAATTAACCACTGCAAACATGCAGTAGCGTGTGGTTGTATAGGTCAGAAATGGAAGTCAGAATCAAGCACGTGAAAGTGCTTGGTTAAAGATGTACCTTTGGAAACCTCTTAGAAATGAATCATATTGCAGTGAGAGGGACAGGAAAAGGGAGAGAGTATCACACCCAGCTGCTGCTCTCACCACAACTTTATTTTACTCTCATTTTCTGTGTTTTAAGCAGAAGCAAAAGTTTCCCCTTCATTTTAGGAGACTAAAAAAGCACAGCCAAAGTATCAGTGCCACCAGCAAGTAAAGGGTAATTATCTATAGGAAAAAGTGTGAGTTGATAAAAAAAATTTGCATTGTAATTATTGCAGAGAATTGACACTGCTACTTCAACACATCGGCGTGCCGGGGGATTTTCCTAGACTGAGGCTTGTTCTGGGAACAAGGCCACCAGAGCACCACGAGACAAAATTAAGCAAAACTACCCAGTTATTTATTTTTCTCGCTTCCTCGAGATTTCATGCATCCTGACACCTGGCTGCTTGGTTAACAATGGTAATTTGTAAAGTTATCACACTGTCTGGCAGTCCTACTGCTCGGTGTATTACTGTGCTAATTTAGTGGAGTGGATTGCTATTGCTAGGTTTCACCTCCTAATTCCAGGTCTTAGAGCCTTCCTTAAGCAACACGTAATTAAAACACACTAAAATGGAAATCAGAAATTGAGCAGCTTTTGTCTTGTAGGGTGTTTGCACAGTTTGATGGGAACAGCTGTGATAAATTACGGCCCTGAATCTGCTGAGGGCATCAGCAGTTTTTACCTGTCTTCAGCATTACTATTGCAGGAATACTGCTCGTAATTCCAGCATTTAGAGTTCAGGCTTTAAAATGGAGCCTTGCTGAATCGTGTCAGTGCTTTTGTTCCTCCCGTCCCCAAAGTCCAGTATTTTTGCCCTTAACAAATTAAAGAAGAAAAAGGCTTTTTTACTTCTCCCCCTCAAAGGCAGCTTTGTGCTACTGCAAATATTTAATCTGACTGCACGCACCGAATCTGTTAATCTGATACTGCGAGGAGGAGGAAATCTAGGAGTGGTCCCGGTGTGGTACTTGGTTTTGATCTGCTCTGAAGGAAAGCGGATACACTTTGCATTTTTGACCAGGAACGATCTTTGAAACGTTCTGTGTGTCGCTTTGAAATGTTGATTGTCTTAACCGGATGAAAAGATTAAGGTGGCTGATATAATTGGCTGCTTCCTGGAGAGCTAGCTCTTGCAGGTAAGAGCACAACGCATTGTTTTTTATTGTAAGCCCCCAAACTTTGTAGTTTGGGATTTTGTACCCCACCCTGGAGTTTTTGCTCAGAGTTTTGAGCTGCTTTCCCAAAAGCGCATCGCTCCTGTTGCTGTGCTTTCCCACTGCACGTTGGGAATGCAGTGGGACGCTCACACTCCTGGAGCATCTTTGCTCTTCCCCTGTGGCTCTGCAGCTGCTGGTGGCACAAATCTGGGTGCTGTACAGCTGGTGGCAAGGCTTCCAAATCATGGCAAAGAGCTCAGCTGGGAGCCTGACAACAGGAGAATTGCAGTCAGATGTAGGTCAGATTGAAATGTCACCGCTTCTTGGTAGAAGTAGTTTCAGGGTTACATTGACGGCAAGATAGAAAAAGTTAACACAGAAAGAAGCAGCAGACAACTTTTCTATCTGACAACACAGTTACTTATTTACAGTGCAAAAAGTGGCCCAGGACTGAGAAAAGCTGATGGCAAGGCAGGTGGAGTTCATTCAGGGCCTTGTCTTTGTGGGATCCTGGGCAGAGGCACTGCAGTCAGCACAGGATGGGCCAGGTGGGCTTTGAGGGCTGGGCTAGGAGATGCTCCAGATTCCTCCTCCTCTTTCAGACCCTCGCACAGGTCTGTGGTGAAAAAAAATCTCCTCACGCTGATGTGTACTGCTGTTTGAGTGAGGAGGATGCTAAAGGCAGCGGGTCTGTGTGTCCTCTGACAGTCCTTCCCTTGCAGAGGGCAAGCGGAGGGCTGTGGGCTGCAGGGACGGCTCATCACCCTCATCACCCAGGTGCTGCATGTCCTTGGCTGGCAGCTGCTGTGTGTCCTCAGCTGACATCTCATCCCCACTGAGAGTCAAACTGCTCTGCCCCGGGGAACTGGCTCTGGTAGCTGGAGCTCCAAGCCTACCCTACAGCAGGATCCTCAGCTGAGAAGTTGTGGATGTTCCTTCCTCAGAGTTAAAAATAAAATCTTTCTCCCACTCTGTTGCAAGTTCTCACTGCAGGGAGAGTCTGCAGGCAGTTAGTGCCGGATGCCTTTAATCCCAGGGTGTGTAAGGGGTATTTTGTGTAGGGTCTGACTATCCTGATGGATCTGTCAGGGAACTGTTAGGCCAGAGGGGAGCCGTGAGCAGCCCCTTTTTCTTCCTTCTCTAGTCGGGTTTTCTGAGTTATTCTCTGGCCGCTATCATTTCAAACTGCAGGGGGAGATGTTAAATATCAAACTGGTGTTGATTGGATCAGAGACAGCCTCAAAGAAAGAAATCTTAGACTGTGCCAGATTAAACTTCACACTTCACCATTCTCCCCCTTTCATTTCTTTACCGCCTCATTCTCTGCACAAATAAACCCTGTCTCCCTACTTTCTAGCAATGAGACAGCATTCACGGGGTAGAAATTACTTTGTTAACAAAATCAGTCTTCATTTCCCAGGTCCTGCTGTTCCATCAAACCCTGGGACATGGCAGCTTTGATTACTCTAGTGATAGGATTAGAGGAGGAACAAGTGCTGTTTAATAAAAGGCCGATGGGTGGTCCATCAAGTTTGGTCACTGACAGATCTGCAGTCTTGAAGCTGGACCTTCAGTGGCAAAGCAGCATGGCACAGTGATACATAGGCAGGGCCACAGCTTGTGGACCTGCTATTCCATCTCCCCTGCTCCCTTAAAAAAAATTAAACATTTCAGTAATCCCAAAGCAGAGATTCTCTGAGCTGATAGGAACTGGCACAACTGACTTCAAGGGAAATTCGCCTGTTCGTATGAATGAAAGATCCAGGCTCCAAGTTTTCCAAACCAGATTAAAGGGCTCAGTTTCAAAGCTTGTTGACTTTTGACAGTCTGTGTAATGTGTTTGAGGGAATAATTTTTATTTTTTTTATTTTTTAGGGGAAAAGTGGTCTTTGCCTAGTAGAAATCGTGCCTTTTGCTTTTAAAAAATTTCAGGCTTCATTAGAATCATCAAAAATAGGTTATTATCATCTGATTAGGTTGCTGCGTATTGTCAGAAGAGATGGTGTTAAGGGTTTGCTTATATATGTGTGCACGTAGTTTTTAGCTTGCTGGCTTCAATCAAACTATCACCTCCCACCCCAACCTCGACGTAAAAAAGAATTCCCCACTTAAGTTATCCGTGGAGCAGAAATTCATACAGCAGAAATAGAAATCCTTCCATTAGCTCCCTCTGAGTGCTGACGGAGCAGCTTTACATCTGTGCCAGGGAACTGCTGAGGGTGAAACTGTGCAGGTATTAAAACTACAGTAGTTGCAGTAACACCTGAAGGGATCAGTGGCTGGTGTTTTATAGGTATAACTAACTGTACGTGCTGCTCTGTGCAGCCACTGTATGCTTCTTCACCATAGCTCACTTGAAAGGCTCACCCTGGACTTTGATGCCTGTTAAGAAAATAGCCAGTCAGTTAATGACGGCTCGAGGGGCAGCTGGCAATTCATCTGCTGTGTTTATAGTGTGTGTAGCTGCTAGTGGTGGATATGGAACAGGTGAGATGTGAGCCCCTCCTTTCCCTCCGATCCTTCACACCTCCCTTGGTAAGATCCAAGCCTGAGACAGTGGTACCTGTCTCCCATGAGCAGACCTGGGCACGTTTTGCTCCCCAGTGGAGATTCACTCCCCAGCTCTGCTAAGAGAGGAGGAGAAGAGGATAGATGGCCCAAATCCGTCTCTGTCTTCAAGCACTATGGCTGCTTTCAAATCCATATGAGATCTTCCCTGGAACATTTTCCCACCTTCAAACTGTCCCCCAGTAATTACAGAATATGCTGCTCTTCAGAAGATGACAATCCCCCCAGAATGATTTTCTCTTTGTTTGTTGCCTTCTTTTGGTTTCTGATGCTCTTGCAAGAGCAGTCAGGATCCTGCAGTGGGCCTCGAGTGCTTTACTTTATAAACAGAACGAACCATTGACCTTAAAAACCTCAACTTGAAGTATAGTGCAACCTACAGTCCTCAGAAAGTCTTTAACAGCCTCCCCTCAGCTCCCTGGTGAGTAGCAATCCACGTTATAAAGCCAGCCCACATCATTCAGGCTAGTCAGAGGTTCCTGTATTGAAAAGGCCAGAAAGGATCTTAAGCAAGGGCACTCATTCACCTTGCTCTCCTGCAGAGACAGAGATCAGTGGCAGGGCTCCTGGCAAAGCGTATTTGGGAACTTCAGAGGGACATGCTGTAAAATAAAAGGTTTCTCTGGAGCTGTGCCTTATGGTGAAAAAACATTAATCTCTTCCCTGTCATTAGGAGTTGATGGGACAGGTAAAAAGCAGAAGGAATCAGAAAGTTACTGCTTGAACCATATTAAATTGATGTGATTTCTTTCATCTTTCTGTTCTACTAAAGGAGTTCCCTGCGTGCTTGGATGTCTTCCTCAGAGCACACACCATTTAGGACAGTACAAAACATTAGTTTTTCAGCAAGGATGAGTGTTTGGGAACTTTGTTCTTTAACTTTCAAGAGTCAGCGTTAGAGGAGCTTCTTCTGCAGGGACACGTATCTGCCTCATGCCCACAAACTTTCCCAAATTCCTGTTTCAAGCCAGTAAACAATTCAGATCCTAGATGCTGCTAGACTGAAAATCCACAGAAAGCACTGTGGAGTAGCCACAAAGCTTCAGTATCTGTCTAAACCTCGTGAAGTCTTTATGGGTGCGAGTCTGAGCTATTTTTCTGCACATTGCAACTATTGATATTCTTTCTTTAATCCACACAGGGTTATGGGTTTCAGCTTGCTTGAAACATCAGAAGTTAAACTCGTGCTTACAGAGCTTTAAATTGCAGATATTGCTGTTAGAGCTTAACATCCTGGTTCTTGGACTGGAAGTGGAACAAAGCTGTATACATACCCTTTGCAGACCAGGAACAGATAAGCAATTAAAATGCACGAGTGGCTGTACCCACGACAAAAACAAGTAATTATGGCATCTTGTTCATCCCCGTGGACTTACTTTCTCTAGTGTTTAAGAGCACATGTGCCTTACGTTACTGTTATTGTTTGTTGGATCTAGTTGTCATTTAAATGCGTAGAGAATTAGAAGTGACATGGTTAATACCTGTGTCAGAAGCTTGAGCAAGAATTAGCACAGATGACTGCTACTTTTATCACCGGCTGTTCCAGCAGCAGTGCTTGCCATTTGGGTTTTGAATTTGTAGAGCTTCTACCGCAAGTCATTTCAGGACTTCTAGCACAATATAAATGAAAGTTGCTAAAAACTGTAAATTAAAACCATGTGTGCAGCATCTTAGGATGGATGTTGTGCGACTTGAGGAGGCTCATTAGCAAAAGTATTTTTAGTTTGAATAAGATCAAAGACCCTAGATTTTCCACTCTAAGGGTCACTTGACATAGACCTAGACACTCCATTTCTCATTGTATGTAGAATCCCATTGGGCACTTGTGCCTGAAGAAATCATCATCCCTGAAATATCGTAATTACTTTTGTTATCAGTGAATCACTGCTGATCACCTCTGTCCAGACACTGAAACAACACTGACAGCTGAAGAGTCTTGCAGATGTCAAAAGGGAGTTTTATTATTGGCTTCTTCAGAATTAGGATTGCAGGAATGTTATATGTGAAAGACCACTTAGTGTGAACCAAAACCTGTATGTTGTATGCATTCCAGAGTGTCCCTTGAAGCCAGTGGTAACACCGAACCATTCCCAGAAGCAAAATGTTCTGATTTCTTCTTTTCCTAGGCTCTGTTAACATAGAAGTTACGAAGCCTTTCAGATGAGTTCCAGTCCAGAGGTTCTTCATGCTCGAGTATCCCTGCAGAATCTGAGTCCATTGCGATGCTGGTTCAGGCTGCTGAATGCTATTCAGAAAAGTTAGTGTAACAACACAGTTAAGGGAGTAACACTGAATGCTTTATGTTTTCCCCAGGTTCATCAAACTTGTTTCTTCTGCCCTGTTCTTGTGTTAGGGTACCCACTGGGAGACACAAATATCCCCAGTTCAGAAAACAGAGAAGGAGCTGCCTGTGTAGAGAAAGGCAAAATTCATCAAGCCCGCTTCCTGAGCCAAGGAATGAGAAAAAGGAAACAGAAACCTTCAAGTTATTTTCAAACCTCTTTCCATTTTAATAAAAGTCAACTTATGAGGAACACAGGGAAAATATTTCTTTAAAGTAGGAGATTCTATGTCTTGAAAGTGCCCCCTCAGTATTTTAGAGACTGTATTAAATCCAAGGTCTCCATTAGGCTCCCTCACTTTTGTTAACAGTCACAATGAAGACTGATTATTCTCTGTACACTTTCTGCCACCACACAAATTTTGCTTTCCTTTGATTTCTTGCAGGCTTTTCCTATTACAGGTGACAGCATAATAGTGATGGGGAATATTTATTTAAATGTGAGACAAAATGCTCACAGTATGAGAGTTTGCAGAGTCAGCAGAGGGGGAGAGGGCAAAAGGGTGATTTGAGAAACATGCCCAACTTTTTGAAGGTCTTCGTATTTCTGCCATGGAATTGATTCAGTTTTAGAAATAATCATTGAGATTAATGTTATTCCAGCAGTGAGCTGTGATGAGATGCATCCCAATGTGTCCCATTGGCTCTGTAGGACTGGTAAACTCATCATAGCACTGTTAATTGCAAAAGAGCTGGCACTTAGAGCATGTAAAGAGCTGGTTCTGACATGGAAAAGACCACTGGGATCCAACTGGGATGCTAACTTGTCGTTTGTTTTCAAACTCAGGTGATGTTTTGTTTTTAGGACGTCACATGAAGAAGAGGGAGCAAGTATGCTAAAGAGTTGCAAAATGTTTCTATGAGAGTTAGCTGTAGAGAAAGCCTTTCTTCCTCATGATGACTTTCTTTCCTGATTAATACAGGAAAAAGTAAGAATGGACATCTTAAAAATTCTCATTATTTGTTTACTGAAGAAAATAACTTATTAAGGCATAAAATCAAACAGTACCAAGTTATGGCCAAACTAGTTCTAATGTGTCTAGGTTTTCAAACACCAGGATGCTCTGTTGGCTGACAGCTGCAAGCAAACCGTATTTCAGTTCCTCCGTCATTTCTCCATTTCCATCTCCAGAACACCACAAAGGTATTTTCTTTGCTTAAGGCTCAGAACATCAAGCCATGAAACCAGGTTATGCCATCCTGAAATAATGCTGTCCTTTTGGTAGTGAGGTGAAGTTCAGAGGGTCAAAGCAGCAGGCATTTGCAGGCGTGAGACAGTATTCGACTTTATGGAGTGGCTTGTGGCTGTATGCAGGCTTGTGCTGACTAGCTTTTTACTCAGCTAATTGTGCGAGACCAAGGAGGATTTTCTTTATGAACTCAAGTGGCTTGGCTGTGAAATGAGACATACTGTACGTTATATAATTCAGCTCACTTTCAAAGGCATTTTTGTTGAAGCTGGGTATCCAGAGAGACCTGAGTCTTCAGCATGTATGTATCTGAAACACACTTCTGAAATTTAATAATTTAAAGTCAGCCTTTACACTGGTTCATGTTCCAGTAATGGAATAGTACTTGCTTTAGCAAAGACTCTATTTATATCTTCATGCATAAAGGATTTTTTTTTTTCTGATTTCCCCCCCTCCTTGCGTTGAGCACTTGCTGTGTGTTAACTGTGACGGGCCATCTTTGCAAGGGACTTAGCATGTAACTTCTTCAGCAAATTATGGATCTGAAGTTAAAGGAAGTATAGTTTGGTGCTGAGTTCAGTACTTGATGTATATTCTCACATCTTCTGAAGTATGAGTAGCTGAGAACTGCTTGTAATACCGTTCTGTGTTTTGGGAAGTACAAAGAGCTGTAATCTCCTAGAAGGTGTCATATTTTGGCATATTTTGGATTTTGTCATTACTGACAAAGAGATCTCAGTGGAAGATATTTGTAGGAATGCAAAACACAATCACCAAAACCCACACAAGATCTCTTATCAGGCTCTCTCTAAAGCTGTTGCAGATTCATTTGAATTACACTGGAAAGATTTATCTCTTATTAATGGAGCGCTCTTCATTTTTTAAAATTGAGTTGTGCAACACATCAAGTAACAATGTCATAACACATCATAAATCAGTTTGTTCACTGAAGGATTCTAGATGAGTTAATCTAACATCCTGGACATAGTTCATGAGCGGTTAATTTTAGCAGTTCTCTTTGATACGTATCAGTTAAAGCAAAGCAACTCCAGCCATTATGGAGAGAGTCAAAACTGGTTAACGGCAAAGCAAGTACGGACAAAGATTGTTCAGAGATAAAGCCTGTGGCAGATCGTTCAAGTGATTTGTGCTTTTTATAGAACAATCGTAGCTTTAATACCAGCAGTGCAGACACTCTGGGACAAAGAGAAAACACACACACACCAAACCACAGAAGAAAACCACACACACCACTTGGTAGTCACATCTAACAAGAAAGTCAAGCTAAAGTTCACCAGCCCTGACGTAGTTCCCAAAGAACTCCGTGGCAGGCAATGGGATGGGAAGAAGTACCCTAAAAAAGGCATTCAGGAATTATTCCCATTGTTGGTGGAAGAAATTGAGAACGTTTGATTTGAAACACGAAGTTATCCAGCTGCCTGCCAAATGTCATTTATCTCAAGGTCATACAATATAAATAACAGCAAGGGTTAGCTCTAAAGCGGGGGAGCAGGAGGTAGCTAAACAAAAATAGAGGACGGGATTCCTCTCTCTTTCCTGTGGATGTTCTGTGTGCTACTGAGGATGTTTTAAGGCTTGGCATCTGTAACAAGTCTAACATAAAAAGAGCAGAAAAACATACCGAGAGCAGGGAGTGTAGGGGAATGTAGCCTTGTGGAAGGGATCGTGGTTTGAGACCAAGCCACTAAACTGTCCCGCGTTTCTGCAAGAATTAGTCTGGGGTTATAATTAAAAAGAAAAGGTCACCTAGGAAAAAGTTCCTCTTGGAAGTTTAAGCCTGAAAACATTGATTCCTGTTATACAGCAGGGACAGCCAGTGTTTATTTTCTGTTTAGATTGGTTGATGGTGTGCATTTTCCTGTTCTTCCAGCACACCAAATCAGCAGAGCTTTCTTACGGTTTTTAAAAGAAAAACAAGCTTAACAACTGCCATGTCTTATATTCCGGCATCCTTACCAGACAAGGAAGGAAAGGATGTGCTTTCAAACTGAAAGCGTTGTTCTTCAGTTATCCCTTGCCTTGTTCAGCCAGCACTGGCAGAGATCACTACATAGAGTTCCCTTCCTCTGTGTGGTTGGAGCTCTGGTTTCTTCAGAATAGAAAGAAAGCAAGCTGGGTTTTGGATGAGATTTATAAAAACTTACTTCAGCAGCATCCAGGAACCCTAATCTATAATATATACATATAGGACAACTTAATATCTATATGCCTTACGTAAGTAGTTGGAAACAGTCATGACCTTAGAGGCTGAAACTTCCCATTATTATTATGTCTTGGGCTAAGACAGTGGTTTTTCCATCTATAAATTTCTTTTATCCCTTTCAACTTATTTAATTCTCTTAGAAAAAGAAATACTTGTATGTGGTGAGACCAGAGTCAATGAAATGTTGATGTGAAGGGGCCACCTACAGAATTACTGTCTCCAGAGCCGCATAGTTCTTCAGGCAAGAGATTTTGGGATACATGTACATCTCCTGACAAACAAACCAGCTCCACCTATCTTTACAACTCATTTTAATTCCTTCAAAGACACGTTTTCTCAAATCCAAATGCTTTTTAACAATGGCAGACATCACAGAATAGCATCATTAGCAATGAACCAAGGACGTTTGTGTTGCAACAACTTTTGTTGAAGGATTATTGTGTTGAAAATCCCTAGATTTTGGCACAAGCTGGAGAACTCAGCAGTTCCACTTTGCATGTTCTGCCATCGTTCAACAAGAGGACTTTGTTGCTAGACATCGCAGTAGGGCAGCCAGTTGGCTTCTCCCAATCTCCTTAGGTTTCCAGATGTCATAACAACATGAGAGAGAGTGACTTAGCCATCTTCCATTTGTTTACGCTGGAGCTGCTAGTCAGAGACCAAGCCACAACGCTGCACAGCTTTTCAAAAAGGACTTAATAGGTCTCTCTGTAAACAGATCTAAATATTTGCTCCAGTGACATTTATCGCATCACACGTCTGGCGCGAGTGTTTAGTCCTTGTTTTGCTTGCATGTTTGGATTCTCTTATAAACATTAATGAAGTGCTGGAATACAAATGAATGATCCCCCCTTTTCTTCCCACCGTGGAGGGGAGGGGAATGGAAGGGCACAAAGTAATAATAGTTCAACCTTTAACCCATAATTGTTCAGTACATTTTGATGACAGCTCTTGTTCTCACGTGCTTTAAAAGACTTTATTCAACATGTACATCCATGCAGAAGCCATCACACCTTTCTTCAAAGGCAGCTGCGACTGGGGTAGGAGACAGTGCTCAGCAAAGTGTCATCTGATGTTTGGCTGGCCATAACAAGTTGCAGTGGTGCTGTGTTGCCAGCATGCAGCGTTGTGCCCCGTCTACAAGGAATTTAGTAGGAGATATATTTAATGCATTCTGTCCTTGGCATCTGCTTTGGGCTATTGTCCGGCCTGAGTAATGGACCTGAAATACCTCAGGGTTCGTCTACCTCTTGCTGGAGAGATGAGGTCACTCAGTAGGTATTTTGCAATTGCTTACAGCATGTATATGACTGCAGACAACATGCTTGCCTGTAGTCTGTTCCATTCTCTCAATGCCCTTATGCAGAACATAGGCCCTAGAAAGCAGGCAGCATGGTCTGTCTTTTGATCTCCTCATTAAAGGAGTTGAGGGGGAGCATGGGTAAGGATACAGTGGCCAAATCTTACTTTCTTTGTGGTTACCGCAGGGGCAATCTTTAGGTTATTTTCCTATTGCCTAGGGTATGAGGCCATAAACAAGATGTGTTAGGTACCTGTTTTCTGATTGTAAGAGGAGTGAATTTGTGAAGCATATCAAGTCTTTGTCTCTCAACCTGCTCTGTACTGAGGAAGTACTGAGTATCTCATTCCTGTGTGGAAGCAGTTACAGTACTTCTCCTTCTCTCTGTGCAGTTCAAAATGTCATAGTATCTTCTGTACATAATGAATTGTCTTCACCTCCTGCCATATTGGACAGTACTTTGCTCAGGACCTTACTGAGCATCTTTAGTTTCCACAGCTGTACTTGTAGGAGTGGTGGTTTGGCATTTCTGGAAGCCAGTAGGAAAAGAAGAGAGCCAGGAGAATTTCTCCAGAAACTCCCTCAACACATGCAAGTTAGCTTTCAGTCCTTTGTTAAGAGCAAAACTGCTGCATTTATGCTGTGAGACATAAAAGAAGTAATAAATGCCTAGGAAGTAATCAAAAGTTCATTCTTTAGATGATGTTTAAGAAAAACATCGTGCTGTACAAAACATCTGCGGGCTGGTTGTCTATGAGAGTACTAAGTGCAAAGGATTTCTTTCCCGATAATCAGGTTTTAAGAGGTCAAGATTAATACCCAAGAGCAAAAGCAAAAAGAAAAGTGTATGTTTCCTCCAAATAAGTGATTAGGTATAAAATGGGTTAAAAATGATACTGCCTTTGGTTCAGCTTGTGTATGAAAGTATTCAATTTGCGTATCCTTGTGTACTATTAGAACATGCCTGTCAACTCCATTAATTATCAAATTGCTTATTTGTCATACACATTCCTTGACTGAATCCTTATCAGCTTTTCCTCTTGTAACAGTATTTGTTTATGTGAACCAGAACTTTCAATCCTAAGGAATCTGAAATGTCTCTCAGAAGAATTTCTTCATCTGTGCTTACAGGGACTTAGACTAATTGTTATTGAGAGGATGCTCTGGGATGCTTTTCTGGTGGGTAGTTTGAGAGTAGCAAACTTGTCTGCAGAGGTGCTCCTTTGTCACTTCTGTCCATGTTGATAGTTAAAATAGAGGATAGTGATCTTTACAGTTCTCAGCAGCTGTGAAGTACACATTGGAAAAAGGGAAAGATGGAGATATGGACAGAAGAAAGAATTTGCTGACATTTTTGTTGTCTTCTGCCTGATGTGCCAGCACTAATGGGGACTTTCTTTTTTTGCTGATTGGTAGTCCAGTGCGTTCCAGGGTCCCCATCACTCAAGCATTTTGCCTTTCTCTCATTTGCTGGAACACAAACATGGAAGTATATTTGGAACTCATTGGAGCTTTAAAAAAAATTAAAAAAAAATAAGGGAAGCTGCCAGATCAGAATCTACTACACAACATATGGTTATAGGGTTATGGTCTTCTGCCATGCTGGCTTTAGCAGGACTCCAGTATGAAATGGAGTAAGTGCCTTCCAAGACCTATTATCATTCATTGTGCTTATCAAAACAGTAAAAATACTGTTTTTATTTTGACAAACATTCCTTTCCTCTTATCTGAAGCCTTTTGACTTCCCCACTGCAATTGGGATCGATGGAAGAGTATGCCCTTGGTCTTGCTTATCTAGTTCTCTTTATGGGAACTCATCTGCCTTGGAGCTGGCCGGATTCCTCCACCAGTTTCACAAGCATCCCCAAACAGAACTCTCTCTGTAAGGAGAGAGATCTGTAAATCATGGCACTCTGTGAAGAGTCTGTGTAGAAGATGTTGTCCAAGTGTATGACAGAGGAGGAAGGGTGGTATTTTAAGCTAGTTTGGGTAGCCTCAACTTGCCCAAATGTGGGCGGTGCCATCAGTAATGGTACAGAGAGTCCAAGAAAATTCAACGTGAAGTATGTAAAAATGTTGTGGCAGGAACTGAAGTCTTTCTTGGTGAGCTCTGAAAAATCAGCAGCCAAAGCAGCTATATGTCCACCACTTTTTTCTTCTCCTGCTTGTGTATGTAGGATATGCCTCACATGATTCATGAGTGCAGATTCATGTTAGGCTACGTAGATCCTATGGGATCTATGAGCAGTACTCCAGGCTTACAAAGGCTGTGCTTGCATGCTGGATGGCTTAGCAGGAGGCAGGTCTTGTCTGGGGCCTCAAACACAATCAGTGTGGTCCTTTGTGTGCATGCAAGATGGGCAAGATATTAGAGCTATTTATTTTTGGAAAATGCTTTCCATAGACAGAAACAATGCTCACATAATTATCTGTTTTTTGAGGGAAAAAAAAAAAAAGTTCCTTCACATATCTCAGATTCAAACTTTAAGTGTAGCTAGAAAAACCCAAGAGTCTCGTCAGCAGAACAAAGGCCTCATGGCTGACCCACATGGACATTCTTGTGCTGTTAGTTCACAACTACACAGCCAAGATAGAAAAGACTGAATTCTCAGCTTTTATCTTTTGGTAGAATGTTGTTCCCTGCTGAGTTGTGGAAGGCAACAGAGAAGTGGAAGTCTCCTAGCTGCTTTGGATGAGAAAGCCCTTGGGCTTTTCTTTAATTGGAGCTCTCTAACACCCCATCAGGATACCCGAGTAACCTATGTTGTTTGAGGTAGGGTGACTTTAACTTTATAGTGTGTGTACTCTGCTGACTTTGATAGAGTTACAGTGCTTTACATCTTACGAGTTGTTCTTGCTCATAGGAGATTTAATGTGTATTTTTCATCTGATTTCAAGTGGGTCAGATTACTCCATAACTTTTAGAAGCATCATATGTTGTGACCACTCATTGTTCCTGAAGTAGTTTTGGATGAAAATAGGAGGCAGGACGTAGCAGTTTCACCACAGCATCTGATCAGGGAGGTCTCTCCTTGGCTGTCTTAACTAAGAGTTCATTTCAGATATAAAAATCTCATGTATGGAAGCCACATAGACAAAAATATAATTACAGATGTTGTATCTCTTGCAGCTTCAGGGCCTCATTGTTGTAGTTTGGATGGACAGAAAGCTTTTTGTTTCTTTTTAAGAGAGATTGAATTGGTGGTTGTAGTGGACTTTCAGTCCCTCATCTCTCTTTCCCCAAAATGTCTCCTTTCCATCACTAAGGAGATTAGCTGGTTGTGTGCTTGGTTCAGTTTTTGAGGCAAAAGTTTATCCTTCTGCTGCCATTCCTATTGGCCTTTGCTGATTGGTTTTAAAGACATTTCTGTGTCTGTTCTCTGTTCTGTTTCAGCTACAGGTAGTTTTATTTGTCTGGTAAGTGCAGAATAAAATTTAAAAGATTCAGTCAGTGAAAGTCCATACTGGCAAATTCCTGGGACACTGTGACTACTGGGACAATGACGTTTCCCTGACATAGGGTCTGTTTCCTGTATTTCAACAGCGAACTAGCTCCTAATCACTTGCTTTGTGCAGAAAGCATTCACTGTATGCTTTGTTGCTGCCCAAATGCAGATGTAGGTTTCGGATTATGAGATTTCAGGTTCTTTGTATCAGCATGGGTTTTAATGCTCTTGGTGACACAGCCAAAAAGTGTTGTTAAGATAAAATTCAAAATTCATCTCTGAAGCACCTCTCTGTAGTGTTGCCTCATGCATTCTCGACTAGCAACGTATTCCTTTGTCTAACTGACTTCCAGTGTTGGAACTATTTCCTAGCATATTTAAGGTTTTTCTTTACTACTTCCAGATGTAGTTCCTTGTTTTACCGTTCCTTGACTTTGTAAATATATTTTCTCTGGAGTTAGTACCTATCAGTTATTTGGATAGAGCTGTAATGATGCACAAGTTCATGGTCTGTCTCTATTAGAAGACATTTTTAAAGATTTCTTTTTTTTTACAACCACAGACAAACAAATGGGCTTCTGCACATATTGAATTTCAGCTTTGTCCTGTTTGTTAACCAGCATTCCCACCCCTCCTGGGACAGTTCCTAGAGACACCTCGTGGCTGTCAGGAGTTCTACAGTGTGCATCACAGTCACATCAGATTGTTTTATACTGAGCCTTCACATGCAGAAGTTTTTAGAAGAGTTATGAGAGAGACTGTCAACTTGCTGTTTAGAAACTAGAAATGTTTTAAGTTGTATTTTGATGGAAACAAATAAGCAAATATGTTCTAAAGTAGAGTTAGACCCCTATCACCACCCAAAATAATGCAAGCATATTGTTTGTCTGAGTGTAATTAGAACTGTCAAGGGAGGTTTTCTATTTAAAGCTAAAAAAAAATTGTATTTAATTTCAAAATTTCCATATCCCACTTTATCTTCCCACTTTGCCCGTTCTGTACAAGTAAAGCAGACGGCTCAGACTGCATGAATGCAATTTGTTGGTGGGATTCTTAGCTTTCCAGTGGAAAGCCGCACTAGTCAGTGGAAGCAAAAAACCAAGCCCCATTCCCTTCAAACACACAAGCCAGGATTGAATTAGAGAGTAAGCTTTACGCAAGAGAAATCCAGACTGACTTCTTTGGATTTCAGGTCATCCATTAAAGTAGATAATTTAAACAAGAGAGTCTTGGTGAGATAGCTCACCAGGCAATAAGTCTTTCAAATGTTAAGTGAGCAAGACTTTGTATCCACTATCTCCCTGACTTGGCAAAGTATACAGCTTTTTCTCTGTTTGATAGAAGCTCTTCCATGAAAGTGGTGCTTTCAAGAACAGAAGCCCTTAGAGGAATAAAGTGTATAGTGGTTTTACTGGTTGTAATTGCTCTAGATTTGGCTTAATAGAGGCTTTGTGATTTTATTGGTCTTCTGTCTTTAGATGTAATTATTCAAAATCACATCATAATCAAATCACAACTGCAAGTATATGTAAGTAGAGAGAACAAGTAGGGAAGCAGAAATAGTCATGAACTGTTCGTCATTTCTATTACTTCTCCTTTTCTTATTGAAAATGGAATTGTGCAAAATGCTGGACACCGTCCTTCTGTAACAAAAGAGAATGAAATCCTTCATGTTCTTTGCACAAGGCAGGCAGATGATTTTCCTGGAGAAATAGTCAAAAAGTCCAGAGATTTCCTCAACATTCAGTGGTTTGTTCCTATTCCCAACTGAAGAGGGAAGGCAATAACAAGGTTTAGAGGTATGGAAGGTATGAATTCAGAGCATTTTCCTCATAACAGTCAGTCAAGAAGAAAATGTGCCTGTCTACCCTTCCCATCGCTAGAGCATCTCGGTGGAGTAGGAGACAGAAGATGACAACTTCAGGTCAGTAGTAGGACTTTGTATTTCTGTTGCCTTAATCAGAACTTAAGACCACCTAATTGACTAGAGCTAGGTATGTGTATTGAGTGTCATGCTTGAGCAGAAACTGTATCCGTATCTAAGGATACTTCTGCTCATCTTCTCTAAAAGCCCATGCAGACATCTTGCATTGGGATGGAGCTGCAGCTCATACTTCTTTCTGTTCTATGAAAAGCATACAGTATGTAAGGTAGCGTTAAGATCTTCCAAGCATTAAACCTTAGGAAAAAAAAAAAAGTCACCATGTTTACTTCAACTTTCCCTTTCTGAATTGCTTTGACAGCCCTGTGCTTTTCTTACTCATTTTGGGGAATATCCAGTCTGCCATTGGAATTATTTGATTTGTACCGAAAGAAAGAAGGGCCTGTTTCCCTCCAAATTCCATATATTGTGTTGCTAGAGCTTTTCATGTTCCATAAACAATGCTCTCTTTTTCTGACCCTCTCCCCCTCCTGTTACAGCCTGACTTTCTATAATTTTCTTGACATGGACAACTCAGCATTTTTGTGGAAAGCTATGACTGATTTTCTGCAGCTTTACAAACAGGAGCTTGCTAGTGATTTCAAGAGGATCAGGTAGTTTGATCCAAGTGAGGTTGCATAGAGACTTTGGAACTTTAGACATATCTCAGCAACGCATCAGGTTGTGAATGATTGTTTTCCCATAAAACATTCACAGTCTCCCACTGGCAAGTCTCCTCTCATAACTAAGGAGATATTTGGAAAACGTTGGTATTTTTAAATGTCTTCTTAATCCCTTCAGATCTCTATCCATATACAAGTTCGTAGCTTCATTTTTCCACACACCACTTTTTTCTTTTTCTTTTTTTTAGTTAATAATTCAGTTATGATTCAAGTGAAATCCCAGGAGGCACTCAGAGTTGCAGGAGTTCTGGAGTTCAAGTTCATTTCAAGCATCCTATGAATCTTTTAATATTTCAGTGGCGTTTCACCGTCTGTCTTTCTTTGGTTACTTATGAAGTTGGATCCCAGGAGGAAAATCACAGCTTAGATGAGTAGCTGTGGTAGATATTGCAAAAGCAGTAGTGCTTCTGTAGCTCTGCAGTGGCTTGATCCTTCAATATTTTGTTTTCTTTATTCAGAAGGTGGATAGTTTTCCTTCTCACCAACCGCACAAGGAAGACATGAATAAGCAGGATTTGGGATAGATGTCTGACTGGTCCCACCCCCATCTGTCTATGCTTACTGGTGCATTTTGCATAGCATTTCTGGAATACTTGTGCAGTAATGAAAGGGTTATTGCAGCATTTGATTTCAACCTTATAAAGACTGTGAAAGAAGTGCCAGGCTTATGTAGTCAGAAGGCAGCAGCACTGATCGTGTGCCATGTCACAAAGAGGAGAAAAGATCCCTTATAATGTTTGTACTGAACATGAGTGTTGCTTTAAAACACAGTTGCTTTAAAGCTGCCTTGCAACCCAACTGCTTTGCGGTGGACCTGAAAGGTCTTGGGTTAATGTCATCTAATGCATCCTAATGGGTAGTCTAATTGTAACTGCCATTCCAGCTGTCCCTTGTGCATTTAACTCATGTAAATGAAAAACACAGCTTTCCAATTTACTCTTCAGCTTGAAATATTATCTTCTCCTTAAGTATTGTGTTTTAATTGCAGAAGCAAGATATATTATATACAGGAAGAGTGGGTGAAAACATGAAGATTTTGTATAAATAGGATTGTTTCTTAGCTGTTTCTTTGCTTCACCATTGACCTGTCTTCTCTCAGCTGACTGCTGACTAAACAAACACTGGACATGGGCCCCAGCTCATCCAGGGAGAAGGATAAGAGGGCAAGCAGAGATGTGCCATCACAATCCCAGCTCCCAGATGTTGTAAGACATCCAGTTAGACAGCAGCACTAAACATGCACATGCTCACTTGATGTCAGTCTGGAGAGGCTCTCCTGATTTACACTGGCAGAGAAGATCAAAATCTGACTTAAAAATTAGGTGGCAAAGACCAAAAAAAAAAAAAAAGAAGAAGAAGAAGAGGGAGAATTCAGCAGACACTTGGAGGCAGGAAAGGCTGCCAAGTAGGCATTCCTGCCCTTGCTTACGATTCTCCCCCACATACAACTGGCTGTGTGCGTCTCAGAGCAGCCAACATAGCGATCTATTCATAAAGGGCCAAATCCAGGAGCCGACCTGCAAGGCTTTGAGCACACTGGCTACACACAGGGAAGGTGGAGCGAGGGCTCAGAGGGGCTTTTTGGAGTTGTACGGTACAAATATCTCCTTCTTTCCAGCTAGCTGAAAAACAGGCAGAGCAACAGGAAAGAATGGCGTAGTGGTTAGGGTTTTAACCTGACACTTGGGATGGCAAGGAACAATTCTCTAGTCCATCAGAGGCAAGGTCAAATTTGACTTCTGGGTTATTTTCTTTTTCTCAGAGGAGCTTAGCTCACTCTTGGCTTAATGTTGGCAGCGTTAGGAGAAAACATTTTGTGTTGGGCTCCCAAGAGGAAAGTCATTGCCTAGATGAGCATCTTGGGCTCAGTTCCTCTCCTGCTTGTCAGGCAGTGCTGTGCAGAGTACCAGCTCCCAGCTTCGTGCACTCTCACAGGGGCATGCTGACCAGCTTTGCGTGCTTCTGGAGAGAGGAGACATCAGAAGTGCATGTTGAGCTTGGTAGGTCTTGAGTAGAGCTGTGGTTTTCTCAGAGCATTTTGGTTTGTGGTGTTTTGCGGCAAGCAAGTAAAGATTAATACCCTCCTGACATGGGCTCTTGGCTGTCCTGTCACCTGACCAGTGCTCTCAGAATTGAAACAGGATTATTCTATTTAGTCATTCGGGGAGAGGCATCTGGGCTTGGAAAGCAAAACAAAACCTAACCCATGTTGGCTTTTCACAGTGTGCACCTGGGCTGAACCTCTTGAGTCATTTAGCCCACCAAAAACCAGAAGATACTGACGCCTCCAAGAAGATGAGGCAGAGAATGACCTTAAAAGCTCCTGTCTGTGTTTGCATGGAGCTGAAAGCAGCCAACAGGTACATCACTGGGTGGTCCTAACATGGCGACTGTGGTGGGACTGACCGAGAAAGGAGTGACCCAGTGGCCTGAGATGCTCCTTGGTTGCCCTCTTCTGCTGAGAGGGGAGACAGCATCCTATAATCTCAAGAGGGTAAGGTCGGATCTGGAGCAAGCTATTGAATTTGTGTGCTCCATTCCATTTTGCAAACATGAAGGAAGTTAAATGAGAAGGATCTCAATAATTTCAGGAAGTTTTGTATATACTCCTTTGGTTGAAATTGAATTAATGATGAAGACTAGCTGTTGGTTTGTACGGATGCTTGATCTGAGATAAAGAAATGAGATGCTGGTTCCAGCTCATTTAGGTGAGATTGGAATCACCACTGTCTTCGGCTTCCAGGGTGCTCGGTGTCTGCATGGAGAACAGAAGGTGCTTGCCAACAGTGGCTTGTTTGTGCAGACAGGCAGAGGCAGCTTATACTGCCCAGGGCCGAAGAGAGGAAAGGGCAAACTCATGTCATTTTTAGGTTAATTGAGTAAAAAGGGAGCAGTGCTTTTATTTTCCTGTAATCTGCAGCTGTGTGGTTTTTTTTGGCATAGGTTATGCACAAACTGAGGTGAGTTTGTGTGTGATCTGAACTGTCCTGCCCTTGTCCAGTTCTTAGATATCCCAGGCAGGGCCTTCTGAGACAACTGCAGCTTGAGAAAAATACTTACTGGGAATTTCAGCCCTGTTTTCCTACTCTATTCAAGACGTAAAAGAGAGAGCAAGTCTGATTTCTGTGACTTGTTGTGACTGTGTTTAGGAGAACAGCTTTCACATTTGGAGCTCATTCAGGAAATGTTTAATTTCTCATGTTATTAGTGGTGTGTAATTGGTAACCGGTCACAGTGGGAACACCTCTAATCTGATTAGTGAGCCATTCCTACAAAGGGACAGAAAGACCAGCTGTGAATGACATTTTTTTTCATGTGCCTGAACAGTGCTTCCACTCCTTATTTAGGCATGGGAATTTTGCTCTTCTTGGATCTCTTCTCTTTGGTAACCTCTTTGGCGAAAGGAACGGCAACACCTCAGATCAGCGACTCAACATGAAAAAGCAGCAGTCAGTGGTAATTAACAGCGAGACTGTGCAGTAACTGGACGCGCGATACAGGCAATGCATGGAATTGCATCCATGCTGCTAGATTCTATTTAAAAGTACAGTCTTAACTCAAGTTTTGCATGTGATGTATTTAAGAAATACCCTACAAGGTAGATGGCTGCTTTGAATGTTCAGATTCTTTCAGTGTCCTACACTCCAGACACCTAAGGTGTATCAGGCTTTGCCAGGTTTTAACTTTGGTTGATATGAAATTAAGACATCAGTCGCTTGCAGAAGAAACGGAACTGAAGTAAATCTCTTCCGAGAGGGGCAGAATTTCAGTGGCCTGTTTTCTACTCATTGTTAGAAGATTAACTGCCAGTCATGTTCCTAGTTAGGCACTCTCAGAGCTTATTTGATCCTGGGCAACAGGTTTATTTGCCTAATTTATTATTGCTCTTAGACTTTTAAACTCAAATATAAATTAAAAGCTTTTGTTCTTTGCAATTTAAAAGCATGTCCAGGATGGGGAGAGCCCAATATTTGGCTTGGCTTCATGTTCTGAGATCTAATTCAAGAGCTTCTGGGCATTAGAGGAATGGTTTGGAGGCTGGTGTTTGTTATCTGAAGTATTTTGATACTTTATGTTTCTGCATTGAGAGGAGAGGTCACTGCCAGCTGTTGAAGGCTGAGGAGGAACAATTGTAAGCAGCCTTTCTGGCAAGCCAGTTGTTGGAGGTAGTTGTTGGGAAACAAGACAAGTTTAGAAGCTGTTTTGCTATCACAGTTTTTGCAGCTATTAGGGATAATACACCGATTTGGAAGAAAACATTTCCGAGGAGGTGGTGAGTGAACAAAACCTCGTGAGTTACAGCTAAAAGATCTGCTGATTATTCCCTAAGACAACTCAAAATGTTGCTGCATCCAAGAAACTGTGAGTCCTTCAACAAGCTTAATAGATGTATAGGAACAAACAGGCTGGTCCTCGGAATGACCTAAGATAGAGACCTCCAGCAAAAAGAGTTAATGTGATGCATGCTGGGGGAAGAGAAGCATGAATAAAAAGCTGAATTGAGGTTCAATGCAAAATGAAAATGAGGTCTCATTTCAGTTTGATTTTGGTAGCAAAACTTCGGGATTTTTTTTCTTTTCATTAAAACAAGGAGGACCTTACTTTGTATGTGGTACTGTCTTGAATGGGAGCATTGTGGATCTACAGGATCAAATGCTGGATTAGGATTTAACAAATGCATCAATGGGTCATCATCCTCTTTGGAGCATTGGGTGGCTTAGAGCAAGTAATTTCAACTCTCAAATGTTTGCTTACTGAAGAACACTGATTTTTTTAAAGGATGTTATTTATATCCCTGTTATGTGGGGAGATTGTGAGCAAGGAGATCCTAGCTTCAAATTGCTTCCACCCAAGTGCCTCTACCAGATTTGCGAAGCTGTTCATGGTACCATGCCTCTTCTCTCTTTGAAGCAAGTCAAGATATCCAATCCTTCAAAAAGGGATACATTTCGGATGTCAATAATTGGAATATATTGTTCTTGGCCCACAGGGAATCTGACACAGCAGCTCTAGCTGAAATGTAGCGATCAGCCTGCAAAAGCCAACCAAATCCCACAGACCAAGTGATAACAACTGTTTCATTTTCATAAAGCTCCCAGTAATCTGAGGGATGAATGGGCTTCGTAGCTGAGAATTGTTCTTAAGTACAGTTTGCTGGGGTTTGTTTTTTAATAACTGTATTTATTACAGTTTTTTTAAAGAAAGTCTTTTCACGAGATTTGCCAAAGAACATAAAGGTTTGTCATAATGGATCAGATCACTTATCCCTATAAGTCCAGTACCCCGTATCAGCTACTGGTGACTTGGCTCATCTTGACAGATCTGCTTGTATAGCATGGCTGGGTGCAGGAAGGTTACAGGAGGGGAAAAGAAAAAATTAAACACCCTCATGTTTTGGATAGGAAAAAATATATCACAGTTGTGATCTACCACTGCATGCGTAGATCAGGAAAGGATCACCCAGTGGTTAAGGAAGAGGATTGTATCAAGGGACAAGTGCTGCTCCCAGCTCAGCCACTGACTTCCTGTCAGACCCTAACACTTAATTCTTTTCAGCTTTGTTTACTCACCTGTTTGATGGAAATAACGCTGACTACATTGAAGACAAGTTGTGCTACTCTTTCTGTTGATGCATATGGTGTTAGTTACGAACACTGAAATGGTTTGAGATCCATGGATATATTAAAAAAAAAAAAAGAAAGAAAAAAAAAGGCATTATAGGTGGCCACAACTGTTGTTTGAGATTTCCTTTCCAGACACTATCACAAATCAAACCATATCCTTTCATTTTTCATCATGAAGGGTTATAAGGCATCCAGTGGATGTAAAGCAGGGTTGCCCTAGAAAGACCAAGTGCAAATTTTGGACAGCCCAACTGAAATAGAGTTTAATTTTTTAACCTTCATATATGTTCTAGTTTCCATAGCTATATATATTACTTTAGTTTGATATTTACTGGCAACATGCTCTCTTGAATTTGTTAGTATTAGGTATTTGTTGTCCAGTACTGTTTGCTTCCATGTTTAGTATTTTAAGGTTTACATTACTTGTCCTTTGGCTTTGGAGAACTGAATTATTTCTGTGCTCATTACTCAGCTGAGATTTGGAAGGAGACTCTTATTTATTTATTTATTTATTTAAGAGCCAATTTTTGTTCCAGGCTTCACTGGCTCATGTTAAAATCCTTTAAGGAAGAAACAAAACAAGGAGGTCATAGAATCATAGAATATCTTTAGTTGGAAGCGACCCACAAGTATCACTGAGCCCAGCTCCTGGCGAGCCTCAATTCATTAATCCTGTCTGATCTCAAGTTGTCTCATACTTGAGGTCAGCTACAGAGTATGATTTTATTCAGGAAACTTCTTGGCTCGTCCACACACCTAACCCAGTTCAGGACCCAGTTTTCGGACTTAAGAAAGTTGTTAGTTTGTTTTAGTGCTATCCTGGAAGCCCTAAAGCTAATTTTCTCTCATTAGACCTCCATATCTTCCATTTTCCATTCAATAGAGATGCAGATATATGCTCATGGTAGAAAGCTAACTTAAGAAATCTCAGCAAACAACAGAAAAACTGTGTTCAGGCCTGGGGTCTGAACACAAGAAAGGCATGGAGCTGTTATAGCAAGTCCAGGGGAAGCCACATAGATGCTCAGAGGGCTGAACCACCTCTCCTGCGAAGACAGGCTGACGTAGCTAGGCTTGTTCAGGCTTTGGAAGAGAAGGCTCCAGGGAGACCTCATTGTGGCCTTCCAGTATATAAAGGGATATTATAAGCAGGAGGGAGACTGACTTTTTACTCAGTCTGGTAAGCAATAGGACAAGGGGGAATGGGATTTGGATTAGATATTAGAAGGAAACTTTTCACTCAGAGGACTGTGAGGCCCTGGCACAGCTGCCCAGGCAAGTGTGAATGCCCCATCCCTGGAGTTGCCCAAGGCCAGGTTGGAGGGGGCACTGGGCAATCTGCTGTGGTGGGGGCAGCCAACCCACAGCATTGGATTGGAACAGGGTAGACTTGAAGTCCCTTCCAACCCAACCATTCTGTGATTTCTGTGCAACAGGTAAAATGGAAAGTACAAAGCAAAACAGGTAATGAATAATTTAAATAAAGGAGAAAAAAAATATATCCAAAAATACAAAGCTAAGAATAAGATAAACTAAGAAGCTAAGCTAACTCCAAAGCCTGTTCCCAGTCGGCATTCACACAGAGCTGTCTAAAGCACCTCTTCAGTGTTCACTTTTCTTCCCCCGCTGAGTCTGACTTCCAAACTTAAGGAAGCAGCAGCCATTCCCTCTTCACTTCCTGGTGATGAGCCCTGCACCCCAGCTAAGGGTTTAAGTACACCTTCTTGCCAGGCAGGCTGTTCACATCTTCACTGAAAATGAAGAGCATTGGGCTTAATCATTATTGTCATTACCCCTGCTGTGTTAACCATGAGACGCCTAAGAAGAAGATGTGTTCTGCTTGTTTTCTCTGAAGTTGACTTCATAGTATTTGACTTTCTGTTATAGATGTGGTGTCTGTAGTTACAACCTATAGGATAAAAACTAGAACATACCGATATTGGGTGATAGAGGCAGAAGTGGTGCACTGAGAGGGGAAGTGCTTGAAATGTGAGTGTTATAAGGCATGATCTGAATCATCTGAAGAGGGTGTTAGCTGTAACAGCTGCGGAAGAAAATTAGTTTGAGACTGATGTTTTTTTACATCCTGGTCTAAAGCCTGGGTTTCTTTTTATTGCTTTATAAATCGTTATTCTAGAAAGCAATGTTTAACTTCAATTTATTTTTCTTATCAGACACCTTTCTGTACATGAAATCAGGATTTCTGGGGTAGTGTTTGTCCCTTTCCTATTCTAGCCAACCCTGTGGTCCCTAAGCAGGGCTCACCTCTACTTCAGCAGTCTCAAGCGTCTTTTGCTGGCACTCACCAGGATATTGTTGGAATTTCATACCACTGTTATCTGTTGCCTAAGGAAAATTAATTGAAGTTACTTGCATAGTGCCCTTGTATATAAGAGACATTTCCTTGGGAGTGGAGACAGGAAAATGGGGGAGGGGTTGGGAGGGAGCAGGGGTCCATCCCTGTGGTGTGCATGTCTGGATGCAGAGGAAAGCGATGAAGGAAGGAGGGAGGCACAGTTTATTGTGCTAAAGGAAAACAGAGAGGACATTCTGCTGGTGATTATTGACACAAGCCTCAGCAGTCACTCTGGGCTTCCCCTCCAGTTGTGAGTGACGGGCAGAACAGGACACTGCCTTGTTCAGCAGGACTGGCACAAGCAGGCGGGTCCTCCTGGGGAGCTGCTGAGAGGACAGAAACACCAAATCCGTTGGCTGACAGGCTGATGTGAAGAGAGCAACATTTTAGAAAGACTGCAGTTGTTAAATTAGGAGATGTCAACCCCAAGGAGATATCTCTGAATTCTCCTCAAAGCCTTCCATTCTGGTGCTGTGCTTGGGTTGACCACAGAGGACACATCCAGCCTGTCACTGTGGCTCCTTTCTCCATCTCACATCCATGGCCTGTGCCCCAGTGCCCAGGCTGCCTCCCCAGACGTGGTTTTCCAACCATCCACACCATGGGGCTGAGCCAGTGGGGGGAACCTGAACCACAGCTCAGGATGTAGCACATCCTTGGTGCGTGCTGTGCTCTGGAAATACAGCCAGAGAGTGCTGTTGTTCATTTAATGGTAATTGGGGTAGAGATTTGCATTTCTGTTCTCAGAAAAGCTACCGGAAGTACCCTGTATGCCCTGGCAATTTGTCTTTGCTATCATGAACAATAAACATTGTGTTATAGATTGAGGAGAGTGTATGAAAGTCTTACATCAGTTGTCTTAAGGCAGAGAAATTAAGAGAGCTGCAGGAATCACTTTTTGCATTGTTGTAGGAATTTCCTACAAGTAAATGGCTTCTGCAGAATGGTTGAAGGCCATTCTGGGCTGCTTTGGCTCTACTTGTGCATATCCATGTACCTTGACAGGAAGAAGGCTTAAAATGCATGGTGAGAGGGAGAAGAATGAGGAATTGAGAAGTCAAGATAAAAGAAAAAATATAGGAGAAAGCTCTTGCTGAGGCAGTGATCAGTGTTTGGGACTGTACTAATTGTCTGGTGCTAAAAGGCAATGATAGAGATGCAGTTAAATGAGATGCAGATCAGATGGAACTTGCAGGGAAGATATTGCCACTGAGTCATAATTTGCTGGCTGGGCAGGAAGTGCGAGCTGCTCAGTTGAAAGGTTTTGTGGATGGCAGGGTTCCTGTATTCAGAGTTGGCAGCCTGGTATCTGCCATTGAATCAGCAAGTCCAATCCTTCATTTGTCACAGATCACTGTATCAGTTCATTGTCTCAGTGAGGAAGCCCATAGTGGTTGGGTTCTCTGGATTTGGATCTGGATTCTGGATTTTTCTCTGAATTTCTGGAGAGATGGCAGTTTTGATTTTGAGGAGATGAACGGAGCTCCTCAGACAAGAAAAGGAAGGGTAAGAGCAGCTGAGAACGTCCTCAGAGAACGTCCTCAAAAGTGGAAAAATACAGGCAGCTGCCTTTCAAAGAGAACTGGTCCTTCATTAGAGGTGAAGTCTGATGATGCTGTTTCTGTGAACTCGAGCTGTATGAATTTAGACCAGTAAATACATTGCTCTGCCAAAGTCTGAGCTAATTGAGGCAATGCCCAATGTTTTTAGCTGACCTTGAGGGAACACAAGTCCTTTTCGGGCAGCGGAGTGCTATAGGGATTTGAGATCTGGGGGTAACTGAGGTTTTGCTATAACCAACTTAGAGCTGGTGAATGTGTTAGAACGTCACTCTGAAGCCACAGACATAGAGAAAACTCAGTTGTATCAAAGTTGTGGTGAGACAGTCAGGGAAGGTCAGTGGAAAACAAGGCAAACACTGTGTACAGGAAAAAACATGTTTTCTTAATGTATGAAGCCAAGACCAGGGTGTTTGTTTATAGAGAGAGCCATTTGCAAACAGTGCAAGACTGCCAATGGTATGAGAAACTTTTTTGATGCATAGCAGGTGCTCCTCAGACCTGAGCAAAGAAGGCCAACAGGGAGGACAGTTTTTTTCTGAATGTTGTGAACTAACATAAGATTAACGCTTTTCTAGGTTTGTTGAAAGTAGCAGGAAAACAGTGATTGCTGTGCCAGGACAAGCGAAATGTTTGTGCCACGTGGTGTGGGGTACTTACCTGGGGCATCCAGGAGTCATGCAGCGGGAGCATCTGTGCAGGGAGTTGTGTAATGGACATGGGGATGACCTCAAACTGAAAAAAACCCAAGGATTATTAGAATGGCTTCTCTGTCGGGTGGGTGTCAGGGTCATACCATTTCCAGTGTGCTGTTTCCTGCCCACCGAACAAATTTTGGATAGCTGAGGGTGCTTCTTGCTGTGCTGCTTGACAGCTTTCACAGGGAATATCAGTATTTGTTAGTAACTGTCCTACTAGCAGATGGAAATCAAAATGCTTGCCAAGGAGATGGAATATGCAGTGAAATGAAAATTTCTGGAGACTTTTAAGTTAGAAAAGTTGCTATTGGAAAGCAGTGTTTCAACCTAAATAGAATGCTTAGATTAGTCAGGATAACATGACTGTTCCACAGACAACAGTTCCTAATGAAACATGCCAGTCTGCTGGAACTTGTAGATTCTGAAATAGTTTAGTTTCAGTGATGTGGATAGGAAAAATAAATTAAATGTGATTTGGAAATATATGTTTTTCCTGCTTGCTTACGCTAGGTGAGAACTTGGCTCAGACAGCAGGTCACCGTCTGGTCTTATTGGGGGATTTAGGGCTGAATGTCTCAGAGTACTGGACATATTTGAATTGGGGCCACTTGCAGCCTCAGCCTTGAATTCAGTAGTGCTTTGCAGCTGCAGATAAGGATGAGGTCATGCGCCAGATTGTGGTCTCCACAATACATCATTACCAGGATAATCACATCTGCAAGAAGGACTGTTAGCGTCATGCATTATTGAATGAGATCAGGTACTTGTATTTCTGAAATAAGTCCAAGACTCTGTAATTTGCCTGCTTATTAGTTTCCAGGGTGAAGCTGCCAAGAGACCATTACCAGGAGTTATGTGAATTGACAGGAAAGGCTCAGAGGACAGCTCGAACCCTGTGACGGACAGGCAGAGATTTTGCAGGCAATGGGCTATCAGGCTGGGTTATGTATCTTATTTTAAATAGTAGTCAACAGACATCCCATTTCTCAAATATTTACTGTATATTTTTCTTTCCTTGATTGCCTGATTTTCAAAGGCAGCTCTCTCTGATAGCAACATGAAGGATCACATCCAACTGGTTTAACTGAATGCTGTTCATTTAAGACAGTGCTGGTGCTGAGAGAATTTCATATTTTACAATTTCTGCTGACTGCTCACTTTATCACTGTGATAGGTGGATGCAGACTTCTCTGTCTACGTTCACTCTAAATAGACATTGTGTGGACACATTAACTCCACTGTGAGCTTGAGACAACGTGTGATAACTTTCAGCATGATACGCCTAGCTGTAAACTCACAGCCATTATTTATGTTGAAGCTGGCTCATTTTTAACTAATTTGGAGCATAAAAGAAGTGCATGTCCACATCTATCAGCTAAATCTATCTGGACATATCCTAAGACAAGTGTATTTTGTGGATTGTGGCAGTACAGTCTGAAAAATAGGGCTTGGGATTTACTTTTTGTGCCAGGCATGTAAAGGACAACAGACCAAAACAAGGAGGCTGGAAATTGGATACCCAAGCCTAGGCAGTTGAAGCCAAGAGCACCAGAAGTGGCTGGTTGTCCTAGATGTTTCCGTTGTAATTATCAACTGGAATCCTCCTTGGAAACATCCTGAATTCTTTTCAGTCTGATTCCCAGTACTTCTTTTAGATCATGACTGCTAAGGCATCCTAATAGGAGCACTTCAAAATGGCCAGACTCTCTTCAGGAATGTAGTATTAAACCCATCGTGTGGTCCAAAATGAGTGGTTGGAGCTGCACAAATTCGTAGTTTTTATAATCCATAAAGAGATCTCTGTTTTAGCCTTCTGCATAAATGGTGAACTCTACTCAGGAATTAAGCCTGTAGTTTCTCTGGAAGATAGAGCAGAGTATTGGGAAAGGATGACGGACTGATTTGAAAAAACTTAACTTGGAAGTAGGATACGCCCCGGGCCCACAGACAGCAGTGATGGCTTTGTTCTCCTCTGCTTCCTTCTCCTGGCATGCTGCCATTGTGACAGTTGGTGTCTCCGAGTGTAGGTTTTTGGGTGCTCTTTTGTGGCCTGTGGGAAGGATGGCATATGGAACAAATGTTCTGTGTTCAGTTGCTCCCCTGGGCTTCAGTGCAGGCTCAGCACACTAGTAGATCTAGACAAAGGAATGTAGTATTTCTAAATTTTGAGATTTGAAAAACTATTAACGTTACTTTCCCACTATAATATACGAGAATTCTTGGAGCAAAATGATGTTCTTGTCTCTGCCACTTACCCAGAGTTTCAGAGATGCAATCAAACCAGCAGCCATCCCCTCACCAGAAATAAAAATATCCGCGATGGGGTTTTATTTCCTTCTTCTGGAGACCTGGGATAAGCAGCAGATGATTTGATGCTGCTGACATCTGGCAGCATCATTCCTATTTACTGTAAACACGAGTCGTCGCCCACGGAGTATTTTATTGCCTGTGGTTTCCATCTTGTTCTATGCAGCAATTATGCACGTGGTGCAGTCTTTCCATCTCAATAAAAATGTTTCGTTCTCAGCAAGGAGCGTAAGAATTAACCCAGTAGTTCTTATGGGCTACTGTGCTGAGTTAGATGTGATGGGGAGGGCAGGCTGGCTTCTCTAGGGTCATTGGGTGTGACCCAGGGGCTCAGGACAGCTGGGGAAGGCTGGTGGTTGAGTGAAAGCTGAGTTTGCGTTGTCAGGGTGTTGTGCAGCAGAATGCCTTGAGAGGAGTGCTGGAGACTTCCCTTTGTGTTCATTTCTCTTTCTGTCTTTATAATTTCTTTTTCTGGTTATCCAGGAGTTCAGAGATGTTTTCAATGAGGGATTCATGAGAGAATCTTTAAAAGAGACTGCAGCCAGGGGAACATCGTAAGTACGAGTGGAAAAACAGTGTTTTAAATTAGTATGAAAGCCTGGAGGAAGTCACTCAGACCTAAATCTGCAAGTTGATTTAAGCCTCTTATTTCTTCTTAGGTATTCTGCCTTCTCTTTGGAGTCAGGCATCTAAAGGTCTTTATAATCAATATGATCAGGCACTCACCTCTCTATCCTGCACTTTCTTTGAAGGGAAGGTGGGTACGTTCGCCTACCTTGACAGAGCAGGAGGGAGTTTGTCTGGAGCTCCAGACACTGGGGCTAGTCTTAGCCCTTCCGCAGGGTGACTCATTCCACCAGAGGTAGGTGGCTGAGATACGGGGATGAACCACTCCCCAGGGCTGCCAGCCTCTCTCCGTCAGCTCTCAGTGGAGCCCAGCCAACAAGTGTAGACTAGGCGCCTAAGTTTTAGACAGCTGATGGTATGGGAGGCAAATTTTACCCCCAGGAAGTTTGGGTGGAATTTGTCTGAAAATGACAGTTGTGCAAGCAGTAATAAACAGTATGTAGTCCCATGTCTGGAATCTCCTTATAAACAGGGGCATGCAAATCAATTAGATAAAAATCTGAACATTTTTTAATCACCTGCCCAAACTTGAACAGAATCTTCTCTTGGATTTGATGACAATCTGTTGCACTCTCCAAAATGCAGATATCTCTTGTTCTCCCTCACAAGGAACCTTGGTTCACAGAGGGATGAGGACAGGGGAGCCTTGAGCTGCTGTCAGATTGTGTTTCTCTTGACATCTCTTGACTTGACCAGATGCTGGGAACCTGCTGGGCAGAGCCCAGAGATCACACTGTGACTAGATTCCTGGCTCACTGCTGCTGCTTGGAGTGCTCCAGATAAGCTGACTAAGATGTAGATAAGCACCCCAAACTCCTGAGTGCTTATCCAAACTAAACCTTTCAACATTTATCCACCTTGACTATACATGATTTTGCCCATAGCAACGGAGATTACACCCACTTTTTTGCTCCTCCATTTCCAGCAGAGGAGCAAGAACCTGATGACAAGTAAAACACCTTGGGCTTTTAGGTTCCCACACCTTTCTTCTTTCTTTTTCAGAAACCAGTCTGGTAATGTATCCATTTTTCATAGTAATCACTACCTGAGAAACTGCAAATTCAGGTGGAGGTGCTAGGCAAGTCATTGCAAAAGCATGCACTTTCTAACTTCCCTGAAATGGGTGGGTAAAGCAGTGCATGTGGATCTCACTTTTATCAGCATCCATTACCAGTTGCTCTTGAGGACAGGCCTATAGGCTCATAGTGCATGTCTGGTACTCATTGGCTTTACTGGCTGTCTGCAAGGGGGATAACTTCCTTACTAATTGTTATTTTTCTTCTTCACTCTTATCTTGGAATGTTTTGTTGCCCTTGTTTTTTTTTTCCCCCTCTTTCCCTTGAGTCTCTGGAGATAAATGAATAGAAATTACCACAGGTCACCCATTGCTCTGTTTGATGTCATAAACGTGCTCATATACCTTGTGGCTATGCCATGCTCATGCACGGAGTGTAAACCATCTCTTTTACTTAGGATCAATAAGAAGTTTTCCCTAAAAGCCATTCTTTTCTGTGAGATTTCAAAGTAGCGTGGGGGCATGGGCCACTTTTTGTGACCACCGGGCATTATCACCTACCAAATTACCTGTTCTTGCAGAGACTCAGGGTTTCTTCTTTCTTCCTGCAGCACATTGTATTTTTTTTTGTGGCTTTTGGTTTTTCAAATTAAAGATTTTAAGTTGTTATAGATTACGTGGAAGTGTTTTGTGGCTTGTGGTATATGGAGTTATGTGGAGTCAAGCTTGGTGGACCTTTCTGAATAAATGTTGTTGTACATTGACTGAGAGAGGCTGCATGTGATGAACCAAGAGATTTCTGTGTTCAAGTCTGGGGGTTCTTTGGCTTCTCCATTCATTTGGGTACATACTAGTAAATGTTACTGCACTTTCTTTCAAAAACTGCCTTAATCTTTATATTTATGGGGAATTCAAACTGTCCAGAGGTGCTAACTCACCAGGCAGCCTTAGACATTTGGGCTCTCTCATTCATTATTCATAGATCAAGCAACTCATTGGCAACAGTATAAGAAGCTTCAGTTCTTACCTGGAAGGTCACCTCTGAAAAGGGGCCTTTCTTTTTCCACGTATCTCTCCCTTCAGACTTTCAGTTAAGGAGGATTGATCCAAGAACACATTTCTTTTTTGCAGAGAAGACTGAAATAAAAGTAGTTATGTACATAGAAGAAGATTTATTTATTAGCCAGTTAAAAATGTATGTTCATATTGCATGTGTGGGTTGTGTTATATGCATATGTATTGCACAGTAAGTCTTGAAAAGCTTCCACTCTGCATCCTGTTTTTCCTTACAATAAATCTTCTGGTTTCAGTCTCTGAACTGGACAATTCTGATGCAAATGTTTTCTTTTAATTCCGTGAAGTGTTAATTTTTGTCAAAAGCCCACTTTTCATCAAACATATTTTGATTAAAAACATTTCTGCTATTCCTACTGTCAAGACTCCAGGCACAGATGCTAATTGGTATAAATTGCAGCAAGGCTGTGTATGTACAGCAGCTTATTTCCAGGAATCCCTTTGAGTGGGCATCGCATGGAAAAAACCTTTGACCATGAGTGATGTGACCTGCATTTGACCATAGTATCTAGAACCAGCATGTCCATATCCTATGTGTTACCTGAGTTTGGTTTTATTTACTTTTAAAGTACTGGAACAGCTTTTAAAGTAAGTGAGAACCATCGCTGGCAGAATGTGCTGAGATACAGATGAATATTAGAATACTGGACATACACCTCTGAATGTAGTTCTGGTTCCTTGGAGTTAATGGGGATATTACTGGTTCTCCCCCTTGTTGTGGGTTGGGGGAGTGTTCAGGAGCTCTGTGATCCCACTCCCTGTTCAAAGCAGGGCTAACTCCAGTCTCACTGTGAACGTTTTTACTTTCTGATACCCAGCTGGAGTTTACCTCATGCTGTTTGCACCCATGGCCCTTTGTTATTTTTTCCAGGCACCTATGAAAAGAGCTCAATTCCGTCTTCTCTACAACCCCTTTGTAGGTGTTGTTAGCTCTCTTCCTTTGTCTTTGCTTCTGAGCAGTCAATCTAGGAATACTAAAACCTCATTGAGGTACCTTATAGTGTTTTTTCATTTGCTTAAAAAAAGCCAATAACTACAACAAAAAAAGCACAACTTATTAAAACATACCAGCAGTCGTTTCCAGGAGAGCAGAGTCAGGCCAATAGTGAATCTTTTCCTCTGTATTTTTTAATGCACTTTCCAAACCAAAAAGAGCTTAAATGCTCCCTAATACTCATCCTAACCAAACAGAAGTTCTGGCCTCTTTAAGTTGCAACCTCTAAGGGCAATATTTGCAAAACAAAACTGTCTGACTAGGGGTGATGGTGGTAAATGTTAGTGGTTTCTTGACCTTGTCCAGGTCTCTCTTGGACAGTTTTGATTTCAGGAAACTTGCTTGAGCTCCTGTTGTAAGAGTGATGGCCAATTCAAGCATTTGGGAGTCAACAGAATGTCCCTCCTTCAAGGGACAAACAGAAAGCAAACATGGAGCAGTTCCTCAGCTGATGTATGTGTCTACCAGCCCCAAGGGAATCAGCTGGGAAATTGCACTAATATTCATAGAATCATAGAATCGCTAAGGTTGGAAAAGACCCACAGGATCATCCAGTCCAACCATTCGCCCTTCACCAATGGTTCTCGCTAAACCATGTCCCTCAACACAACATCCAAATGCTCTTTGAACACCACCAGGCTCGGTGACTCCACCACCTCTCTGGGCAGCCCATTCCAGTGCCTGACCACCCTTTCAGAGAAGTAGTATTTCCTAACGTCCAGCCTGAATCTTCCCTGGTGCAGCTTGAAGCCATTCCCTTTAGTCTTTGTTGTCTTTCCATAGAGCAAGAGCAACAGTTTCCTAGGTGTAAGTGAATTGAGGATTGGTTAGGTACTCAGAAAAGCTAAAAATGGCTCCTGCAAGCACAGCCAGATGGTGGTCAGAGGAATCTATTTTTACTTGGCTTACATTTGCACAGAGGCATCCATGCACAGCTTTCTGTTGTTCCTGCAGTCTTTCAAGCATATGGTAAATAGAGTTTCAATGGGTTGGAACCTATTGCTTCAGGAAATGTTGTTACAAATTGTTTTTCCTCTGCACTGCATGGAGGAGTTTTCATGCCACCTGCAACATATGCTGTGAAATGCAAGTGGTCACCAGAAGGGAGTGTCCAAAAGGGTTTAGGTGGTGTGAAACCCATCAGGCGTGCAGAGGAACTGCTAAAAGCATCACGAAAGTATATTGTAGTGTAGAAAAGCAAGGACTGTAACTCAGAATGCAGTGAAACCTTGTTGCTCTGACTAGATTAGCTTACATCTTGTGGTATATAAAGAAATAAAAATTACTTAGATTGCACTAAGTTGTGTTTTTCTAGCTAAATAGATTGACTTAATCTTGTCGCAAGGGGGAAAAAGCTGTCTGCCTGAAAGACTTCATATTTTTTTAATCCCACTTGCCAGGCTGTTTTATTTTTCAATGTCTGTGTTCTTTAGTGATAATCTTTGGCTATAGCTGTCATTGAGGCCCATTCTTCTTTTGTCTAGCTCTTCTCCTTAGATGCTTATGAATAGAAGTTGCCCGTAAACATCTACAGGCAAAACATTTTTCTTTACTGATAACCATTCATTCTTTACAACTGTTTTCCATCCCTCTTGAACCTTGGCCTCACAGGAACCTTTCTATTATGCAGAGCATCTCTTGACCATGAGATGCTTTTTCTTCTACATCAAGTGTTCTCATCTATTTTTCCCAGAAAAACTTTGTATCTATTCTGAGAATCTCTTTTGCACAGCACACCCTTCCTTATGTCAAGGTCTCATCCAGTTTTCTTCCCATATTAAAAGAAGTTGATGAATGTGGGCAGAGATCCAAGGATTCCAACATGTTTTCCATTTACACTAGCTGACAGATCTCATTGGGTGAGTTGAAAATGTGAGAAATTGAGCTGAATGCCCAGCACTGAAAACTGTCGAAGGCAGGACTAACATGAAGGCTGGATGGAAAAGATGGATAGATTTGTTGCATGTGAGAGACATGAAGGGACCGTGAATGGAAATAGTGTCTTATTACTTCATGGAAAACCTGAAGTAAGAGGTCATGGTGTCAACCTTTGATTTTAAGTTTGGTGGTATGGGGGAAGATCCCCTCCATGTGGCTAGACCAGATTTTGTCATCATGTGCGGCTTCATGCTTGTGGTCTGAGTTTGGAAGTAGGACTGTGGAATGGACTGTCGGAGGATTCAGGGTTTGTTTTGGGTCATAGGCTGTCTGGTAACTGAGCACTACAGAAATCCTGGCCTTTTCCTCTGGAGCATCTGATGGTCCTCACTATCTGTGTCAAGATTCTGGATGTAGTGGGACCACTACTGTGGTATCATCTGTAGATTCCTTTGCTTCTTTGGGTTAAAACAAACAAATAAACAAAATGGTTTTCTCCTTCAAATGTGTGCAGACTCAGAAAAAGTTACCTTCTGGCAAACTGTTCTTTGTAGCTTGCTGAAATGCCATCTTCTTTGAACCAGCTTCTTATAGACAAGGCGTGTCTGGATGTTAATCTCTGTTGAACGTGGTGAGATGGGTAGAGACTGGCCAAATTCGTGAGACTTGGGAGAGTGAGTACTGACCTTATGCCAGAAGTGAAGCGTGGGCAGAGTAAGCCTGGAGCATCAATGTACCTCTGTGAGGATGAAATAATTAAACAGAAGAAAATATCTACCTTGAAAGCCTGCTAGAGTCAAATAGAAAGCAGATGGAAGGCATTTAGAAGAAATTCAGGCTGAATTGCATTCAGGCAGATAAAAGACTTTGCTTGAGAATATATCTTCCACTTAATACAGAGAGGAAGTCCTACAACTGGTGGGCTTCAAGTGATGACATATGGTTCAAGTATCGTGGTCCTCTTCTGAGAAAACTGCACAAAGGCTTGTCACCACCCTGGGGAAACGGTCAGAAGGCTGCGACAGGGCTGAGTCTATTCCTTTGAAGCAGAAAGCAAAGCCAAGGGCTCTGATGACAGCAGATGAACAGAGATGACTTCTTTAAGGAAAACAGCATGCATTTACAGGACTTGAACCCCTCACCCAGAAGGGGTTTGCCCTTGTTAATGTAGATATGTGGAAAGTGTTTCCACATATTGGCACCGAGCTGTCATCTCTGAGTTTCCCGAAGGAAAGATTGGCCATGTTATGTCTTCAGATTCCTGTTTCGTGGTGTGAAACTGCCTCCTTCATAAACACACACAGCAAAATAAACCACATCTATGTGGAACTCTTTTTTTTATGGACTGCTTTTGTGAGGCTGTAAAAAGTATGTGTCCTCTTGTTACAGTTGAAAATTAACTCCTCTGGGTACATGAACCACTTTTGGGTTCCCTGCAATTACCAGCGAGTTGCTGTTAAAATAGCAAAGTTTGTGACAGTTGCAAGATGCTTATGGATAACCACTTTGGGGTTTGGAAAAGACACCGGTCGCAGTTGAAATTTGAGCCAAACAGTGGCAATCATCTCGGCACAGAATTGCAGTGTTTGAATCAGCTCATGAAGGTAAAATCAGCCCCAAAACTGCCTGCATGCAAGGCTCTTCCCACGTTATTCCTGGCTCTGATTACTAAGGAGCAAATGTTAAGTACACGCAAGGCAGTTGAGGGTGCGTGTTAGTCACCCAAAGAATAAACAGGGAAATTAATTAAAATAAAATGATTCATTATAAATTATTCTCCCAACTACATTCATAATTATGTGAGAAATATTCCACATGCTATTAGAAAAGCACTCCCTCCACCCGTAGTGATTCTGGCACCTCTAGAAACAGCAAGTGCTGAAACTCCCACATGAGGGATGTTTCCTGTGAGCTGCGCTGCCAGATCATACCTATATTTCTGGGTCAGTATTTGAACATTTGCCTGCTTTAGGAAAAAGAGCCTGAAGCCTACACTTTTCTGAAGGTTAGCTGTCGTTAGGTGGATCCCCACATTTCTGTGCTGGGGCTGACCACTGATAGTTAGTCAATAGAAAGAAATGTGGGGTGATCACTCAAAAAGGTGAGACATGAGGAAAGGCAGTCGCTCTGGATGGGCCCTGGAGGACCACAGTCTGGTGGTGGCACCCCTACTTTACTCCTGGGATCGGAGTCCCCGCATTGATGTCACCTCTGGCTTTTTTGAAGGGCAGTGATTTCTTCCTTCCCCAGAGGGCTTTCAGTGATGCAGCACAGCCCATCATATCCAATCCTTTTGCTTGCTCGTTGTGAAAAAACCAAACATGCCTCCTTCCTCCCCCAGAAAACAGTGCAACCTGCAGCCTGTTAAGTGTCAGGATCCGAAGGTGCTCCAATTGAGTGTGTGTGTCTGTGTTACACATGTGTTTAATTCACATATTTTTCTACTGGAAGGGATGTGAAAGTGTGAGTTTAGTATTTGAAACAGAACAGTTTGGGGTTATAAAAATTTAGCTTGGCTCAGAAAGGCTGTGTGTAAGCAGAGACTTAATTGACTTCTGCTGCCTCCGATGGGTCCCTGCCAGTCATTCAGGCTAGATCGACAGGCTGTCACGTAACCTGTGCAGTAAGGGCATTAGATCTGTAGTTCTGCAGACTGGGTGCTTAGTTTAGGCAATCCAAGGGGACCCCGGAGCGCCAGCCTGCAGATCTGTACCCTCTCCTGGGGCAGTCTTTGTGAGAAAGATGTTCACCTGCTCTGCCTTGGTGATTTTGTTGCCACTGTTTAACTTGCTAGTGTTACGTGGCCTTGCTCCCTCTTCCTTTTGCTTTTGTGCCCCGCAATCTGTTCTGAAACTGCTACATAATCACTGTAGCAGTGCTAGGAGATCCTGAAGAGCAAGCCTCCCTAGTGCTCCAGAAGGAGAGGATTGCAGTGCTGCTGGAGGTGGAAAACAGTGCTTGCAAACTCCAGGTTAACTTGAGCAACAGAAAGGAATGCAATGGAGAAACCTGATGCGTAATCACTGCTGAATTCATATGGCAAGTTTTATAATACTCCAACACTGTTTAACAGTACCTTTCCACAATCTTTTTCTGCTTAAGGTGGTCTTCATTTCGTAAAGCTCTTCAGATCTGGTCCTGCTCTAGTGCTGCAGAACTCCATGTGAAAAATAAATGATGGATGTGCAAAGAAAGGATCAGAGCGAAAGTTCCAAGGTGAACTTTTATACTTAATATTGCAAATGGCAAAAACTGGTGCCATCTATGGCTGCTGGGAATACAGATAACCAAAAAAAGGCTCATTTACTCACCCTGGAAGGTGCCGTATAATTTTTACTTGCTCTAAAATTTTGCAGTTTAGATTGAGAAAGACTTTTGTCTTTCGGTTTATCTTTTTAGTTAAGAAAAAGGTCAAGGGGTCTTCTGCTTCCTTTTCTTTTAAAATTACCGGATTATGAAGATGAAAACCTGACCCATATTTAGGAAATTTATTTCCCACTACTGATTTTAATTATCATAGTAACATTTTTGCAGTGCAGGAGTTTTTGGAGAACATGACCCTTACCACTGAAATATTTAAGTGAGAAGACATGGACTGTCTCCTTGGTTTGTTGATGTTTGTATCAGATGTAATTGAGAGGTAAGTGAGATGTGACCTTTTTTTAAAGCTGTTAGAAGAGTTTGTTACTCAGCTCCTGCACAATTAATGAGAAGAACATGGACTTTGCAAAGCACAAACACCAAGCACAAACACCAGTTTCCTTGCACTTCACTTCGACATTCGGTGGGATTTAGTTCAACTGGAAGGATGCTTACGTTGCACAGAGGGCTTTCTGATCCAAAATTAGACAAGAATAGCCAAAACAACTGTAGGAAAAGGAAGATTTGCTTGGTCAAGGAATGAGGAGATGTTCATTTCTCATTTCACTAGTTAATAAGGATTTCTGGATGCATTGCAGCAGGGAAATCCTCTCCTGTAGTCATGAATCTCAGGGTCCCATGGACCTATCAGCAAACCTGAGTCCATTGGGATGCATGAATGCTGGAATGAGCTTGACCTGCAGTTGGCCTGGAATGAGTTACCTCTCCGAGATGGAAACTGTGCAAAATGTGTTGATTTCTGATGGTGAGATATGACCCTAATCCCGGCAGGTCTGCTTAGGGACTGAAGATATTGAGTGTTTCCTCCAAACTACCTCCTTGTTCTTCCTGAAGCTCATCCATCACTGTTGAGATATAATGATTCATAATGCAGTAAATTAGTGATCTTGATGAAGAACAGAGAGTGAGTTTGATGTAAGTTGATGCAATTACAATTGGTATAATTCAGTTTGGTTGGCTTCACTGAATTTAACCAGAGTTAACCAGCTTTGGAGGTTACAGTGGTAATCAGAGAAAATGATGATGCAGGTGAGGAAGCTGAGAGTGGGTGTATCCGACTTGCCCATGGTAGAAGGCAATAAGCGTGCATTTACTATGCATCCCTTCTGGTCCTGATGTATAGTGTTTGTATGAGTATGTACATCATTTGAGAATGGAACTGAAGCCTGTAAGCATCTTGTAATAGAGACCCAGCAAATGGTAAATGCAACTGTGTTTAAAGTGATAAACATCATTGAGATAAATGGAGCTGCAGGTGGCAAACATGCAGTGTAAGAGAGGCAGGGCCACAGCTAGGTGGGAGCCAGCATAAGAAATGTGGGCTAAAAGCAACAGTCATCAGGAAATGAAACTGGAAATTACTGTTGAAACAGCTCAGGGCAAAGCTGCAGGACAGAAATGGCTGCTGACCTCCTAGGGTAAGTTGTAAGAGCTGGAATGAGTAAGCAGAAGAAAATACAGGTCTGAAACTTGTATCTGCTCTGCCACATAATTCAAGGACACGGGGACATCTGATAAAAATAGGAAAGTGATGAAAGAAATGCCAGTGAAAGAAAATACATCTACACAGGGTATGTAATTAAAAAAGGGAACTTGTTGCTTCAAGATGCCTTTGAGCTCAGGAACTTAAAAGAAATAATATTAAAAAAAAATTAAAAAGACAACACCAAAAAACCATAAAACCCCCAAATCCTTGATATTTCCATGGATAACAAGAATATGCAGTTTTGTCAACAGCTCTGTTTCATTGCAGGGTTAATATGCTTTTCCTTTGAGACTGATACTCCATACTGTTAGCTTTTTCTCTGGAAGCTCTGGCATCATCAAGAGGCACAGAACGGGACCAGGCTGAGGACTGATTTGAGGCAGTTTCCCTGGGTGATGCTTTTAAGGTGTCTGGCTCTTGGTCTGTCCATATAAATGTTTCTCCTGGGGTCCACTGGACCACAGACAAACGTTGTTGCTTTTGGAAGCGGTTGTCTGTGATAATGAGGTGATAGACATTCTCCTTGAGGAATGCTTAAAAGATGTTAATCTCACCTAGTGAGAAGGGACTGCAAAACCGTGGCACATATCACATAATTAAGTTGCTCATTGCTACATAATACTGTGGAGGCCAAGAGTACAGATGGATTTGAGGGGAGCAGATGCATTCATGGAAGGTAAGTCCATGAGTAGTTCCTCGTCCTGGTGCAACTTTCCATCCAATCCTTAAAGTGATGATTCATGGGCACTGGTGGGACATTCACTCAGCATGGAAGGCAGAACAGTTAACTAGATGGATGCAGGCTTGGATTCTTCTTTTGTTTTTGTCTCTCTAAAGAGGACTCAGACATTCCTGAAGGGCAGATAACTCATATCGGAAAGGGGTTCAGAAATCAGAGGATAGTCTAAAAATCCTGGGAAGCTGGATGGGAATAGGGCAGACGTGCTCAAAGAGTACTTAAGCATATGGAATAAATTACTGAGGAATGGCAAGATAGGTAAAAAGAGTATAAGATGATACTTCTAGGCAATACTTTCTAAGTTCAAGGGATACCTCCAGCTCTCCTTTCAGGAGGTGCTTGGGAAAAGAGCAGCCTTTATGGAATAGAGTGGGATTAAGAAGATTGCTGGGAAATGGCAGGCAGATCCTGCTGGATGCCCTTTCCCTGTTCCTAAAATTTCTACCATCCTCATGAGAGGAAGAGAAAATAAACTGAGGAATGGTAATGCTCAGGGTTACATAATCAGGGTCGGAGGCTGCCGACCTTGCCGCTAATGGTTCATGGGCAGCCACAGGCATCCACCGCTGCCCCGTGTTTTTGTTACACATTATCTAGCAGTTGCCAAATGACTCTGTCCCAATATGCAGGAAATTAGTTGAGAGCTAAATATAGTGTGATGAGTCCATATCTTGATTTGGCTGGAAGCTGAGGCAGATTGAATTAATCTAAGGGAAAGATGGAGTGTGTGGGGTCCCAGCAGAGCGTTTTCGCCTGGGTCTCCTGAGGTCCTTTGGTCTCCCTGGAGTTTCTGTTGCGACCTGAGTGCCATGTCTGTGAAGGCTGAAGAAAGGGGGTTTATGGGTCCCACTGCTGAACTTGCAGCATAGTCCAGGGTCCCATCTCTGCCAGGGACAGCTGTGGTGTGGGTCTTCCCAGGGGTACACAGGCTCTGTCCCTACGCAGTGGCCCTGTGCTCCAGTCCCAGCCACCTCTGCCTTGGTCTGAAGGTGAGCCCAACAAGCATGATGCTTGCCAACACCTGCCCACCTCCAGCTCCGTAGCTGTAGTGCAAACTCTGGTTTCTACACTTCTTTTCCTTCAGTCACTAGAATCAGGGGATGAGATTGAGCTCTCTGCTCTGGGTGTTGACGAGGAAGATAAAGCCAGCTGCAAGTCACGTTCTCCAGGAGCAGGCCTTGTACCTCCCTGTCCTGGTTTCAGGTCCTTTGTCAGAGGACAGGCTGTAGCACTGGCTCAGCCCCAGGAAAGAAGACACCAATGAGGCATGAAATCTGAACATGGAAGGTTTCTCCTGGGATTCCCACCTCCCTGAAGCTGTGCAGGTTGCCTGCCCTTTGAGCAGAAGCTGTGTGCCAAGTCATGGCCTGATGCACAGCCCACAAAATCAGATTAGCTTTGGATCAGACCCCATAAGGGGTTTGTGTTATATTTTGGTGCACAGGAACACACAGGAGTGGAATCTGGTTATTTGCTCAATAATTAGCAGCTTTGTCCCTTGAGGGAAGATAGATCAGTGTTGGGATGAGTCTCAGACTGTGCTTGCTGCCTGACATTCCCCTGCAGTTACAGTGCAGCAGCCAGGTGTTGTGGTAAGGAGGGATTTTATCAGCACTGTGCAGCTTTAATGGCGTTTACTGGGCAGTAAGCTTTCTGTGCCTTATGCTGGATATAGGCTTAAGTGAGGCAAGGAATGTGGTCTCTGGGCTAATACACACTTCTGATTTTGTTGAACTTAATAAGAATCATAGAATCGTTAAGGTTGGAAAAGATCACTAAGACCATCCGGTCCAACGCCAACCCATTCCCACCATGCCCACTGACCACGTCCCTCAGTGCCACATCCCCACGGTTCTTTAACACCTCCAAGGATGGTGACCCCACCAGCTCCCTGGGCAACCTGTGCCACTGCGTCACCACTCTTTCATTGGAGGAGTTTTCTGTGTCCTTCTACACAATGGAAACCTAAACTTGGGTACTTTTGTTGAACCAGGGCTGTTCTGCCTACTTCTTGGCTTATGAAATTTATTGATAGGATTCTTTCTTAGTGTCTCATCCTTTGGGGCCTTTCACACGTGCAGTGCAGTGGTTGGGCTCATTTATTCCTTGTAGGTTATTGTGGCAGTGGGTGCTGTCATGGCATTTTGAGAGCCAGCACCACTAGGACATGGATGGCCATTGGCATGCCTCAGGCACCAACTTACGGGGAGCCAGCTCTGTTTCCTGACATCAAAAATATGCTCTTGGTTTCAGCATTCATCACCATTTGTCTCTTGTAATTCCATTTTCCTGAGCACTAGAAATTAAATCAGTGACAGAATATTTATAGCTTAGAAATATTCTGGATGATTTCTAGAGAAGCTGTTTCCAGTTTGATTATTTATGTTCTTTTATCGTGGATTTTATAGTGGGAATGGGGAGTTGAGCAGCAAAAAAACACACGAAACATGCTGAATGATTTCCTTCTTCAGACCTACATTTACGATAGGCAAATAGTTGCTGGTTGGGGTGTGTGCAGTTCAGGGCATCCAGGCCGTGGCTGGAGCTTTGTCTTACACTGATAGTTTGTGAAGAAATGCCAGCTTGTGCTTTGCTGGAGCTCTGCTCTCCTGGCTTGTTCTCTTCCTTTGGAGGTTGCCATCATTCCTTGGGGAGAGGCAATCTTCCAGTGGCCAGGGCTGGCCTAGGGAGACATATCAGGCTCTCATAGGTGAACCTCTTTGATCTGCTTCCTGCCATTGCTCTCACCCACTTACGGGCATTACAAATTAAGCCTGTCAAGGGGTCTGACTGCTGTCCCGCTGGGAGTGCTGCAGAGCCCGGCTTTTCCTCACTAATCGGAGTGAAGAATGAAATGTCTAAATTTTCAATGAAACACAAAAATTGGAAGAATGCGTTCAGGAAATTTAAAAGTGGACTTGTCAGGTCCATTTCCGTGACGGTGAATTGTTTCAGATTGACTCACCTCTTACTCTGTCCCGCTCTCTCCTTGTCCACCAGGCAGCTGAAGTAAAGCACTTTGGCTTTGTTGAATTCAAAGGTTTTGATAATTTTCCTTGCCAGAAATTTTGCCAATATCAGCATACTTCTAAGAAACATTCTTAGATTGGTATTTTTTGATGTAAAACTGTTCCTTATGCAAAACCGACTATTCTCAGTGATAAGATCTTTTTATGGTTCCTACCCTGCTCTCAGTCCTAGCCTCTCTGTGTTACTGAAACTTTTTATCGTGTGCTATAAATAAATAGTAATCATGTGCAGAAGGAGCCGTGATCTCGCAAGGGGATGTCACGATCTAGCCGTGACGATGATGGATTGCCCACTGAACTGACGACCCCCTTACTGATGGTAGTTTTGCACATGGCTCAGATCAGGGTTAGAGATACAGATGCCTAGCTTTCCTGTAGAAGCTCTGAATTTTGGTGTGTCTGTCTGAGGATGCTGAGGGAAGGGGTAGCTTCAGGGCTGGCTTGGAAGCAGGCGGAAGCAGTGTTTCTGGTGTTTCTGTGAGTACCCCCCGTTGCGCCCTATGATGGAGGGCACTGCAGAGGGATGCACTGCTCTGGCCGTAGCTGCCCTACTGCATCCTTTCCTTGCATTGGCCACTGATGTTCATTTTTTAAGCAGCCCTATTGCTAGCACGTGCTTACAGCAGGCTGTCTGTCTTTTCCAGTCTGTCTAGTTCAGGAGCTCAGGCAGAGTGTGGATGCAAGGATTCACCACGGCATCTTTCCATTCTTATTTATAAAGAACAAACCCAATCAGTGCAGCAGTGCTAACAATTCTTTTTTACGTTTTCCTCTTGACACTTTTTGCTTCTAGAGCTGATTCGGTCCCATCCTTTCCCCGAGGCCCAAACTGCTATTCCTGAGATACTGTGAAGAAATTTTGTGCAGCATGCAGTGCAGAGCAGGGGGAGGGGGAAATAAATAAAAAAAATAATTGAAAAGGAGGACCTTTGTCTGCCTTTAATAGTCCAAGTGTTTCCTCAGGCATTGCAGGCAATCTGCCCTTCCTGCCAGGATGGCTGGCTGCAGCAAAGGAGATAATAACATATCTTTTTATAGGATGTTACAGACTGTAGGTGGAGAGCCCAGTTCAAAGTGCAGGTCACTGAGCTCCTATAAATTGTTCCTGACATCCCTGATAAAACCCGTTCTCTCCCTTCCTCGGTGCGTCGTCTTTTAGCGAGGGGAAAAGGCTGGTAGTAAAGATATTATGTTTCCACTTCAGTCAATACTTTGATGTTTAAAACTGTTTAATATTCATTAAAACTGCTCTTCAAATGTAATTGCAAGAATTACACTTCCCGTTTTATGATTGTCTGTAAATGTTATGGGTCGGGCAGTTAAAACCATCTCCGTGACGGAGGTGTTCTGCTGGGAATGGTGCATCCAGCACAGAGCTCTCCCCATCTCCTCGCCTACACAGCAGTAAGATCAGGCCTGAGCACCCCCTGCTCCCCCAGCGCAGGTCAGATGCACGGGGCCAAGTAGATTATTGCCTAAGAAAGACTCTTTTTGAGTTAACGGAGAGGCTTTGGAAATCTGTGCCCAGCGTTGTCCTCCCTGCCCTTCTCTTGCATGCTCCATTCCTACCAATTAAAATTCCATTTTAATCTTTCTGGAAGGAAACATTTTGATTTCTCGTTTCAACACGAAATTAATTTTGGAATTTGTTGAAAAGCTGTATATACCTACTTGTCTTTAAAAGGGTTTTGTTTAGGGGATGGAAAAACTGACAGATGAAGTGAGACACGACTCCAAAACAAAATCTTTCATGTTACTGAAACTAAGAAAATTGGAAGGAATATAAGAAAAAGGTTTTAATGGCAACATAATGCAGTTTTCCTATTGCTGCCAGCTCTGAATTTTTCCAAAAAAATCGACTGTTTCCCCACCTCAGAATGAATTTTTGGGTATTTTTGTCAAGCTCTTTTTTCAGCTCTTACAGTTGCAGATCTGTTGCCTCATCTCTCCAGATTCTTTCATGTTTCACTATTGCAGTGCATCCTAGCATTTCTCAGTGCTTTCATCAAAATACACATACTTACAAGGAAGTGCTGATATCTCTGTTGTTTGGATGGAAAGATGATCAGAGACTGATTTATCCCACCTAAGTTTAGCTATCTAAAACTTAGACGTTGTAGCAGAAATGCTGAGTCACAGCCTGAAGCAGTGATTGAGCACCTGGTGGGAAGGTGGACTCAGGGGAGCCCAGGTGCATGCAGTGCAGTTGAGTGACTGGAAGGGATGGCTCCAGGACACACCTCTTCCCTGACCTCATTTAAGGGTTGGCTGTGGAGGTGAGGGTGTCTCTCTGGAGATCCCTGTCTTCTGGAAGCCTTCTGAAGGTAAGCAGTTTTTCTTCCTTTGTTTTCTCTGTTTACGGTTGCTGTATTTGGGCTTGTTCTCTTTTGCTGTAGCTGAGGATTGTGCTGCTCTGCTGTTGTTGCTATTCTTCCCATCACGTTATAGATGTCTTCGCTGCTGGTCTAAAAGCTTGTTACAGCTGATTTTCTCCCATGGTTAGCTCTTCTCATAGTGGTGGAATATGGACAAGGAGAATGTTTTTGCCTTGAGGGAATTTCTGGGCTATCAAGGGAGGAAGAAGAGGCAGGAACTGATTTGCTTCTTCTATGGTAGCAGAGCGATCTAAGTGTCTTTTGAGATGTGAGTGTGGACTTTGTGCTGCAGCTGTGAGAAATGCCTCTTTTAGAGGATACGTGGTCAGTGAGGCTGTGGAGTCATTGGTGCTGGGTGAGAGCTGACCACTTGCCATTGTTGTGAATCTAAGGCTAGGAGGTGTTTACTAAGGTGACCAATAGGCTAGAGAGTCCCTTATGGACCTTTCACTGGGACAGCGTCTAAGAGATGTTTGCTTACAGATATAAAAGCCTTGAGATGTTTAAATTCTGGAATTAGAGCAGGTGGCAAGAGCTTTCAGGAGTATGTTTTCACCTGTGATGTTAAGCTCCCATTGGGACTTCTTTGCAGTCTGGCTCCTTGCTTCGAGAACTGTCTTTCAGCTCCAAATATGCTCCAAGGGCTACAAAAGAGCCACTGTCCTCTGCTTAATCTGTGGGTTGTATGTCTCCATTTGGTGCCTGGCTGAAGTATAGTATACACAGCCCTAATAGAAGCAATTAATGTCAATCAAGTCATACCTTCTCCTACACACCATTTGAACTAACACAACCATCTTAATTATACACATTTCTTTGCTTTCAAAACTACGTTCCACTTAATGATGCCTTTTTTAACACTGAAAGTCTATTGCAGCAATCCCATTTCTACCAAGAATAATTTTCAGCAACAATTCTGCCTCCCCCTGCTCCCTTTCAGTCCTTTAACTTCTGATTCCTTCATCCTCAAGCTCTGCACATACCAGGTGGCTCCAGCCGGGACTAATTTCCTTAGTTGTCCTGGTGAAGCTCTTGCATGAGGTCTCTGGCATTTGACAGGGTGATATTGTTCTGGTTGTGTTAGCAAAGCTTTGGAGTTGTACAACAGGATTTGGAAATGCTCTTCTTAGCCCAGGGAGATATCCTGAGACAGGAGATGTGAGTTGGCATGGGAGGAAAGTGCAATTGCTCAGTGACATTAAATCAGAGGCAAAATACTTCTTTTTAAAGCGCTTTAAAATAGTCCCAAATGTAAAAGCCTAGCAGCTGCAGCAACACAGAGCCTGAATAATTTCCATGTATTTGCTGCAGCAACATGGAGCCTGAATAATTTCCATGCATTTATGTGTGTGCCCACACGTGTGTGTGTGTTTTTGTTTCCAATCTGTTTTTGCCAGTGCCTCAATAAGCAGCACAACGTTGCATGCTCTCAGGCCAACACTGATTTATTTGCCGCTCAGGTGTGAAGAACAACCCATTGGGTTATGTCAACCTGAAGTGGGCCATCTGATTTCAATTCCAGCTCCCAACAATTAATCCCTTACATACAATTTCGGCACAATACACGGCTTACGACCTATTATGTTTATCATCAGACCATGAAGTATTAGTTACAGCAAGCCAAAATATGTCAGATAGCCCTGGCTTTCTCTAGCATTCTTGTGAGGGAGTTAAAAAGAAAATGTTTTTTCTGTGAGCAGGAAACCGAAGCTTTGAAACCCTTAAATGCACATGGTCAGCCTGTGATATCTAGCTTCGAGTCTCCTTGCCAAACTGGCTGTAATGGATTTCAGAAAGAAATTAAATTCCAACACCGAATTAGAGGAAGGAGAATGATGTATCCTGTGTGATGGATGGAAGCAGGTGAACATCTAGGTGTAAGATAGGAATCTCAAGGGAAGCAGTTCATTCTTTTTAGGTATGCAGATGCAGAGTTCTCTAGGCGTGAAATAGGCATTGTGTTCAGGAGAAAGGTGATTCTCGTTTAATGTATATGTGTGAGACAAAATGTACAAGAAGTGCATACTGACATCATGATGCAGTCAAAGCGAGGAATGAACATTGCATCTGTGGGAGCTGAAAAGAAGAATGGGGAGTAGTTCAACGTCTCAGCATCTCTGTTTTTTCTAAGAGCTAGGGTGGGCTGTTTTGGCTTGCTCAGAACCCATTCTAGAGATGTACGTTCTAACAGAAAGAGTTTTCTCAAAATCCCATTCTTGGATATTCCTAGTTATTCCTCTTATCCTACATTTGCTTTTGGGAATTCATGAGCTAAGAGGCCTTGATTTATGAATCTGCAAGTCCAGTGCTTTCTAAAGTTGTTAGATAAAGTGCTGTCTAAAAGTTGCAGCACCACAGTACTGCTTTCTTCACGAAATGTAGAAGTATATTACGAATTCTTAGCCTGACCTTGTGTTGTTAACCTGTAAGTGAACGTGTGGCTGTGAAAGAGTATAGGTAGGTAGGTGGAAATGTTTGTATGATTTTTTTTTGGAATGGGAGGAAAGCAGGCAGTACCCAGTGGTACTTTTCATCTTATCACCTGTTTTTTTTTGTTCTATCTGTATGTGTAGAGTGCCTTTGAGGAAGCTATTTCCATTGGGGGTCCTTATGATTCCTTAACTCAACTTGGTGTGTTGATGCCTGTAGCTATGGGAGGATCTATCAATCCTCAGTTTTCTACTCAAAGCAGAAGCTATCATCTTTTTAAAAGATCGTATGCTGTGCATTGGGTAATAGATCTCAAATGTGTCATTACCATGAAAAAGTGCTTTTTTTTTTTTTTTTTTTTACCAATATGCTGCTTACTAGTGCTTCAGCAAAATTCAAGATTCTTGTCTGTTTTTGATTCCTGAAGTGCTCATCAATTCTATCCTGGCAAATATATTATACATAAGCAGCAAAAAGAAATATCTGTAGGAGCAGAACTGAGCCCTGCTACGTCCAATCTCCTCATGCCAGCCGAAGCAGATGGGAAAATTTTGAAGAACCTATTCTTTTTGGTTATATTCTAGTCTTTTATGTCATATCTTGAGATAGTCTTAAAAGGTTGAGCTATTCAGAGTGTATGTGCTCTGTGCTTTCTGATGCTGGGACCCATCTGTGCCATGTGCTGAACATCAGCTCTTGTTACTTTTAGTATATGTTGCTCATGAGATTTTCAGGTTTTGTTGCTTCATTGATGTAGAAACTAATAAAAATAATAAAAAATGACAAGGAGTTCCAAGCATTAAGCTGAATTTTCTTGCATTACACCTCTAACCCATATATATATATTTTTTTTTGAAGTGGTTTAAAGCCGGAGTTGAGAAATCAGGCTAACCCAGTTTAGCTTATGAGTTGGTAGTGCTGGCTGTTCACTGATGAAGGGGGCATTTAGAGAGAGGGCACTGAAGTGAAGGAGTGAATAATAGCAGGGGCAGATGGAAAAATAGGTGTTTTGCTTTGAATACATCAGGGGAAAAGATTTTTAGAGAAAAGCTGAAGGTTTCAGAAAGGCACTCAAATACTTTCATTTTATACAGCTGATTACTTAATGTAGTGCTCCAAAGCTCAGGCTTTTACTAGCTGACTAATATCTAAAGACATTTTCTGCTTGTTTTCTCTGCAAACCTCGTGGCACTGACAAGAAATACATTGTCCATATGGAGTGAAGAATGGCATTTAAGTATCGTGTGTTGAAATCCCACTCACTTTTACACATTATGCTTCAAAGCCCTGCTTCCTGGATACAAAAGTAGTTGTGTTTCCAGCAGAACGTTTACATAGTTTAGCATGAGGTAAAAGCACCGGGGTATGAAGCCAGCCATGTATATAAACCATTAAACAATTTCAGCGCGAAGCTGCACAAAATGTCTATTAAATTTAACAGTACTACTGAAAATCCACATTTAAGTTTTCTTTGCTTCTAGCTTTGCATCGTGGGAAAGTTGTTTATAAGATCCCCAGCAATAAACAACCAAACCCCACCTTTGCATGGTTCCATGCTTCCCAATTGGTCTTACTTCAGCCCAGAGCTGACTTGTAAGTTTTCTGCAGGGTAAATGTTCCTTTTATGAAGCGGGCTATAGCCAGTGCCCATGGAAGCCTCTCCTAAGGAGGTGTTATTTTAATATATGAAGGGCAGTCATTTCATTTCATAAAGATAGCTTGTTCCACAGAAGAAATAAACATCACACTTGACAGATGCGGGGACGCTCGGAGATCTTCCGCTCCTGCGAAGGCAGGGAGAGGCCCATAAAGCTTTCCTGTGTTCCCTGCATTATGGTGCATGAAGCTTTAGATGTCTTCTCTGAAAACTGATTCTGTGGTGTAACTATAGCCACCTAATAATTTTATTTTTGTTTTTAAACACTCTGCGTGAATGGCATAGAACGCACAGAGAAGCGTGATGTTACGTGGAAGGGTGCTGACAGCAAATGGAGAAGGGTCCCTAAGTGAATGTATTGCCTTCTCTACATTCAGCAATAGAGAACTTGCTGGGAACTTGCATGGACAAGGTGTGAGGCTTTGAAAACTAGCTTGTGTGTGATCTGTTTATGGGAATAATGACAGAGTTAATAAAACAGAGACGGGTTAATGGGCTTCTGCAAAGCTCTTCTTTTCTCAGCAGTTTGTCTCACCATCTTACTCACCCAGGAGCCTGAGATACGGTGGGTTTGAAAAAACAATTGCCACTGCTAATGCTGTTGTTCTAAAGATGGTGTGCCCTGGGATGTTGTGGGTGACTTTCAAGACGGGCGTGGATCGGTGTCTCTGAGTTAATTCTATTTGGATCTTATGTTTGCTCTGGGCTGATCATCTATTTCTGATTCGAGATCTAAAGGCCAAAAAGCTGGCTTAGCAATCGGAGAAAAGAGCTCAGATGAAAGGACTGAGAAGCTTCCTGCCTTATCTATTAATCCAGTGCTGTATTTGCTATCCAGAAATTATGGGGAGCTGGCTGCTGAGCCGAGGAGAGGCTTGCCCAGAGTTATTCCGACCGCGTTTCTCAACGTCATGTTTGTTGTGCTTGGAAGGAGCTGGGATAGCTCTGTCGTCTCTCACTCCCTCTTACTGAGCATAGTAGCTATACTGTATTCTTACCAGAGCCCTGCACTGCTTAATGGTGAACCAGAGTTGCTTCATTTTCCCCTCATTTGATGAATGAAGCTTGGGATGAGGTGATGGCTAGAGGAAGCGAAGAGAGAAAAATTCACCTTGGGCAAACGCAGGTTTCCTTAATGATCCAAAGATGCTATGCTGAGGACAAGTACTGCAGGAAGTTTGACCAAAAAAGAGAAAAATATTGTCTCAGTGTTTACAGTCTTACTGCTCAATACAAGCAAATTGTATTGTGGAAAAGAAATTGTGCAGAATGAGCCATTCTGTCACCCGACATCACTGCTGCTTGAATGAATATGAAAGGGAGGCTGTGCTGAAATCCGTAGTGCTTTCTGACTAAAGCTTTTGGTATAGGAAAATACCATTTAATTCCCATAGCTTAGATATGGAGAAACTTATTTTTTGTGAACAATAAGTAACTGCTGTTATAATAGGAACTGTAATTTCATCAGCAGCAACTGCTGTTATTGGCAATGCTTTAGCATTTGGGTAATAGTTCTGTGATAAAACAATTTGTTGTTTCTTTTAGTTTATTTTTTTTTTTCATGACTTGTCATATGTTGTGCATAAACAGTAGTTTTCACCAGTAAAGACTGCTGTGGAAAACAGCATTGTGTGATGTATCCGGTCGGGTCAGGGAATTTGTTACGGTAGTGCTGCTATTTTTACCCTCTTGAAGTAAATACCACAAAATTAGGTATATAAAGTTTCAATTAGACTTCTGTTTCCCTTTTTAAAAGCTTGCAGAAACGGCACCATTACTGTGTGCTTTTTCCTTGCAAATTTTTATTTCCTCTTTGGATTTTTGCTTTTTATTTTGTTTATATTTTTATCTAAATTAGTTCAAGCTGTCAGCAATATGTATGTGTTTTTGATACTTTTTTTTTCCAGAATTTTCCCCAAGAAAACAATGCTTATTTCATTGTTCTCTGTTTTTCGTATAGCTCTTGCATGTGTTATAACCCATGACTTATTTCATCAACAGACAGACAATACTATCGCAGAAGAGGTTTTCATGATGGAGGACTTTATTTTGAGTTTGGGAAAAATCTTGGGGGAAGCCAACCAGTGTGATCTGGCATTTTCGTTCTTTTTGCTTTTGTTCTTCTTGGACCAAATGATGGGCTTCTTGCTCATTAGTTTCATTGGGACTTCTTGTGAGGTAAAGTACTATACAACATCAGCGAAACTATGACAATCTGTCCCTCCCTGTGCAAAGAGTTATTAGAGGTCCACTCCTCCAGGGACCAAGAGAATCTGCTAAGTTTCAACTTTGAAATGTTTTTCCCCTGCTTTTACTAACTGAATGGGAGAGCTGCATCTCCTAAACTCATTCTCAAGTTGATGGGAAGGAAGGGAGGTGATGGATTGGCATTGCTTTTCAGCGTTACCCAGCCTGGGAAGTCCTTGGTGGGTTAGGGTCTGCACAACCAAAATTGCTCAACTCTCAGACATCACAGTGTGTCCTGGGTTAGCCATTTATAACCTTGAAAAATAAGGGCAAGGTGAGCGCAGAGGGCTCTCATTTTTGTACTGGTGGCATATTTTGACCACTCTGTGTTTATTTTGCTCAGACATAAATGACAACACGAGATGTAGGGTGCTGTGAAGCAACGCTTGGGAATGTTGCCACTGATGTTAATGGTGTCAGTCTCTAATCCCTTTCCAGCAAAAGCGAGATGATGCATCAGCAAAATGGCTGCCCACACTGGGAGAGACACCAGGACCATTCACAACTGCTGAGACAGTGAAACAGTATTTTGGGGAGGGAAAAAAAACTCATTCCTTAATATATGGTCTTATAGGGTAAATATTTATCCAGCCATCTAAAGGCAGGAGTAATCGCTGCAGTTTTCCCTTAGCTCAGAGGCTGGAGATTTTCTGACTGAAAAAAAATAAGTCCAATTTTGTGTATGTGAAGAAATCAAAGCGTTGCCCTTGAAATGGGTTTTTCAGCTGTCTCCTGGGTATTCTGGGGTTAGTTTTCACCACGTGAGGTTCTGAAGTGCATACTCGAAGGTTCAAACACAGGAAAATTGGCTATCACTGCCAACTCTGTTGGGTGGGGAGAAAGCTGTTCCAGTTCCTTTAATAGAAAAAGGAAAAAAAAGAAGGAAAGACTTTCTTCTTCTTTCAGGGGACTATATGAGAATGAGCTGGAAGAAGTCTTGACTTTTATTATATCCTGTAATCAAATTTGAGCATCTTATTTGCTGCTTTTCTCCAAGACCACCCTGGTGGTAGCAGTCCACACACACACAATTTTGGTATGCATAAACCCATAAATTTCATAACAAAATATAGGAGCTGGAGTTGGAGGAGGAGTGTAAGGCAGAAGGTGCTGAAATGTAAAGTCTGTGTATGTTTAAAGGGATGTCATTTATTACATACTTCTGCCTTTAAAACAAAACAAAAAAAACCCTTACTGTTACCACACAGACTGTATAAATATATATTGCCTGATGCAAGATGGTGTGGTGTAAAGATTTTATTGGCATACGGTAGCTTAACTAGAGTAGCAAAGGCCTGAGCAAGCTCTGTATTGCCTCCAGTGTGTGCCAGGAAAACATGTCCTTGGCATGGGCAGCAAGAACATCCCCAGTGACGCTGCATAGGTGTTAATCTAATGAGGATAATAACCCATGTGCTTCAGGGCATCAACCCATTACTAGCTGCCTGGGATTAGGAAGGAATTTCTCTTTTGGTTATGTTGCTCTGAAGTCGTTTATGGTGGGGCTCCACACATTTCTCTCTGACGCCTCTGCCGTGGGCTTCTGCAGGAAGAGGGTGCTGGACTTGATGGACTGGCTGGAAGGGCCTGGTCTGGCAATTTGTGTGGTGTTATGAAAAATACTAATGATACCTATTTTATGTGGTTTGGAATATGTTTTGACGGGGCACTTTGTGCACATCTCTCTGTAATGCCAGCTCCTATAAAGCTTCTTTCATAAACGCGTAGAGTAATTTAGTTTGGAAGGGAGCTCTGCAGATCTCCTGTCCTGCAGCCCTCTCTGAGCAGGGCTGACTTCACAGTTGGGTTGGGCTGCTCAGGGCCTTGTGCAGTCCAGCTCGTAAAACCTCCAAGGATCAGAATGTTGCTGCTCCTCCCTCTTCTTCTCCATGGGGACTTTCCGGATGCTTTTGCTGGAGTGGCTCCGGTGTTCCTGGATAAATCTATGTTAATGTGAGCTGTAGACAGATAGGACTTCTCTGATTAGTTGTTTTTTTGGGTGTTTTTTTTCTCTTACAATCAGTGGAGAGAAATATATGCCTCCTGGTGGAGTTTCTCTGATGCAGAGATAAGCATTTGAGAGCCTCTAAAATCATTTCTAGCACAGTGTATTTCTCCAGTGACCCGCAGAGGAACATGGATGTCCCCATTGCAACCAATGTAGTTGGCAGCAGTAGGTGCCTGAAATGGGTCTCAGCATATATGACCAAATACGAAGTTGTCCAAAATGAAGTAAATACTGATAATGTATTATAGTGATCTCTGATTATGTCGCATTTTGTGCTGACTAGGGAAAAGAGCACAAAATATCACCAGGAATTTGGTTTCCTGGGTTTCTAATGTCATAAAACCGATTTTTCTATTTTTTTGTCCGAGCATCAAAACCTTGATGGCAACAAATTGTAGATGACTTTAAATATGACTTACTGTTATGCATCTAGAATCAGTGAAGATTTGTTCAGTTGAAAAATGCTCTTTGAATTTTGACAGTGTCAGCTGGTACTTGAGTGCTGAAAGTTTGGTGTGGGCGATCCTGATTTCAGCTGGTAGAAACAGGCTAATATTGGTTCTTGGGGGTAGACAAAGATCTCTCAAATAAAAAGTTGTGAAAAAGCACTTCTGTCTCCTAGGTGATGGGGAGAAAGAACTGGGAGGAAATATTAGGAAACTTCATTGGATAGGGAAAAAAAGAGAGAAGAAGAAACCCATCCCAAAGTCTTCTGAAAGACTCTGGCAAGAAATCATTGTCAGCTGCTAAAATTCCATGGAATTCTAGTGTTCACTGATGAAATCTGCTTTCCTGGAAATGAACTTGGAAAGTCTCTGGTTATGGTGTTTGCCAAAGAGAAAACAAAGCCAGAGGTGATATCACACAGGGAAGAAAGACCCCAGTATTTTTGTATGGAATTATTTGGGTACATTTCTCTATAAATGTTTTCTTTCTTTGCTTTATGAACAGAGGCCTAATAGTTACATGCTTTCAGTCATACAGTTTTCTATATTTCAGCAAGTACCAGAAGAATTCTTAAAAATGAGTAAGGTTTTCCTATTCTGGTCTAAATGTAATTAAAGAAAAAAGGTCAAGGACAATGGAAAAGATCACCATGTATCCCCATCTACACACTGTCTTATTTTCAGGATGCCAGTGGAATAAATGTAGTGGTGGAGTCTGGAAAGGTCTCACTGCAACTCAAAAAGGAATGTTCTCCTTGCTACCCATCTCCAGCTGCCACCACAGCTGGACAGAATTACAGGAGTAAGAAAAATAATGCCCTAGTGATGATAAAGCTGGAAGCTCTCTCACATGAAATGTTCTCTATTTCAATTACAAAAGAGGATTTAGGGGAAAAAAAAATGATTCACAGATAAGTATGCTGCCCCAGTGATGCGCGAAGCTAGCGTGGGCAGTGTTCATAGAGCTGCTGCATTCCTTGCCCTGCACATGGGTCTGGACCCAGAGCAGGGTGCTCACTGGGTGGGATGGAGCTGCCTCAAAACTGGTAAAATTAAACATTTTTGGTCCCTTTTGAGTGTGGAAAAGGGGGCTGCTGCTTGAAAGAGGAGGGAAAAGGGTTGTTTGTTTTAGAAACCCTGAAAAGAAGGATGTTTCAGGGGGGAAAAAAGAGAGTAATGGTTCAATTTGGGTACATTTATATAAAATCCCCCTTGGAGCTGTAGCTTGGTTAACCTCGGTGGGCTGAGCTCCCTGCTACAGAAACCTCTCCTCGGGCGCTCTGGCCAGAGAGCCTCATAAAGCAACCACCACTCTTGTGCTTTGGGGAAGGTTTGAATGGGGACTTTGGTCTGTGGAGACAAAGGCAGCATAATGATTGCAGTGAGATTTTTCTTTCAGTAAGACTGCTTTTCTTCTCCAGCTAACTATATCGGGTTAACATTCTCTTCCTCTGTTTGATCCCTAGGGCAGTACAACTGTGTTTTTCCTCTTGTTTGGAAGCTCAGGAAATACAGGATTAAGGCAAATAGACTCGTGTTGGTTTCTAACTGGAAGGGAATTCCATTCTGTGCTTGAAAATTATCCTAGTTAGATGTTACTTCAAGTCTCCATTTTGTCCTACAAGGAGGTGGCCTCCTGGTATATGACTCTCCCAATAAGTGAGGTGTCCCAGGTCACACAAGTTAATGCCTTGGGAGACCTTGGTTGTGCGTGCCATCCTGCCACAGATGTTCTTTGGTGGCCCTGGGTATATCACCTATCCTCCTTGTGGAAGTACTTTGGGACCTCTAGTGGAAAGTACAGTTTGAGAGTTGGAAATGATAATAGTTGCCATAAAAGTTTAGGCTGGACTAATAAACACTAAATTTTAACACTGTTAGGTTTTAATGAGTTTTCAGACTATTGATGAGTGGTATATCTTTTCAGGCACTTTCGTCTGCTCTGGCTGTCAATTATCTGGAGCCTCCCATAGAGCAGTAGACTGTGGTAATCTCTTTCAGATGCTCCCAGTATATCTGTCTGTCTATATCTTGGCTGGATCATGAGCGAAAAGGGGATCATCAAAACCAGAATAAAACAACACAGCAGCCATCCTGTGTGAAGTGATGGAAATTTGCGGGTGGGAGAAGCTGAGTTTCTGCTGTTGCTGTGGTGTTTTGGTTTTTTGTGCAAAGGGTACTTTGCTGCTTCTCATTGTTATTTGCTAGGTCACAGCAATCTGTGGCTCCAGAAAGCTCTGACGTAAGTAGAATAGAAAAGGAAATATTTTGTCAATTGCTGAAACTGGCCATATGTTGCAATCAAATCTGCAGGAATTAGAAAAATAAGAGCAAGGAAACTTCGTACATAACATCAAAGGCAGAGCTTGACTCATAATTTGAAGAGTAGAAGCATGGCCCTTATTGTTTGTTGACTTACTCCCAGTTTATGTGCTTGAAGCACTTGGGGCCCACAGGTATGCTAGGGGTGTGTTGACGTTGGAAGGCAAACTCAGTATCTCATATATACAGTGAACTTGTTGGGCAGCTGAGCTATCAGAAATGGGACATCCCAAGTGCCTGGAGTTGTGACAAGGATACGACTGCCAAAAAAGTTGTCGTTTCAATGGATCATACAGAATCAGGCCTGATATTTGGAGCCATCTGGCTATTGCAGGTTGTTAAGATATGTCCCTTGGGCATGGCCTATCTGTACACAGCCACACAGGACTCAATTTGCAGATGTGAAGCGGTCCCCTTATCACCTTTTTGTTTTGCATCAAGCTGTTGTCGTTCTTTCAAGATTGATCCACTGTGACCACGTTTCTTCTGGAAGTTATTTTAGTCTGGATTCTCATTGTATAGTAAGGGTTGATTTTTGTGCTGCGGTCATGCTGCGGTGATTTTTTTTTTTTTGAAGATTTTTTTTCCTCCCTTATTTGGTTATTTCTCTTAGTTGAAGATATAGAAGTTAATGGCCTTGATCTCCCATTATTTTGCTGGAAACCGGCCTAGAGATTTAAGAATTATCACAGAGCTGCTTAGACAGGTGGACCCAAAGGAGGTCCGTCAGATAGGAGAAAGGAAACTGAGCTGTAAGAAGTGAAAAGCATTGAATGAGAAGTTCAAGTTGTCTGATGAAAAACACATGCACAAAACAATGCTGATATTATTTGTTAAAAGTTGGCAAAGTGCTTCTTAGAGGCAATCAAGACCTTATGCTGGGCTGTGTCTGACAGTGTTGACTGTAGGCTGATGTCCCCGGTATCTGAGGACACGTGTTAGAAATTCTGGTCCAATATGCACTTCACCTCTCTACCTCCTAACCCATTCAAACTTATTTTTCAAAAATAATCTGTTACAAAGTGTTCCTTCTTTGTCCCCTTCCTTAACCTGATGTGCTAATAACCCATAATGGGTGAGATCTGCTGCTCATCTTTCCATTCATCCAAATGGCAAATGTGCTCCAAGGGATTTTATTAGTCCTGAATTACTCTTTTTCACAGCAGGAACGAGGCAAATTTCCCTTGTTCTTTGCTGAATAAATGGGAGCTTAGCATAGACAACTTCTCTTTTCTGTGATGCCTCAAGCTAAGTGTTACCTCTGAAGTTTGTGCCTCTGATTTGAGGTGTGGCAGCTCTCCCATGTCTCCTCTGAAGGATTTTTGTGAACATGAGTACATTTTTCCACAGTTCATAGAAGCTTGTATTCTGTGACATTGCAGGTTGTACGTTACCAGATAGTCTCCAAATGTTTGCATAAATTGCAGACTTCTCCCAGAGTTTGTCTGGAATGACCCTGCAAGTAATGTGAGCGGGGAAGGAGCACAACATGCATGTGCTTGGTTTATTGCCAGTCATGAAGCTGCTTGAAGTGGTCAAGGTACAGTTGTCAAGTCTCTCAAACTGTGCTCATCAGTGGTGTCAAGTTGATGGCTGTGACTGAAGACACTGACCATCTCTATTTTCTGAAGTTATAAAGGAAGAAAAAATGGATAAGGTGGGGAAAGGGAAGGAAGGGGCACTCGTTTTTGATACTTTTTTTTTTGAAGAATCAATTTTATTTAGGACTAAAAAAGATTTTTATCAAGAGCAGGATTACTGCACAGCCAGATAGTTAACATAATTGTATACAATTCCAGTATAATTAGTGAGCTGTAATTAGGAAAGTAATTAGTATAATAAGGACAAGGATAAAATTAGTACAAAGCTTGTTTCAGGTTCTGTTGTGTTGTTGACTAACCTGACCTGGTCACTAAAGCTGTTGCTGCCATTTTGTGTTTCAAGTTACTTCTGGTGGGTTGCTCATTTACCCTTGTGACAGAAGCACTGGTGAAAGGTGGCAGTGGATGTGACGTAGCTGCAGTTCTCTTCTGGAAGGTCTTTGCTGGTGTAGGGTGTTATCCAAGCTTACGATTTTAATGAGAGGATGCTCAAGCATGTAAATTATCCCTATGTGAGTTAGCAAGAGCAGAGAGCGTATTTTTGGGGGGCTGGATGTATTGTAGTTCTGTGGATAAAAATTTTCCTGGAGCTTTTAGTCCTTGGTGGGGATGTGTCAGTTCTCACCAGCCAGAGATGTGGTGGCCTTTTGAAATGAGGCTGAACGTTCATTATCAGAGAGGTTAAGCTGCATGAGAGCTATTTAATTACAAACCTACAATGGTTTCAGCATGCTTTCCCTGGAATTCTTTGTACACTCAGGAAGGTGTGTAAATCAAACAACCAGCACATCAGGCGGTGGGGCTGAGCAGGAGGAATTACTGGATGCCCTCATAAAACTTTAAAGGGCTTGAATGTCAAGTTTAAACTCTTGGGGCCTTAAAACTTGAGTCTCAAGGCACTTCTACCTGCTGTTTCATCACATAAGCTTTTCACTGTTCATGAGCTGCAAACCCAAGATGATTATGACTTCTATTTCCCTGCAGTGTATTTAATTTCCCTTTACTGTTGTCATCATACCCATGTCTGAACTACCTTTCATCTCCTCCTACCACTCATCATCCTTTCAGTTGTAGCCAGTGATGCATAGGCTTTTTAAATAGAGTGTTCCTTGTAGGCTCTTATATCAAAATCTGTTTAACCTCTGGTGCTTTCAAGCTTAAGGCAAAATCACTGCGTATTAGCAGTTCTAATGCATAACTGCACTCAACAGGAGAGTTAGCAAATCTGCAGTGATACTCACAGTGCAGTGAGGATGTGTGCTGCCAGCTGCAGCCAGCTGTTGGGCTTTGCACTGCCTTGCTGAAGCAATGGGTGCCTTCCCACTGAATCTCCCCTTTGATTAGAGTTGGCTGGAGTGAAGCAACACCATGGAGCATTTCTTAGTGTCTCTGCCAGAAACGGGCTCAGGAAAGCTGGGTTGTGTTTGGCAGCTGCAGACTCTTCATTATTGGTTCCTTCATTGCAAACCAAATCCTGTAACAGCAGAAAGTGCATCTGGGGAAGGGATCTTGAATTCAGCTCAGACATTTGTTCAGTCAAAGCAACAACTGTGACAAGAAGAACTTGCAGATAGTGGTTCAGTTTAGTAATGCCTCATAAAGTGTTCCCTCAGTGCAAGATTCTTCAGTTGATGCTGAAGTCCTGGGAGAATCCTGTCATTTGATGATCATCACGCAAGAGAGAGAGAAAAATTCTATGCTAGACCCATGCAATGCTCATTTCCTAGAGTAGGTAAGCTTCTTGGCTCAGCTTAAGGCTTCTTGCCCATTTTCGGCCCACATATTTATTCTATCAGTCCAGTTTTATAACATCCTAGAAATAATTCACTCAATTCTCTCTCACAGAGTCAGAAACCATTGCTAGGCATTGGATCGTAGAGTATCAAAATGCTTTGCTAATGAGAAGTGGGCAAATGAATCTAAAGAAATAACTCCGCTTTATTAACTCGTGCCTAGGACCAAACCCAAAGCCGAATCAAGCCTTACTTATAGGATGGATATGTGTTTTTGCAATGTTGTTTTTGATTGCTTTTCACATCCATCCCTGCTTTGGAGTTCTGGTTTGGACTGAAGCAGCAGTGCTTAGAGGTTATGGGATGGTTGTTTCCATCCTGTCTCTGGCCCAGTCAGCCACAGGAATAGTGAGAAGTTTTAGTGGAGTCTCTGAGATTCATTTTCAGCCATGAACTTTGGGGAAGTCTGTGGATGGCCTGGGACAGGCTGTGTTCAGGGGCTTTCGAAACTGGCTGACAGGGTTATCGTTTTGGCAGTGCAAGCCCTAAATTGGAGATACTGGAGATGCATCATTTAGTTCTATTGCAGCATTGCTGCTAAGGTGCAAGGAGTAAAAGGTTGAATGAAGGTTCCCTTTTAGCCCATGTTTGTAATGAGGAAACAGGAGGTGTTTTGGTTTAGCAAAACCTCATCAATTGTTATGATTTGGTTTTGTGGACCTCAAGCCTGGGAGGTTGGGGTCTGGCTTCCATTATATTCCAACTAGAAAGTTTATCGAGAAGAAATATTCTCCTCAAACTGTCTTGAACTTGTCCAAACTTGTGTTCAATCCCAGTAAAACCTAAACTCTCATCCGATGAGGGTCTGTCCCTGTTAATGTGTTTCAAAACGCTATGTGGGGTTTGATAGACAAAGGAGCTCTTAAAGGATATTTATCATACGCACACAAACACAAAATGTGTATATATATATTGCAGCATTAAGAGCTTCTCTTTCATTTGACCGCAGTGGTTTCTGCTTAGCCACAGAAATCTCCTGCATACACTGGCCAGCTCCTATTTTCATTTGTGCTGGGGTGAAATCAAAATCTGCTCTCCGTGTATTAAATGAAGGCAAACCATGTGCCAGAACTGTGCTACCAGTGGAGAGCTGCGCTGAATTTTGTCATCTCTCTCTTAGCAGTCCTTCCTTAGTGAGCTGCAGCTTAAAATGGACCAGAACGAGCAAAAGGAGCAGGGTGACTACATGCTGATGTACTGGATGTGAGCAATATTGAGAAATTTAAGCCGAATCCTTATAAGTACGCTTACAGTTAATGCACACGACTAAATTAATAGCAGGCATAACTCTTTTAAAGTTACTTGACTTTAATTGACATATCAATATAATTGGCAATTATCTTAATTGATATACATGGCATAAATATTGTGCTCTGGAAAGCTTCCAGTCCTTCTTTATTAGAGTATTAAGCCACAACATATGCAGATTACATGGAAATACCACTGAGGCATTTGTTAAATTCCTTTCTTATGTCTCTTTCTTACATTTTATATATGTGTATGTATATGTGCAGAAAACAGTCGTAAGGACATACTGATTATTATCAATACAGTCTTTTAAACAATTTCAAATGATTCCACTAAAGGGTTTCTACAAGTTTCACACTCTGCTTTTGTGGAAATCAGCTTTCAAGTCAGTCAGGCTAGAGATTAGATTCAAAGATTTAAAACCCCTATAGATCAAAAGCAGATGCTCTTAGAAGACATTTCAGCCAAGACAAGCTGTCTGGGGACATTGTTACAGCGGGAGAAGACAATTTATCATTAAAACATGAAAGCCTCTGTTCAATAATAACCAGATGTATTTAAAAAAAAAAAAAAGGAAAGAAAAAGAAAAAAGAGGGAGAGGGGAAAAAAAAAATAGGGGTGTCAAGGTCTTGATTCATTTGTCTCCCACTAGAAATCATCTTTATCCCATACTTAGAAAACGAGTGCAGATTCTTTGATGCCAAGACATAATATAAGAAAAATTGAAACATTTCACGTTGTAAATCCTTGGCAATTGTCAAGGAAATTTTAATTATATAAAAATCTGCGGTGCCCAAGGTAGAGATAAGGAGCAATCAAGTTAAAGAGCAGTTCCTTGACTTAGAATAAAAAGGGGGAAAGATCTGACAGAAGCTTTTCAGATCTTTCTTGCTTTGTACCAGTTTTCACCTTTTCCCATCAACTGTTCTTTCTCTCTGACCTAATGCAACTCGGCAGTAGAACTTAGCTTTAACTTAAAACCTCCCCTCCAGATATTTAGCAACTTTCATTTAAACCGTCCCCGTATATAAAACCACTGCAAGCTGTGGACAGTCAGGGAAACCAAGGCACAGAGAAATGGGATGACTTACCTCTTAATATGTAGCGTACTGATAGAGAGACAGGAAGTGACTATTTTGTTTTTCCAGCCTCATTTTCTAACCACTAGAGAGCATCCCTTCCCAGTGAAACATATAGCTTAGCAACACAGGAAATGCTTTTGCTGCCAGCACAGGGGAAGTAGGAAGTCCTCTTCACTCTGTTCTTGTTTTACAGGCCCTACTATAAGAGAGTGGGTGTGATTAACAACACTTGTTACAATATATTTAGAATCATTTCCAGGTCTGTGGTTAGATGTTTCAGGCTAAAGTTCTCTAGAGAACCAGTACATCTAAGAACTCAGAGAGAGTGATGTAAATCAGGACATGAGGTCTTTGACATTGCCACCAAGTGGGTCACACAGCAGTCTGCCTGAGCTCCCTGATCCACCCACAGAGTGAGATGCAAACCTCATGGCTTTCCTCATTGGAGTACAGTAAAAACTTGGCAAAAAAAAAGTGTGAAATGCACATAATTTCGCATAGATGGAAGCAGATTTGTTGAAAGATGTCTTCATTGATGTTCAATCTTTGAAAATGAAGCTTTGGGGAGAAATATATTGCTTTCAATAATGTTCTCTGAAAGCTTCTCGGGTTCAAGATGAATTTTGTGATTAGCCAGAATGAGAGACTTTTCCATCCTCTACAAAGCACACGACTCCAAGAGCTATTTAATACCTGCATTGAGCCACTTGAACCAAAATCTCTGATTCCTTATGTATCTTGGCTTTTCTGTCCATGACTGTGAATAAAAACTTCGTCCTGGACTTGAGGAATCTTCCCAACAAAACTGTTGTCAAAACCAATAAGGAGACGGATTGCCAGAGAGATGTGAACCTCTATTGCCTGTTACACGGACTATCTTACATGGGAGGCTTTCTGTCTGGCTGCTGCTTGAGGTGTCCTTCATAGGGGTGGGGAAGAAAGAACCTGCTGAGCAGATTGGAAAAGGTGATGATTAGCCATCATTGGCAAAAGGCAGTGTTTGAGAGGAGAGGGAAGACAGTTCAGAGAACAGCACTTAGACTGTACAATCAAACTCTGAAGATAAAGGATGTGGTGGTATGTGGGTTTCTGCTACTCTTAGAGCACAGAGCACAAGTTGGAGGTCTCTTGTCTGTAGGTGGCTGTGGGTTCTCCTGAGGTCCTGCTGTGAGGGTTCAAAATCTGGAGGTTTTCTCAGGGAGAGATTTTTTTCCGGGGAAAATAGTGTATCAACATGCTTGCCCTCTAAGAACAGGGAGCCTTTAACAAAGTAATTGCATTACTTTTTCTTTGATAGAAGAAAGACACTGTCTCTGATATAGACACCTTGGCTTCCCAGAATACTCAGCTTGGGTGAAAAATTGAATTCATTGTATTATTATTTCTCCTTTATTTGCCAGCCACCATTCATTTCAGACAATCGGTTTAGGGTGCTAAGCATAGCTATGTTGATGTAAAGTGTTGGGACAATATGAGATAGATGGATGCAAGCTTTTGCCTATTCTGTTGGTGTCTCTGAAGCTATGCATGGCAGCTCAGAGCAATACAGACCTACAGATCCACTGGAGATGACTGCGCTTCAGTGACACATTTTCAAGATGCAGCATGTAGCTATGGGCTGAAAATTCAAGGTCTGCTATTTTGATTTCTGCTATTTCAAGTGGGGTTCATCTCCTTCATTCAGGGGGGAAAAAACAAACCAACAAGTCCTGTGCATCTCTCTCAGATAGCAAATGTTCATGTGGAGAGTGGGCTAAAGCAGAGAGATCAGGGCCAGATTTACAGCACTGCTGTCATCAGAAAGCTGAGCACTGTCTTTCTTGTTCTTACTGCACAAGATCTGACTTAATTGGATCCAGACTGGACCTGTACATGGATTTGGAAACCCCAAAAGTCTGGCTGTTCACATCTTGAGTTCTTGCCATAGGTTTAAAGGCGGAAGAATTGGAGAGAAGGGACTCTTCAGCAAGGAGGGAATGACAAGATCAAGACTTAAAAAAGGAATGACAAATAGAAGCATTTATCCCTTCTTGGCCAACTGTTGGTTCTGTTGTAGTGCTATGCCATGTATACAACCCCTCCTGTGTTGCTGTGCCCCTGGCAGTGCTGCTCAGGGCAGTGCCTGGGGCAGCCCATGGTGTTCCCAGAGCCCCTTCTTCAGGAGGTGGAGCTCCTCTGGCATGTGGCTGCTGATGGCACTGACGCTGTGGTTGTTGTAGCTGTGCCTAAACAGAAGTTGTTTAGGGCACAACAAGTGCTTCATGTGGCCACATACAACATTTACTCAGTGTGGGAGATCGCACACATAAAAGTTTAGCGCAGGAGCGCAGCAACACAGACTCACACAACCCTCAGGCCTTTTCTGTTAACAATCAGACCCATAAAGCACATTAAAATAAACTGATTTTTACAGCTCTGCACTGCTGTTCAACCAAGCATTTCAAGAAGCAAACAAAAGCACCCACTCCTCTGGAAATATGAGACTTCATTCCTGTCCAGGAGCACAAATTGTACTCAGGAGGGAGTTATGAAACCCTGTTTAAGTGCAGATTTGTATTCATTTTTACATACCTTTGCTTCACCCTTCTGTAGGAGGTGTTTTTTGCTTTTGATAGCTCTATACTTTTGTTGACAAACCATTTCCAAACAGTTTCTCCTTAGGCTTATGAGAACATGTGGCAGAAACAAGTGAGGATTTTTTTTTTTTTCCCCTGTTTTCAAACGGGACGTTGAAGTGCAGAGGCCCTTCTTGCCAGCAGTTTTGTGGCTGCCTACAGGCTGAATTAAGCACAGGCTTTGGCCTTCAGAGCGTACATAGATGTGACTCTGGGATGGAGAAGCAGATACAGTCCAAGAGACATCCTCTGAGCTTCAAAACAAAAAAGCAGCAATACTTTTTGTCTTCAAAACTGGGTCTTATGGCATCTGAGAACAAAAGGGTCTTGATTTTATTCAGAGATCCAAACACAGAACAAATGAGCATTTCCAATGTATTGGAAGTGTAGAATTGTTTGTTCTCCTTCTACTTTGATTTCTTTGCAGTCCTTTCAAGTAACATCCCAAATCCTTTTGTGTCTGTTGAGATCAGTGAGCCACTTATTTTTCCCAAACTTTGCTTGGCTGTAGGAACTTTAAATATTGCGACACTTGACATAAAACAAAGATTTTCCTGATAAGTGTGTGTAATGGTTCAAAACGGTTCCAACGAGCAAATCTGGTTTCTCAAAGGTAAATGATACAAAAATCTGGCCTTTGATTAAATATTCCAATCATTGCATGCTAATGGTGCATGAAGCTGTGATTTATCAGCCAAGACAATGTGCTGGAAAATGAACATAATTCATTAAGCTTGAACCAAACTCCACTTGAGCTTTCCACTCGCAGTAATTCTTAGCAGAGAGGGATTGGTGTCATGAAGCAGAGATGTGTTTGTGGGAGATGTTCTCATTTTTCATTCTGCTCTGCTGTTGAGATGAGAGCTTTGTCACCCGAGCCGTGCTCAGTAGAAAGCAAATGCCCCAGCATCCCTTGGTAGCTCTGGCCTGAAGTGCTTGTAAGAGAACAAGGGGCAAAGGAAGTTATTTTACTTGCATATGTAATGTTTTGGGCGCTGTTGGCTGCCCTCCAGGTGCACTGTAGCTCAGGATGAGAGGGACAGAGCCTCTCACCATAGTGCAGTTTAGGGTCTTGGCTGGCCTCAGCACAATGCTGCTCTTCCAGCACTGAATGAAGATGACAGCAAGTTGTTTTAACTCATGCTGTATGCAAGCAGAGAGCTAAGAGTTACTGCACAGCTTGGCATAGCTCTCCTAGGACTGCTGCCTTTCCTCTGCCTGGAACCTGCAGGAGGATGCTCTGAAGCAGATCCCTTGCCTTGGCCTCCTGCCTCTGCCTTGTGAGAGCCTTGCTGTGCGCAGCGAGATAATGACTAGTCAGGCCACAACATGTTTATTTTTAGGCGTGCTGATGTGAGCTGGGGACATGGGTTGATCAGAAGTGTTTTCATGCTCTTTGCTACCTCCAGTGAGGGGTTTGACAGGGCTCGAAAGCAGGGTTGGAGCTGGTGTGCCTGCTGCTAACAGCACGTGCTGCTCTGTTTTGCTAACATCCTGGGGCTGGTTATCATTTAATAACAAGGGGTTAGGCCTGTTTATTAAAGAAATATGTCTGTTTTGTTATCGTGCCTTTACTATTAAAGCAGTTGGGGGAAGGAGAGGAGATGATGCGGAACTGATTGTTGGTGTAGCTACAGAGGAAGTTTGTGATACCACTGGGGTATTTGTACCATTAGATTCAACTCTTAATATAAATCAGGGTCAGGAAGCAGTGTAGTCTGTTCCCCATAGTCTCAAAACCACTGCGATCAAGTTCCTTCTCACCCACTTTGCACATCCAACCAAACACGAAGGACATAAACCAGAAGAATTTCCTGCCCTTCACATCACTTTATTTCTGCATTCACACATGCGGAAGAGAAAATAACAAAGCGATTTATTAACTTTAACCAACTCATCAAGCTTATGAAGCTTTCAAAGGAGATGGAGAATTATGCTTTTGGTATGAGAGGTGTATACAGGTGTGTGGAATTCACGCCTCAGTTGATGCTTGGCCACAGGGCTTGGGAGCAGTGACCATGCTGCGGCTGCGGCCTGCACTGCTCCAGGTGACAGCTGGGCTGTTGTCTCCCCCTAATAATACTAGAAGCCTGGACATGGTGGGAAGTGGGAACACAGATGACCAGTAGAAACCCATCTCTGTGCCCACTGAGTGCCACAATAGAGACTATTGTGGCTCCTGTGACTCCGGCCTGTTCTGTGTGGCCTACTGGGGGCTGAAGAAGCAAATGTGGGGTTAGGACACCGCATCTGCTGTGGCTTTTCTGCCTCAGAGACTCTGAGCTGGTGCAGAGGGGCCTCTTTGTCTGAGCTTGTTAGTTTGCATCAGGTGTGATGGATAGCTCTGCTTGTAGAAGTAGGTTGCACCTGTGATTAGCTGGCAACGTGCACGTAGCTGTTCTGGGAAGCTGGTGTGCCACTGCCACATCAGCGCAATCAGACAGAGGTGTGACTGGCTAATTTTCTTCTGCTTTGATCTAGCAGAAAGTTTTTTGGAAAAGGAGTGAAGGGAAAATCCCTCTCACCTGTGCTGTGTTGTGTAAGCAGAGCGCTGTGGGCTGTGCTGGCGATGTGCTTCAGGGTGGGGGCAAGGAGCTGAGAACATGGCTGAGTCCTGCTGTAAGAAGGGCCCAAAGGCCAGGAAATAAAGCAAGCATGGTGCTAATCAGAGAGATGAATGAGCTCTTTGTTGCTGCTTGATTCTGAAAAGTCAAAGTGTGTTGTAGGTATATTGGAGGCATGCTGACAAATCTTGGGGCTGTTGAGGTGCTTATGGAGAGTTGGTGATGGGCTGGACGGCCTGCTAAGCTCTGTGTTGCTTCTCCTGCTATGTTCCCTTTACTTTCAGCCCTCACTGAGAATCAAATTAGATGCCCGGATAAGAGCACTAAGACATATTAAGATAATCCTGCAGGTTTTAGGGACAAGACCTTTATAAGTGGACAGAGTGCTAAAGTGAGAGGAATGAGTGTAGGGAAAATAATGATTGAACACCCAGGAGACCTAGGAGTTTTTCCAAGTGCTGGAATTGCTCACATTCTCCATAGGACCTTTGGAAATACCTGCATCATCTTGGCCCACCTTGAGCAGCCTGAGTGCAGCCGCAAGGAAGTGCAAACACTTCTTGTCATCTACTCTTTATTTAAGTAATCAGATCTGAATGGGTATCATTTTCTCTCTGGGTTTGTATTGTATCTGCCAATAGATATGGTGCCATAGTGAGCTGCAAACAGAGGCCCAGTCTTCCAGTATGCTTAGGTGCCTCTCTCCTTTTCAGTTAGATCAAGTCCTGTACACTTTGGAGATCTGGGCTTAAAGCACTGTGAGCCACAGATAATCCCCATAGCACACTTCAGACTTGAGGAAAAGAATAAAACTTTTGCGTTTAAAATCTGTGTGCCTGCATTGCAAATCTCTCAGACACATTCTAATTTATTGGAGGACAGAAATTTTAACCTTCAGCTTCCTTCTCAATATTCATTCATTACTGTTTTCCATTGTAGTTTACATTCCCTGTTGCTAAAAGTAACAAAATGTTCATGCTAACAGAATGCCATCTCCCTGCTGGGCCCCAGATTAAACATTCCTGGAAAGGCAGGAGGCAATTGCTTTATTCTGTGTTGTGAATTAACATGTTTGCATAACTTAATGGTCAGTGCATCAGACAGGAATTCTAGAACAGATCAATCTTTAGCACTGCACTTGACTTCATGGGCCAAGCATCCTTCTCACTGTATGGCAACGCCGCACGGGCTGCTGAAAAGGCCTTCTGGTATGAGGCTATCCATCACTGGCTTTGTGTCTGGTTTCTGTGAGGAAACCACAGAGAATGAAAATAAGTCAGGTGCCCTACTGAAAAGCAGACTTAACGCTTCTCAAAGCAGTTGTGAGCAGTGGCACTTACCATTGAGGAAAAACAGCTCCAAATTATGAAGAAGAGTAGCGAGTCCTTCTACCTTCAGTGGACAGACCCTGAAAAGCCATCTTTACTTCCAGCTGCAGCTCTTGGTGCTGTGAAACCCCAGCTGTGGGGTCTGAGAAACTCCACTCCGATGTTGCTGTCTCAGCTCCTGTTATCTCAGCTGCAATGCATGAGCTGCTTCAGAGGAAACCGCCCGTGCGCACATTATTTCCTGTCCTGTGCTCTGAAGCATTTTCTCCTTTAACAAAACATGGACAGATTCTTCTTAAATGCACTTTTTTTTTCCCCTGCTCTATTTCCCTTGCCAAATTGAGGCTTGATCCACATTCAGTCAGATAAATGGAAAATACTCCTCTGGACTTCCAGAAGGGCAAAGGTCTGAAGGATGGTTTATATTTGAAAGGAGAGGAGGAGAGATTACAGCACTTACCCTTTGACTGACACAGAAATTACACTGCATAGCATCACCAGTATTTCTAAAATCTTAGGTGATGCTACCAAGCTTGTAAGGTGCTCATTGAAATCATTACTACATACCTCACTATTACTCTTTATTTGTGTTAACAAATTGCTGAGGCGGTCGGGCTGAAATCCAAATATCCTAGCAAAAACCTGAAAAATAAACCCTGCCTAAGTAGTGCGTGGTCTCCAAATTAGCTTTGCCCACATTCATTACCCACAAGAACCATTTTATCCTATCCTGTGTTTTACTAAAGTCTCCATGAGGGTAGAACGACGTCATGGATAACGTGCAGGGAAAATCTGAGTACTCATAATGAAGATGCGACCACTTTTAGGACTGTTACAATTGATGGAGCCCACCTTTCACATGACTACTTAGATCCACCCAAAAATTCATGACACAGTTTCTGATAACATATTGTGGCAATCGAGGAATAGAGAGGGATGATTCCCTGAAGAACAGATGGGACAAAGTTATTAAACGGCCTCTTTCCTCCATTGCAAGCAGAGTTTCTACAGAAACAAAGGATTTAAAAAAATCCTAGAATTCATTAAACACACTTTTTTGTCCCAGAAATATTTACATGGCTGTCTTAGGGCAGATAATACCTGCTCTTAAAAAACACAACAACGTGCAGGATATTAAGATTTGAAACATTTTTACTAGTTCTGCTTCTTACAAAAGGTGCAGATTTTTTGCATACTTATCTTATACCCCCTGCTTTATTTCTCAGGTCATGCTATTCTATCTATGCCATTCAATTTCATTTTACTATCATTTCAGTTTTTATTTCCAGCTGGACCTGCCTCACTTTTATCTCTGTGTTCAGTCACCCCTCGCAGCCAATCATATTAAAATACCAGAGGTTTATCACTCTGCTAGTATTTTCTTACCACTTTTTGCTCAACATCTTGTGCTTTTCTTGTTCTAGGAACAATGGTAGGCTTTCCAAACATTCTTCTTTTATTGTTCAAATCCACTTACAATCTTTGCAATCTACGTATAGATTTTTTTTATGTGTACATCAAATCAGAATTAAAGGATATACTGAAATTTACAGGTAGGCAGTGGTCCTGTAAAACTTGTCCATAATCAAACATTGGAGCTGACAGTCTAAGATAACAAAATCCTCAAATATCCAGGATGTGTCTTTGAAAACCAGATACCTCATTTTCTGAAATTTACTGCACAGGTCTGATTTTTTTTTTCATATATAATCGTATATTTTCACTTTGTGAATTTAGGAAATGCAAAACTAATACATGTTACCAATGCATAAGTGTTCTCCAAGTTCTCCTTTTCAGTAAGTTCCCTCTTTTGCGACAAGAAATTGTTTTGTTTGAGTAGATGACCACTAACTCCTCTCTGCCATATTGTAAATTATGTGTGGTTTTGGATGTCTGCTTTCTAAATGAGTGTATTTGATATAATAAATGCCCAGTCACAACTGTTGTGTTAAGCTGGTCAGATTAGTCATTACAGAAAATATTGTTTCATAACAGCAGTAATTCTCCTCATAACTGTTCAATGGACAATTTATGGGAAGGCAGGGAATGCCATAGGTTAATTAGATGAGGACAGCCACCCATGTGTTGAGCCTGAGTGATAGGCAGCAGGGTGTTACTTACAGGGATAAGAGGAGAATGGAGAGAGCCTGAGAGAAAGACAGCAAGCCTTAATTATAGTGAGTCTGAAGCTGATGACTGAACATCCCTAAGAAAATATGGGAGAGTTGGGGAGAACTAGTAGTGTAGGGAGGAGTTTGCTGTTACCTAGAGGACCCGTGTTTTCCCCCCTGGGGTAGTGATGGTGGAAATGGGGGATGCAGTCCTACTGACTGAGAGAGTGGAAGCTGTTGTTGGGGAATTTGTTGAGACTGGTGGTAATAAGGTCAACTTTGCCCAAAGAGACAGAAAATTAAAGCTAGTTGCGCCCTCAGCAGCAGTCTGCTTGGAGCTGATTTGTGGTGCATGCATAATGCACACATTATTAACTGCATAATGCACAGGTGTATGAAGTTAAGTGGGAGACTTTCCATCCCTGTTGACTTTCATCGTATATATAATAGAGGATGAAATACATATACATTTATATGTAAGAGTGAATAATAATTTAGGTTTTAGATGTACAGCTTGCAGTGCATGCAATGAAAATACAGGTTTTTGTCCTAGGAAACTGCGCTTCGTTTGGTAGTGGGGTTCTTCAGCTGGGGGATGCACATCCAAAGCAGCACAGACAGCAAAATATTCATAGTATCTGGTGGCTGGCCAGCAATGCAGGGGAAGGTTCAAGTCATTCAACAATATCTGTCATGAAGCTGCTGTTTATTCAACTTTATTATTCTAAAGTTCCATGTGTTTTTGCTATTCTGTGAATATGCTGGTCTGGCAAAGTTCTTACAGATCCCTAAAAAGGTGACTGTTCTTAGAATTATGTGTTGTTTCTGGTTTCTTTTTTTAATTTTATTTTATTTTTCAATGGCTGGAAATCAATTGATCTTTTTGTAACTGGCAAGCAGGGGTAAAGCATACTTAGAAAAAGCTATATCCCATGGAATTCTTGGCTTGCTTTCTTAAACTGTGGCAGGACATCCTGATGCTATGAAATTACATGGAAAAAAAGTCTTGGAAGAAAAGGTTGGGATTAGTAGCTTTGTTACTGAATGGATTTGATGAGTTCTTGCTTTGATAGGAACATTATGATGTTGAAAAGTAACACAATCTTTGAAGAGCTCTGGCAGATTTTGAAATGAAAACTGAATGCAAAACTCTGGAACATTTTAAAGAATAGGCGCTTTGTGTTTATTAAGCCCCCTCCTCGACTTATAGGTACTGAGCTTGTCTCTACAACAGAAACATCTGGCTTCTTTGCTGTCTTTGTTAAATTATTCCAGTGATTCAGGAGGAAAAAAATAGCATTGAGAGAAAGGGGAAGCAAAGCAGAGAAGGACAGCGAATAATGCAGTCATTTCCCTCTGGTTGCACCCCAAATGCTGTATAGAGTGAGGCTGACCAAGAGGCAGGGAGAGAGGAGGAGGGAGGGAGCAAACATCTGGACCGGCAGTTTTTCAGATTACCAGAAATTTGTGACATGTTACTTGGAAAAGATGTAATTAAGATTTATTTATTTTTTGAATGCTCTGCTCTTTTGTATTGTTTTAGTACACATGGCATTCATATAAATCAATTACAATAATAATAGCGTATGAATACAGCGTCTCATCCACAGCCCACTGCAGTCTATGTGAGGCTTTCCATTGACTTCACTCGGCACTGAGTCAGGCCCAGAGCCTTTGATCAGCCAGCAAGAGCCTTTAAATCCCCCTCATCCATCTGTGTGGGAGAGGTGGCAGTTTGCTTTGCACGTCTTGCTGCTGGATGTACCTTTTTGGTCACCTTGCCTGGTTCCTGAGCGTTAGGGGGTTGTGGCAGGTTTATGAGGTTGGGCTTGGTGGGTTGGTTTGGCTGCTGGAAAGCTGAGAGGTCTGTTGAGAAGGTTGTGATAGATGAGTCAATGCGACACAACGGGAGATACTCAGATATTTACGAGTCTTTTGTTAGGAAAACACTGTGTTCTGAACCATAAATCCAGTCCCAGCTCCCATTTTAGGCATGGCCTAAGGCCTGTGTGAGTGCTGCTGCCTGCATCTTTGCAGGAGCCCAGCAATGCATATATGCAGTTAAAAAGAATCCAGTAACCAACAGTAAGCTGAGCTAAAGCATCCACATTGCCACCAGGAAGATTTGGCCACCATAAGCAGTTCTGAACCAACACGCCCAGCTTCCCAGTTGTGCTGAGTGCCTGCATGCAGCCTGCTATGGCAGCTCAGCTGACAGCTCATAATTACTTCAGTTATGAAAGCACATTTGTTTCTGAATGTGGGGCCATGTGTAAGATAAACATGGGGACTGGGAAAGCAGTGCAACAAAAGTGACATTATATACTTGGTTGTAGCCAATTGGAAAAGCAATCAACTCATCTTCAGCTCTGCTGTGACTTCTATAACTCATTTAGCTACTGTCACTTCCCCAATAAATATCTTCTGAATGTAGAATTGGGGAAAAAAAATCCATTGTTTAAAGCAAACAGTTCCACACCACATTAAACACAGTGGCTCTCTCTTTATTATCTGTTGATGAAAAGAAAAAGATGTCTCTGTAAGAAAAATACTATTACATTAAAATAAGAAATGATGGAGTAAATCACATTTCCTTTGTAACAGTATAGCAGAGAAGAGTCCTCACTTCTCAGTGCCTTTCCATCATTAGTGAAATCCAAACTGCTTGGAATTACTTTAAGCGTATGCATTCATAAGAAAAGAGAGCAAGAATAGTTCATGTAGTTCCGAGGAATTGTTTTCCAAATAAATTCCATTTCGCAGAGCAGTGGCTATTTGGTAAAAGAGAAAAGACAAAAAAAGAGAAAGGCCTTGGTCAGGATATGGGACTTTGGATTCATTTTGTAAAGGGTAAAGTTATTTTGTGTTCCATATCTTGAGCTTGGAACAAACCCAGCCATGTTTAATGGAAAAGATATTACACTAGTGATTTTTACACTATTGATATGCCAGCAAAGCCCTAATCCAATGTCTGTTAATGATGGTTCATGAGATTCGGTCGACTCCAGTGGTCTTTGGAGTAGGTCCAAAGACAGTTCTGTGCACTCAGTAATAATCCTACTGCAGGATACGATGCGATTCCCAGAATCCAAAAGGAATTTCCTCATTTATTTCCTTAATCTTTGAGTCAGACCGATGTGGTGATACTCACCTCATCCCATGCTGACAATCTCAGGGTCTGGTATCTCATCATTGAGGCTTACTTTATTACGAAAGGACAGCATAACCATATTCAGAGGGCATCCCTGCAGGCTGCCAGCTCTGTCTGGCTCCAGTTGAATGCTCCCATCTTGACTCACTGGGATGGAAAGAGCCTGACTGGTGGGAGGGGCAGCTAGCTACCAGGTAATTTAAGCCAGATAACATCAGTCCCACCTCTGCTGGTCATTGTGCAAATAACTTAGGGTCATCTTAGTGCATATGACTCAGCTGAATTACTTAGTGCTTGAAGGTCATTGGGAAAACCATAAAGAATCAAAATTAGTGCTTTAATTTGAATAATCACGACTATAATAGAAAAAAATGGATGCATTACTTTCTCTTTTTATCTAAAAAAGTAAAAGTCCCAAAAATGTAAGAAGGAGGATGGGACACGGGCAGATCTTCAACTTATACAAACGGTGTAAAAATACTGCCATCCTGAGAATTACTTTGATTAGCAGCAGCATCAGTTTCTGAAATGAGATCAGGAATCACTGTATGCATTACAATATGAGTACATGGTAAGAGATATCTTCTGAATAGCATGGAGACTACTAAACAGACAGCTAGAATCAGGAGAAGGCAAAATTAAGTGACTTGCAAAGGCTTGCTTTGTGATTTAGTGAGAGAGTCCAGGCCAGGATGCAGCACTACTTTCTCCTTTTTTTTTATTCTCCATTCTCCCTTTTTTTGGACAAAGTTGAAAAATAGAACATTTCGATCCTAAATGACATTATTACCTGAAACTGTTAAGCAACTTTAAACAGGAATGTTGACTCATGTTTGCAGTAAACACTTGTGTTATTCTTTAGGATTAATGCATTCTGCTACTCTTCCCTTGCAGTCATTTGTGTTGGTTTCACAAAGGTGTGATTTCATGCAGCCCAGCTCTAGGCCAGTGAGCTCACTTTATCTCCCCAGCTAATCAAGTTCAGGCATGCTCACTCTTTGCGTGGAGGTTTGCCAGGGAGAATCCAGAGTGCCAGAGGAACTGCTGGTGAGCTTTGTGAGGTGGGTTTTCTTGCTCTGAGTCAGTGCTGAAGCAGTGAGTCAGCCCATTGTTGGGGGTGGCACGTTCCATTTGTGACTGTGAATGATCCACTGGCTCTGCGTAATATTAAAAGGATGCAGTGAATTAAAACCAAAACCAAACAAAAATAAACCAAAATGTTTTAGACTTTGCCTTAAATAAATACTGATTTCACTGATACCTATCTTAGAAGGGAAGCCACGATGAAACAGTGAACTATAAAATCACAAAATCACAGGATAGTTTGGCTTGGAAGGGATCTGAAAGATATCCATTTCCAACCCCTTACCATGGGCAAAGACAGCTCCCACCAGCTCAGGCTGCTCAGGGCCCCATCTGACTTGGCCTTGAACAACTTCAGGGATGGGTCATCCACGGCTTCTCTCAGTAGCCTGTGCCAGTGCTCCGCTATGCTCGTAATGAAGAATTTCTTCCTTCTATCTAATCTAATTCTACCCTCCTTCAGCTTAAAGCCGTAAAAAGTCCCTGTCCAGCATCCCTGTAGGTTCCTTTTAGGTACTGGAAGGCCATAGTGAGGTCTCCCAGAGACTTCTTTTCTCAAGGCTGAACAACCCCAATTGTCTCAGCCCCTCTTCATAGTAAAGGGGCTCCAGCCCTCTGGTCATCCTCCTGGCCCTCCTCTGGACCCATCCCAGTAGGTCCAAGTTACTCTTAGGCTGGGTCCCTAGATCTGAATGCAACATAGCAGGAACCTCACAAGAGCGATTAGAATGGAAAAAATAACCCTCCAGTGCCATAGGAAGGTACCTGTGACATGATATTTAAAGGGGAAAAAGAGGAATCTGTGGCTGTACCAAGCTCCACAAGAGTACTGTCACACTGTGGTGCTGCTCAGAGCCTCTGCATTAGCAGCTGAGATATTCAAGAGGCTTGAGCATGTGCTCTTGGTGAGAGGCAGGGGAGGCAGGCTATTTTAGACTGTGAAGAGGGGTGCAGAAGGGATCGAGTAGCCTCCTACAGCTATTTGAAGGACATTTACAAAGATGTGAACGACAAACTTTAAGGAATGCCAGATGAAAAAGCAGTGAGCAGTAACAAATTACAGCTTGGGAGGTTGAAGTTACACATAAGGAAAAATTTTTCATTAGGAGGGTGGAGCAGCACTGGAAGCATTCCTGGTTACCCAAGCCGTCATGGTATCTCTCTCCTTGGAGGCTTTGAAGGCTTGGCTAGACAAAGCTTTGGCTGACCTGACCTACTGTCAGCATTTGTCTTGCTAGGAGTGGGAGGTTGGACTGGAGAGTTGTAGAGATTGCTTCCAACCAGCATTTCTCTGATCTTATGATATCCAGTGTGGAATTTCCTTTAAATTATGTCATTAAAGGTCGACTCTGTGGAACTTACCAGTCTCCATTACAAATCCCTTGTCCTGATTTCCCTTCTGCTGGTGTCTTTGTTCATCTGCACTGTCAAATCCCATCATACCACCTTGCATCGTATGTCAGGCAGTGTCACCTATGCAGAGAGTATTCTCTGGGCTCACTGAAAAAATATTTGCAAGCCACAAAGCATGGTTGTACTTTCTGTGGTGCACGTACCACCTTCTGCAAATCAGTTAGTCAGTCCAATAGCCTGAAAAAGCTTTGTTACCCTAGATTGCATTGTTTATGCCAGCTTTATTTCTAGAGGAGTTGTGAAGTACTTCCTGGATATTTGTTTGAATCCCTGGTTACCAGCTTCATCCAATGAAAAGACAACTGCAGCTTTAGCCAGCTCTTGACTACATTGTGGATCACTTAATACCACTCCGTTATCAAGAATAATCCACACCTATTCAGTGAAATTATGAGACAAGTAGGAAGATTGGAAACCGTACAGTTCTGCATGCCATCTCTCATTGCTATTGCTATAGAGACACAGCCATAGCAGGCCCCCATCTGAAGCCTAGCCAGACATATTTTAGATAATAAGAAGGTATTTTGAAGTGTTCAGGCATATAAGTGAAAAGCAAGTGGCAATCTACCCCTTTTATTTTTTGTCAGTGGCTATTTGCTTTCTGGGCTGAAATAATTTACTGTTCATTTTCTGTCCAATATGAAAGATAAACGAGGGTGAATTCTTCAATGAGCAAAACATACATTTGGAAACATCATTTTAGTATCAAAATGAGATTTCCATAAGACCTTGCTGAATGAAGCTGTAGCATTATGTCTTGATCCCTCACTAGGAAAGGAAAAGCAGCCAGAAATTTCAGGACTAAATCATCTTATAGTTCATCTTCCTCTTTCTTTGTTATTTTTTTGTTTATAGAAAAAGTGAACTTATTGAGCATGGAAAAATACCAGATTGACAGCTTTGGAAAATAAAAGCCTGTCTTAATCCAGAGTGCAGATGTGTCACAGTCAGTAATAATGCAAAATACCTCCCTGAGATCTACAGAAGTCACTGCGAGTTGTTTGGCAGAGGATGGGTGCTCTGTCCCAGTACTTACCCAAGCATGTTGGGATGGCACAAGTGGCAGGCAGTGCTGAAGAGCTTAGCAGTCAGTTGTGCCTTGAGTTTCTCTGTGCCTCTCTCATTCCCGAGCCACTCTACCACGAGGAGTGTGGAGCAAAAGACATCAAGTTAGAGGAGGTTTATGCTTGCTAAGAGGTCACTTAAATCACCAGTGAGGCTGTCAACAATTCACTGCAACAGAAGTAGTGGGAATGCAGAGTGAAATTGTCTTAAGAACACTGGCATCAGTCGTGGTTTCTTTGTAGAGACAGTCCTACCCTAAGCAGGAAGATGCTGACTTCTATCCCAAGTGACAGGCAGAGACATGGTGCCAGGCTCTACTTGTTCATTTCATTGCTTCTTGTCTGGTCATGGCAAGTGTTTTCACTTGTGCCTCACTGTTACTATCTGTAAACAAGGGTGTTGTTATCCCAGCCTAGAGGAAAAGTGAAATGGCCCTAATCCCTGAAACATCCTTCTCTCATAAAGCAAACTTTAAGGCATACTGGCTGATGTCTGCCATCACAATACCATAGTCTGTCAAAAAGGATGACGGATCGTTCCACCACTAGTTTTCGTCTTATAGCATGAGTATATGAGACTTGGCATGCACCTACAAAGCTCCTAAGTCTGTGCTGACTCAAAGAGTAAGAATGAATGCCTTCTGCAAATGTCACTAGCCCTTGGTATTACCTGTATGCTGGAGTATGCTGTGGCTTTGGGTCCAGCATGAACCAGGGGAAGTCTTTGCAATCCTATGGGCATGGATGTGGTGTGTGGACAGCAGTGCTGATGCCCTCACCTCCAGTAGTCAGGGTATTAATGCTTTTAAGAGAGAATTCAGCCCATGCCCTGTCTTTTTCCTCTTCACCTACCATTCCTGTAGGCCAGGGAAAGCTGTAGGGGAGTTGTCAGTTGGGTTTTGGTGTAGTCAGTCTTCTTTTTTTTTTTCCTTTTTTTCTTTTTGCATGCTTCAGGGACACTGCTGTGTGCAGGAAAGGTTGTTTTTATTTTGCATTTTTTCTCTGAAGTATATGACTTTTTTGTCAGGGTGAAAATCTGTCAAATGGCCATTTCAGACTGCCTAGAAATTATGAAGCTCTGGAATCTATTAAAACATAAATGTCAAAAGAAAATTACTGCAGTTTCTCTGGCCTCTCTTGTTTTACTCCTTGATGTTAACTTCCCTTGTTTGCTGATGTGTGCTTTCTGTGCAGAGATTAAATTAAAAAAGGACTCTTCTGAAAAAAACGTGCCACCATTATTAACAATTTATGTACATGCTCTACATATGTGTATGTATGTGCAGGGATTTCCATCAAGATAAACCTGCTTAGAAAAATGCTGTGGTTAGAAAAAGAATAATAAAAAAAAGGGTAGAGAGACCAGATGTCAGAAAACCAGAGCTAAATCTTTCTCTTTTTTTTTTTTTCCTGTGAACATTTCTGAATTATACTGTAATGCACCATAACAACAAACAACATGTTTTCTTAAGTGTAAGTAGATTTGCTGTTGAGGAAAATCGTGCCAAAGCTATTTTTAAGCAAACAGATGTCAAGGGCTTGCACAGAACCTGAAGTACATATAGCCATTATGAATTACACTTGTACTCTGAGGCACACTGGAGACAGAGAGCTTGTTAAATTTTACTAGATTGTCTGCAAAAAAGATGCTATTTAGATGACTACTTGATATGAAATTGATTATGGCATATACACCAGTCCTTTCCAAGGCTCAATCTATAATCCTTGATTTTCTTTTAAAGCACTTTGTCCTTCTAATATACCATTAAAATTCAAAGGAGGCTCAGACTCTCAGCTGCTGTCAGTTGGCAGAACTCTCCAGGCTTATTTCTGCTAGCTCTGAGGACACTGGAGGGAGACTTGGCCCAGTGTAGGGTGGTCAGGGGCTGTGCAGCATCCCAAGCAAGTACAGAGGGGTGGCATGTAACCCTTCTACTGAAATGCTTCCATGTCTATAGCAGTCATCAGGAGCTACTGATGTATTCAGTATTGGGAAAGCGATCTGTACAGACAAAATAAAAGAGATCCTAGATTTTGACTGCATTGTGACTTTTATGTTCTTTGGGTGCTTCCTGAGTAAATGTTTAGTTTGTTACGTATTTGACTACAGTACTGGGAAAAGGTGTGGGACAGTCTTGGAGGTTCGAAGGACTTAAGAACTGGAAACCTACAATTAATTTTAGTTGAGGAATTACAATGGATTTAGATGTTTTAAGCAGTAAGGAATGAGCTAAGGGTCCTGTGCTGTTCTGCAGGTCTGGAGCACATCCAGACACAATTTGCCAATGCGAGGAAAGTTATGACTATACCATGCCTACGAGGAGAGGAGGGTTTCTCAGTCAGTTCAGCAAAGCCTGATGCACCCTCACCAGAGTGTTCCCCTGCGCCACAGTGGAGGTGTTGATGACTGTGGGCTGTGAGGCTGGAAGTGAAAATCAGACGTGTTTTACACTAGAAAGCTTGGCAGAAGACTCCTTTTCCATGTTTGCAAATAACATAACGTGAAATTCAGCAGCTTTGTGGCTTTTGAGCAGGGCCACAGCAAATCTGTTAGGGCACACATGTTTCCAAACTTTACCAGTGCCGTAATACCTCCCAGTAGCTGTGTATCAAAGAATAAGACAATTTAATTATCTTGAGCACATGCTGTAAGCTGCACCAGAAGGAGAGTTTGCAGAGTTCGGTTTGATTGGTGCAAGTGGCACAAGGGATCACTAAAACCCAGTAAGATAATGTTACAGTCCCTAGAAAATGGGCTTAGCGAAGCAGCAGTGATACCACATCCCAGTGATGTTGTCATGTGTTCTATGAGCATTATTGCCTCGTCAGTTACAATATAGGTTAAGCTTAATAGAATACTCTGGGAAAAAAGATTTAACTGTTTTAGTGTACGTGCAACATGTTGTTCTAAGTTCTGTGTGTCTTGCCATTTTGTGACCCACCAGAATTTGGTGTGATTAGTATTAGCAATAACATCTTCAAGGCCATGCAAACGATCCCAAAGCCTGGATATGCACAAGAGCGTGAAGAACATTGCTTTAGCTTCACAACCATTAAGAAATTCTCTGAGCTACTGCCGTGCAAGCTGCACAGATTGGGGTGATGGCAGATAGAGTACTGGATTTTGAACATTGTATTTGTCTGACCTGGAATTTCTTTATAGCTACAATACATTACAGCACTTAGAATAAGATGTTTGAAGTTTTTGGAGAAGGAGCCCTGAATCCTGAGCTGATCTCATTATTACTGCTTCCTGTGAGTTGAGTTAGCTGGAACTAAGGCAAATAACTTCTTGTTACCAGTGCTGACAATCAAATAAACCATCTGGGGGTGAACTCAAAGAGAAAAGTTTGGGGTTCTTTTGGAACTGAGTGGAATTAACCAATAATAGCTTTAATTCAGAGACAAGATTTTCCTTGACTTTGGACAAAAACAATTGTATTTCAAGAAGCATCATCATAGTGTGTCAGTCTGAGAAACCAACTTCTTAAATAACTTCTTACAAGACCGTGTAGCAAAATGATTTAAATGATTTTCTATTTTTCTATTGAAACTCTTGAGTGAATATTCTAAATTTATATTTTTTAGCTCTCGTAATTCAAATAAATATGATTTAAATTGACCCTGGAAGATAAGCCATATTCACAATTTCTCAGATTTCTGGAAAGCAGACACAAAAGCAGGAAATTGTATCTTATTTGTTTATGAGGGTAGATGGTGATAGGACAAGGGGGAATGGTTTTAAACTGAGACAGGGAGGTTTAGGTTAGATATTAGCAGGAAGTTTTTTTACACAGGGTGGTGACACACTGGAACAGGTTGCCCAAGGAGGCTGTGGATGCTCCATCCCTGGAGGCATCCAAGGCCAGGCTGGATGTGGCTCTGGGCAGCCTGGTCTGCTGGTTGACGACCCTGCACATAGCAGGGGGGTTGAAACTCGATGATCATTGTGGTCCTTTTCAACCCAGGCCATTCTATGATCTACTAGGAACAAAAGTCTTAGCTCAAGAGAATAATACCTTACGATGTATTAGTTTTAATTTTTCCTTAGGATGACAAAATTCATTGTCATCATAATCCTCATAGATTCAGGCAGGAGAGTTCATCAACTTTGCTTTCATAAAATCCATGTACCTCTGTATAGCCCAGGGACTACAAAGTGGAAACCAGATGTATGATCTGGGGAAAACACACTGTGTGGCCTCATTGCAGCTCAAGTGGTGCAAGCTGGTATCGTCCATTTGTGCAAAGGAATGGCCCAGATCAGCTGAAGTTGTGAGTGCCAACCCATACTCCTCCAGATAAAGTTGGGCAGAAAGGGACCTGAATTTCTTCTCACAATCTCCCAGCAGAGTTGGAGAAAGGAGACAGTGGCACACACATGGTAAAGTGGGAAAGGATGTCTTCATCCTCTGGGAGACAGAAGGTGCCGGAGGGGATGGGTGTACTTGGAGGTGACGATGCTCTGGAGAAGGCAGTCTGTAAGAGTGATGGTAATGGTAGTGCTAGGCCTAGGTTTGTGAGAGGAAACAAGAAGATTACCTCACAAAATAAATATTACTTATGTTATTTGCTTAAAAAAGGAAAGTTAATGCCTAGGCATCATGCCCAAATATAAGAGATTTATCCTTCTCTTAGAACTGTGCTCCTTCTGCCAGAAGTTCTGCATTATTGCATTATGTTCTCCTGTGGGACTGCACCACCATCTGGTTTGACCTATTGTTCTAAGGACTTCTAAGACTGTGTTTAAGTATCAAACATACATTCTGTATACAGTTATGTGCACAATTATTTATACAGTTACACATGCACAAATGTTTATTGAGAAGAGCTGAGGTTTATGACATGTAAGCAATGCCTTACAGGCTGTGGTAAGTGTTCACAAGACTTCCAACTCAAGGCACAATTGTTCCACTTAGAAATGAAATCCCTAGTCAATGTATGTTTTATTACACTGCTGAAGAATGCATGTTCCTCTCCAAATCTGATTCACTTTTGCTTATGGTGTATTGAAACATCTCTTTTTTGTAATTCAGAGGGACTTGAAAGACCCTTTGCCAGTAGAAGGACTCTAATGAAAGGTGTTTTGGGTGAAAGGAGAGAGGTTGCAGCAATCTTTATCCAGTATACAATGGCATGGGCATGGCTGGCAGGCAGTACCCAAAACAAGTCCCCAGAGGAGTTGGCAGAGCCAGATTTTCTTCTCACCCACAAAAATGACTTTAAAAAAGCCTCGCTTGTCTTCCAGTGGAGGTCCCAAGTGACTCTCATTTCTTGACATAGGAGTGCTTTCAGCCACCTACCATTTCACTTCAATTATTTGTGATTTAACTGATGCTGAGGAGTTGTGACTGTACAAGACAAGGTGTCTGTATTTTAAACCTGCTTGTGGACATCATTGCACATAGTGGATTTCATCCTCCACGTGTTGAATCCCTTGGAGGGCCTTTGGAGGTTTGAACAATGTGCGTCCACACCCATTGCAACCTTCCTGCATTCAGGGACTTTCCTTTCTGCATGGAAATGGTGATATATGAACATCATCTAGATCCAGGGTATGTGAATGTGGTCTGTAGCAGGATGCAAGTGTGATAATGATCTGCATGTGTGCATGCTAGAAAAGCGTTGCTTCTCCATTCATAGATGGCCGTAAGGGAAGTAACCACAGCGCTGCAGAACATGTCTTAATACTGTGGGCTAGAGCTTCATAAGCGAAAGAAAACCCCAGTGAAAACAAACAGCTCCTGGGCTAATGTGGTATAAATGGGAGTGTGAGAGAAAGATGCTGGAAGAAGGCAGGGTGGATGTGGAGCTTTTAGCATGCTCTGTAGCTGGGGGTCTTTTTCCTATCATGGATCAGTCAAGCACAACCTCAGGTTTCAACAGCTGGTTAGCCACATCCATTCCAGTTTTTTGTTGGTTTTATTGTATTTTTATTGTTATTGTTATTTTTTAACCAGGAGGGTTGCAGTGGTTTCCAGCATATCTGCAGAGCCCATGAGCTTCTCCTCTGTGTAGTGGGAAGGAAGGAGAGAGATACATTTGAAATGAAAATAAAGTAGAAGGAAAGAAATAGAGCACTGGTATTGCTGAGGAATGCTCTTCACAATGCTGAAGTTGCATAAGAGCCGTCTTTGTTTCAATCAAAAATCTGCTTTTTGGGTTGAAACAAGGCCACCACTAACAAGGCCAGGAAAGAAATTTCCTAATGGTTCGGAGTGAATTTAGGATTTTGATGGAGCATTTGATTTTGGGTATGGTTCATATAGCTGAAGAAACAGGAATGCGGTCCCTCCACAACAGCCAATACATGCAAAAATGTCTCATTGCAGACACCACCCAGGCAGCCTTGCCACATGGCTAATGGTTTTGATGGGGAACCATATTCCAATGTGAGCCGGGGGAATGATAAAGTGATAGATAAGGGAACTCAAAAGCAATGACACAAAGTGTTTTGCAGCCTTTGGGATAAATTTCAGGGTGAGATGGTTTGATTACAGGCGCTGTTTTCTGGCTACACAAGTCCTCAATGGCAGTGAATCAGCCCAGGCTGGAATTTGGCTTAGGTAGTGCATTATATAATCCTCTGAAGTTTGCATGGAGTATGTTTTCCTATTTGAGGTTTTTTTCCTTCATTTCCCTGGTTAGTTCCTGAAACATTCCCTCTTTCCTTTTTTAACAATCATTGCCAGTTAGGGAGAAATGGACGGTCCGTATTCAATGAATGTGGTATTTTTTCTGCTGTTGTACTGCATGTCAAAACACAGTTCAGTGGTTCCAGAGAAATAGGTGAAGCTATTTGCCAGAAAGCACAAGTGCTATGTTGTGTGCCTTCCCTATTCAGCCTAATGACTTCTCTAGCTGTGCCCTCATCCCATACCTACCCTACAGGTAGTCCTTTACTCACAGGAGTGAACCGTGTCACCTCCTAACCTAAAGCTCATTCTCAGAAATGGATATGCTACCTCTGTCATGTTGTTAGTCCATAAGAACAGGGTCAGATCCCAACCATTAGCCATCAGACAGGAGCTGGTGGTAAATGTTCAGCACATAAGTGCAGTGATCTTTTTCCATGTGTTTCTTGCCAGCTCAGAGCAGTCAGGCATTTTGAGAATCTCCAAAGTTGGAGGCTGCATCCACAGCAGAGTTCAGACCATCCCCAACAGTAAAAAAAAAATAGTGCACAACTTGGTCATGAAGTGTCTCTGAGATGGCAGTTGGCTTTCCTGGCAGCAGCTAGTTAAATTATACCACCTGAAAGCAGTGCAACCCAAAAGGAACAAACTGCGAGACAGCAGAAAAATGCTATTGCTTTAATGAGCAACTCACCTTTTTCTTCCTGTAGCAAGAGTTTTTTTTTCTGTCCCAGGTAATTGGATTTGACACATTTTAGCCATGCTAACCTTCAGCTTTCAACACATCTCTCATATTGTGGTCAATTATTTTTCAGCAAGGCAAACACCATCTGCAGTTACGCTAGTGAAAATAAAATCACATGGGCCATCAGTTCTCATGCTTCAAGGCATAAGCTCACAACAGTTGAGGTCAGGAAGAAATCTCAGCACTCACAGCAGATTGGGGCTTCGACACCTTCTCCTATAGCATCTGGAAGTGAGGGGACAGCCTCGGCAGGCCAAATCCTGCTACGATGGAGATCAGGTCTTTATGAGGCTTTTTCTATGACAGGCTATTGTTGTACTTACCAATTTGTTTTCCTCCTGAAACCAAGCCTACGTGATTGGCATGGACTACTTTTCATTCTTGGCTGAGTGGGCAGTTGCAACAAGAATAGGTCACACAGGAAATCTGTGGCAGAGCCAGAAGTGAAAACCCAGCTGCCTTACCCCAGTCATACGCAAAAGAACCAAAACCAGTTTTCTATCTTGCAGAAAAGCCATTTTAATGAGAGCAGCCCAGAGGGGCTTGCAAGTGTTGCAGATGAGTGATTCAATGTGTGTTCCAGTGAACAGATTTCCTCCACCATGAAGCCAAAAAACAGGGATTCCATACTGTGCTTCTTGTGCTTTCTTCTGTGACTCTTTGTGCAAATTTCTACCTCACTTTCCCCACTGAAATCAACTGAAATCTCCAATTGAAAATAACAAAAGCTCTTTACATTGGTACTTTCTTTATCTGGCATGATGCGATTGACTTACTTTATTGCAGGGGAGGAAACGTGCCTCTTCCTCTCCCAGCTTTGTGTCCTGATGGATTGTGTCATGGCCAGGATGAATGTTGCACCATCAGCTATGCCAGATGGCTTCTCTTCTTGGGCAAAACTGGGTGGATTCATTGCCTACATCTAATTACTGCCCTCGGATAACATTGGATGATTTCTTTTCCTTAATCTCATCAGAAGGACTTGACAGTGTGTATTATGGCTTTATAAGAACACAAGTTTGCAAGGAATTTTAGGGATGGAATAAATCTTTTTAAGGGAATGCCAGGACTCTAGGACACTTGAGATTTGGGATTTGAGTGTGTATATATTTATTTGTATTTATGTTTACGGTTCTCTATTTCCACAAGCCTCCCTCTGTGGAATAGTAATAATGATCTTGCACGTTGCCTCCTCTCATGACCACTCTGAAATGTTGATACATTACACTGCCTGAGCTGATGCCCTCCTACTTCTCTGGGGAGAGACTACAAGGAACAAGAACTTAATGGGGCAGCCAGCTGGTGTGCTGGTGTGAAGCCATTGCTTCCCCAAGGAGGGAAGGTTACAGGCCTACCAAGAATCCAGCAGCAAAAAGCAGATCTGAGATCTTCTGGGTGGTAATATTAACACTTTGGTAATGGCTTAGAGGAAAGCCCTAAGTCCTTTTGGACCTGGCTTCTGCCTGGTTGGGAAACCACGGAGCTCTGGTGAGCATCGTTCCAGCTGGAACAGAGCCTCACAGTGCTCTGTCCGGGATGGGGAGAGAGGCAGAGGCGAGACATGAGTACAGACCACAGGACAGACAAGATGGAAATATCAGAAGACTCAAAGAGAGGCATAAACTTTGTTTTCTCTCCGGATGCTTCTGAGCCACCCTTTCCACCTTGAGCTGTTCTCAAGAGAAAATGAGAGAGAATCTGAAGTCCTGGTTGTGCCTTCCCAAAAGTTCCCAGAGGACATCTCCTCACATGCAGATACAAAGACACACGTACACGTTTCCACTTCCCTGTCTTGCACACTTCACATACTCAGGAATGTCTTGCAGGATCGTGGTGTCAGCGTTTCCAATAAGGATGGCTAATAAGCCTGTGCTTGCCAAGCAGTGTGTGGATATAGCTAGGAGAACATGTTTCTGTTTAAACAGCAAAACAAGCGAATAGGTTCCCCATTCCTTCCCTCCTCCTGTCTGCAATTCAAGTGGACTCCTAGACCTGGGGTATTATTCCTGGCTGAGAGGGAGAGTTTATATGAGTCCCTTGTTAATGCTCTTGGCAGCTCATCTCACTATTCCTGTAATACTGTAGCACAGGTCTGGCCAGGCAGCAAAATGCAAAAGAAAAGATGGGAATTTGGGAAAACCAAGAAATGCTTCAGGTCAGGAGTAATTCACTGAGTGGGGGAATGAGGATGTGGAGCTGGGGAGAACAGATGAGCTCCTTCAAGCTTCCAGTTCCATGCGCTGAGCTGGGGAGAGAGACAAAGCAGTAAGAAGACAGCAATTGAATCCTGCAGTGTTTTGCTTGGATGAACCTCTGTTTGTGAGAATATCCATTTGAAAATGCGGGATAAATTCCTGAAAACAAAGAAGATAGGAGGCAAATTGTTGCCTGTTTGTCATGGGACACAAAGTACTAGGCTTTTGGTACAGCCCAGCTATGCGGTTTGATTTTGGTGAGGTCTCTCTTAGCAGGAGAGGCAGAACAGCTTGGGTAACATGTAGAGCTTTCACCAAAAGAGCTTCTTCAGGAGAGTTTAGATAAGCATTTATTAGGAACTTCTTAGGTCTAACTAGAAAGAGAGGCTGGTAGTCCCTAGCTTATTTTCTGAAATTCCTTCTGTATTAGACTGAAAGATATCTCTGCTCTGCAGCTCCCAGGAGTCTGAACTGTAGCTGTAGGCAGACATCACAGTGGTGACTCCCACAGCAGCAGGGTGCTTAGATGATGCTCACCTAGATAACCCTAGCAGACCTTTCTCCACCTTCCCAGCTGGTTTGGCTGGGAGGTCGTTGTATCTGAACACCTATTCAATGCATACCAGTCAGGCATCTGTTTTCTATACTTAGCCTGCAGCAGTGATCTAGACTGGTCAAGCTCTCCTGTTCCCCTGTTACAGCCTCTGATGCTTCCACACATGGTATAGAGCAAAAATAACCTCTAAGCAATTGTGCTCACATGTATGGGGGAGGAGATCCTTCCTGATCTGAAACAGGAGGGTTTTGTTATATCTATACTCTGCAAACAGAGCCAGGATTAAGGCAGAATACATCAGAGTGACTTCAAATAACTCTATTCTCCTCAGCCCCATTGAAAGTTGAGAAGAAAAACGCAGAAAGTCATTCCAGTTGCCAGAGAGGTTGTGTGATATGGTGATCATCCATCCCGATGCACTGTAGAGTATTTGAAATGTGCTTTCTAGAGAAGTTATCTGCTCCCTTGGATTTACTGTTTGATTTTAAATACACAATACAGTAACTCCTTGGCAGTTCAGATTAGCTGCATGTTTCATAAAGAATGCAGACTTGAGTCATTTTCTCCCAAAGCATTTGCCTATATAGTCTGTGAATCATATTCTCTTTAACCAGCATAATCCATTATTACTCCCTCACGCTTGTCAAGAATCTGGCCTTGACTTTTGTACCTGTCATATACACATAGATTTTCTGCTTTGATACGGTTTTTAGGTAGTCTTGTGTGGAGCCAGGAGTTGGGCTGGATGATCCGTGTGGGTCCCTTCCAACATGGATATTCTATGATTCTATGAAATGGGAATGCGATTCCTCGAGTTGTGACTATCACCGCATTTTGAAAGAGTTGCCAGCAGAGGTCTTAAAGCTTCACTTTTACCATCCAAAACCCTATTCTGTGTCTTTAGAAAGGATGTCTGGCATCTTAAACTTCTGCTTTATAAGGGAGGTTTGCTTGGGATTAAGCCTATGAACTTGTGTGGCTTTCCTGGTAATTAATTTTAATACAAGCACCCCTGTGTATTTGCAGAGCTGTAAAAGTATGGTCAGATCAAAAGCATTGGATCTGCCTTTGGATGATCACTGAAGCCAGCGCTTTAGGTGAAAAAAGTGAATGTTGGGTGTGCTCAAAATGTAGTGTGAATATGAATAGTAAGAGAGAGGGTTTCTTACCTCCAAATATCACCTGTATAAATTGAATGATTTGAATTGTTGTAAGGAATGAAAGCCATGAAAGGTTAATCCTTTCTTCTAGTCTTCCTCTTTGTGCCACGTTAGCACAGCCTGTGATGGTACCAGGGCCTGCAGCAGGCAGTGTAATAGCTTGCACTTAGTTTGTTTTCTGAAACTATGTTTGTTTTCCTCTCTCCATGCTGAAGCTGTGGTTCCTGCCTGACCTCAGGATGTGTGGGGGAAACGTTGCCCGTTGGAAAGGTGCCAGTGAGATGGGCTGGGTTTGAAACTCCGGGGAGCAACTTGGCCCGTGCTACTTGCCTACCTGTGACGTGCAAAGTGTCAAAACTGGGACATGCTGTGTCATGGCAGTGCAGTTCTTGAAGCGTTGACTCAACAGTTTACAGAGTCTTAGTCTTAGCAGTGCCTGTAGTCGTGATCTATGTAGGCTACTCCTTGACGGTGCTTAATTTCTATTGCATCCTTCTTTTCAACTGTTTTTCCTCCTTTTCTGTGGTTTCCCTTTGGTGTCTCTTGGGGCAGGAAGGTGGCAGTACAGGACTGGCTGACATCTCCTCTGCCACCGCATCCGGGTTCTGCTTTCTGTAGCAAACAGACTGGTGATTTGTTCATAATTGCTATAAAAAGTACCACCATCATATAAGCGTGTGTAATATATAATTATGTAATTAACATCATAATAGCAGACGCTATAACTCTGTTAATACTGTAGACTGTAATAACACTGCAGACACTGTAGTCACCATTTAAAGTTAACTCTTGTGCCATTCTTCTTAATCAGAACCACACAGACTTCTTGAGGGCAATACTCCAGGGCCCATCCTCATGGAAACTGCTTTCAGTGAGGTTCACACTTGATGTGGGATTTTCTGTTTCTCCCCTCTCCGCTCCCACACCCAGGCAGGAGAAATGCAGCAGGTCCCAGATGGGAAAAGGTGGAAGGAACAAATCTGGCTCTCTTCCCCTTCCTCTGTGAAGTCTTGTGTTGTATGCACCTCAGGCTGAGCTTGGATTTTCCACCCCAAATCCCATTAAGCCCCTGATCCCTCTCCCAGGGAGCAGTGATGACACTTTAACTCAGGGCAGTGGAACAGCAGCTTGGGCCTTCAGGCCCGCGGTATTAAATCAAAGGTTTCTTGCCGGGTTTAGGTAATCCAAATGGGCACTGTTCCCTTTTGTTAACCAACAGGCCTGAGGGGACCAAGTCTCAATCATTTTACTGAACTAGGAGTACAAAAAGATTTTCCAATGAAACAATAAAACCGTATTAATAATACACGTGGAGAGTATGTCATAAATTAAAGGACCGAATGCCTTTGGAGCGGGGCTTTTGCCCATGTGAGAATTTCCCTTTTGCCTGTCTTCATTGGAGGATAGTTTATGCATTTGACATAAAAATTAAGACTTGCTGCTAAGAGAGTGGAGTGCAGAAACCTCAGTCCCAACTACTTTATCTATCCTTCCACTTGCTGCGATGCCTGCTAAAACCTCAAGCCTGACTGCAGGCCAGGAGGAGGATTTGACACCATCCATAGAGAAAGCCACAATCATGGCTGCTGCCCCCACTTTGGAGGTTGTTTCAGGGCATATCCAAATGAAAAGCCAAATCCTCCGTTACTGAAACTCCCTAGGAAGCTGGAGGTGTTCTGCCTGGATAGATCCTTGTGTCGTACACATGGTGGGGGCTCCTCCTCCTCTCAGTTGAAAGTCACTCTGACAGTTGCCTGTCCCACATGCCTCTTTACATTCAAGCCACTTGTGGAGGACAGACATTGCATTTAGGAATGTGTGAAGGGTAACACTCCAGGAAGTTCAGTTACTCCAAAGCTGAGGCTTAGAGCCAGGAGCCCATCTAACCTCGGTGTTGATAGGAGTGGGGTGGGATTGACGTTCCAGGCTCCTCTGCGCTTGGCAGGCGGGATTCTATACTGCTGAAATTTCTTGGGACCTGTAATGGGGTATTCGATGGAAGACTGGCATAGTCTACATCTCCAAAAATCTTTCCATCCCGCAAGACAGCCATAGCCAACACCACTTCCAGACTCCTAATGGATCACTGGGTGGGAAGGATGTCTGTCCAGACAGTTACACTGCACGTGGGTGTATTTGATGTGCTGCCATGAAATGCCTTCTGATCGGAAGCCAGCTGGGGATCTATAGTGTAGTTCTGGCTTTACTTTCTAAGGCATCGTTAGCAACAAATCTGGCTTTTGCTAGAGCTGGACCTGCCTCCAGCTGGACGTGGGAGAAAGCAGGAATGCAGGTGATGGTGGTGACAAGGCAGAAGTTATTTCAGGACAGACTTCCCTTGGAGCTATTTGACTCTCTGCAGTGTGTGCTTATGGGGGCAGAGAGCTGGTCGCCAGCTACCAGCACACCAAAGGCTCCAGCTTGAGCCTCCCTCAGCTGCAGCCCAACTAGCTGGAGAGGGTCCATGTGTAAGGCAAAGGTGGAAATCCCGTAAGCCTTTTGAAGAGCAGCTCAGTTTCGAAGGCATCTCCAGAGGTCTCTACTCCAACCCCTCATTGGAAACAGAGCCAGCTTCAAAGCCACACCGCCTCTGCATGCTCCCAAGTGGTCATCCGAGTCCATCAACATTAAGTAAGCTGTGCTGTCTTTCAAGCAACAGGTACGTGCTAGCTCTGCACGTCTGGGGAGCAGTGAGTTCAGGAGTGCTGTAGGACACAGCTGGGCTGGCTGGACCCAGTGTTACCTCCAGCAGTATGGCCATGCCTCAGACAGGAGGTTATCTCCAGGCCCAAGCAGCTGCAGCTGGAAGAGGATAAGTGAGCAGAGCCGTCGGGACCACTCCTGCCCTCCAGAGGCTGACGTTACACTGCCAACACAGAAGGAGAGCATGGAAGGGGAAAGGAGGGGTCAAATAATATGCACAAAGAGCTGAGAGTAGAACAAACACGTTTTTGGAGTCACAGGCGAGGAAGTCTCTGGTAGTCAGGGCTGCCTCTGTGGTACGGCTCTCCTTGATGTACTGCATCCCTGTGCCAGCTGCAGTCCCATGCATAGCTTTATGGCTTCTATAGGTAGGCCTCCATGGAAAGAAGAAGCATGGAAAAATCCCATTTTATATTCAAAAACATTTTCTATTATTTGTTAGGAATAACAAGGCAGAACCAGGAGACGTGGGGCAGTGTTAGCCAGCGCAGGGACCTGGCAGAAGCCATTGCTGATGCTGGCTGAGCGTGGGCGCCTTGTTTTAATCTCCCATCCCTGTCTCCCCATCTCTACAAGTACTTCCCAGGCATCACTCCTGTGTGTGTCCTCAGGCAATGCTGAGCCCTCACATTTTGTTGTGTCCATGGCCCTTTCTGCTATCTGGGCCCTGAACGTGGTGCTAAACAAACCCAGAAAGTGCTGGCGGTGCTCACTGACCCTTGTTGTGCTCTGACCTGTCAGGCTCAAGATCTCTTTGGTGAAAGTCTGCTATGTGTTAGCAAGTAACTGTTCAAACACAGATGCTGCCTGTGTCAAGGAGGTTTTTTGCTTAGAAAGTACAGACAAATATTGATCCTCTATTGAGCCTGGAGAGCAGGCTTGAGTAGTGCAATGACATGTGATGAGAGCTGAAAGAGATCCCACAGCTCAGGGATTGAAGGTACTAAAGGGCCTCTTATTTACTGATCAGGCAAAGCTTGACGTGCCTCTAATCCCCCTGGCCAATGTGGTCATGGGGTTTTAGCTTTAACCAATTTCTAATTAAAAGTGTTTACAGATGAGTGCTTTATTTACCCAGCATTAATTATAAAGGGCTTTGCACTAGCAAGGAGCAAAGAGTTTCCTGTCTGCTTTTGCAAAACCCTTGCTGGGACCTCGGTTTCCCCAGAAGGTCCATAATAAAGTTATTATAATGACAGTCTTTGTGATGAGATCCTGAGCAGATGGGGGCAGGAAGAAAGAAGCGTTTCCACTGCACATGCGCCGATTGTCACACAGGTTCAGAAATGCTCTATTAACCAGGTTTTGTGCCTGGACGCTTGCCAGTTGCCATCCAGGGTCTGGGCCCAGAAGTCATTAGTTTAAACCCCAGTGTAATCATTTTTAAGGTAGGCATTTAAAACGAAAGCAGGGGGATATTGGCCGGTGTAGGATGCTTGCTGCCCTTTGTGTGGTTGGGAGCGGGGGCTGCGTGCTGAGGGGTGGAATCAGCAAGGGATCCCAGCACTGTCTATTACAAACAGCAGTGTGTCCACCACCAGCAGGAGCCAAACGCTAAGCGCTTCTTCCTATTGATCCACTTTTTCCTCTACACTGTGCCCATTCTGACCGGATTTCTCAGGAAGAGAAAATCCAGTTGGGAAATTTTCATTTCAGAGCAGTTGTGATCTTTGGGTCTGTAAGAAACAAAACCAACAGAAGTTCATGACGTAATGTCAAGTTGAACAAATGATTCCTTTTTTATTATTTTCTCTCCCCCCCGTATTTCTCCTCTAGCGGTGTTTTATTCTGTGTTGTAACAGCCTGTAATTCTATACACATTTGTAACGAAAAAATATGTCCAGAACTGCTGTTCTTGAGAAATTTTGGTTCATGGGAATGCAGGCCCCGAGATGTTGACATTTCCCACACAGTGCGGTGCTCTGGCAGCTGCAGTGATAGCCACCGCGGCGTGCAGAACTGTTAACGCGGTACGTGGGAATAAGGGATCAGGTGGTAAGAGCATTACACCAGCTTCAGCCTCCTCTCTCGGCAGTGATGTCAGTTGATTCCTTAATAAATAAGGGGCTTTGTCAGACTTTTTTGCCACTTTGTCAAACTCTTCGGTGCTTTTGAAAATTCATCCTGTAACGTGAAAACAAATGGTTTCTTTAAAACTCAATAAAGAAACTCCAGGTACCATATCCAAGAGCTGACGTACAGAATTTAGTACAAATTCTATGCGTTGCTTGTGTACATCAATACTGAATTTAGCTTTCTGAATGAGCTGCAATAACATAATGCCCAGAAAATAAAACACATAATCCCGTGTGGCCAAAGCGTTCAGCATAGCATTGTGATTCACATGGCTTTTCTAAAGTGCTGGGGAGCATTCACCTTCTGTTCTGGTACAGAAGTGTATTTGTTTGTGAGCATGCATGTTAGGAGCAATCTGCATGTGTGATTTCTTCTGCTTTGTTTCTTCATACCACATATACGAGTTTGTTCTTAATAGGGTGCAGCGCACAGCGTTGTAAGAGTTATTCTTAAGCCTTCTCAATGTTACTTCAAAATAATGTATTTCAATAATATGGGAAAGGAGGGAGAGGGAAGGAGGCATCCTTAACAACCTCTTAAGTCTGTGTATCGCAAATCATTGTGGATCACTCTACCCCAGTTGCTGTGTTGTTTCACTCTTCCCATGCCTCCATCCCATGAAGGATGCTGTCAGCTCGTGTCCTGTGAGGATGCTTGAGGTGAGTGTGCTCTTCCTCCTTCAGCACACACCTCCCCGTGTTGTGGGGTCTGTGGTGAGAGCTCGCTGGGTTTGGGATCAGGGGCTCTTGCCCAGGCTTTCTTCTCTTTGAATTTGCATAAGGCTTTATTATTCGGCCCAGCAGCTCCCCAGTGATCCTTAGGGTAAGGCTGTGTTCTAGGCTGGTGCCCTGTCTGCAACAAATAGGCCTGTGAAAGCCCGATTAATGCCAAATTATACTTAAGGGAAATCTTTACCTTCAGCTATGATACTGTAAATTATTGAATGCTGCAGAGAAAATTACCACACGCTCTTTCTAAAAATACCTACCTCTGTCATAGTCATAGGCAGCTTCAAAAGGTTTATTGAGGGGGACTGGGAGATTAATTTCCGTTAAAGATGCAATTTCCTTATT